>NC_136419.1:213297500-213757500 GCF_052625555.1 Lactuca saligna
AATTAGGGTTAATGACTTAGGAGGGTAATAAGGTTTCAGTTTATCCGTATTAGGTTACTAAGGTTTTTTTGTGCGTATTAAACCAATATGGTTGTTATTACCGTTTAAAAATACTCCTTTTTAACCATTAAAACCGGTAAAATGACTATTTCTAAACGGTAATAACAACCATATTGGTCTAATACGCACAAAAAAAACCTTAGTGACCTAATACGAACAAACTGAAAACCTTATTACCATCCTAAGTCATTATCCCTTATTGTTATGTGGATAGATGTGAGATTTTGTCGAACAATCAAAGTCATAGGATTTCACCTTTTAAATGAAATATGGTATGTTTAATTTCATCTTAAAATGAATACACACTAAAATTGAAAAGATAGGAACATTTATATCAGTAATAAGATAGATGGGATAATGGAAAGCTATCCCACAATTGTTATTTACATGGGCGCACTACTCAAGAAAAGGGTTCAAAGTGATTGGCGTTTCTTCCTCTCAGGGATCAAAGTTTGTAGTTTTTTTAAAGTTTAAAATTACAAAATCCGGTTAAACCACACCAGTTTTCGACGAAATTGGCGGTTTTACAAGTTAGGTAATAGGTGGTGTTTGAGACCGACTAAACCGGTTTCCAAACTTGTCGATGTTGTCTGGTTTTCTGTTCCTAGTTCTACCGGCCCGTCGATCCGGACCAGTTATCAAAATAATGGTGGATATTTTACATGGTTATAGCACTGATTCTTTGTAGGATAAAAACATTTGATATATTGATTACGTGTTTAATCAAGTGTTACCGCTAATTTTTCCAAGACAATATAAGAATTTGTAAATTTATATATTTCTCAAAACTTGATATTCACATATTACATCGACCATTATATGTATATCGTTTCGACATGAGTTAAATTAAAGAAATGTTTCACTAACACCACCATATAGTTTAACATAACATCATTTTTTTTTAGTTTGAAATATATATGAGGTTTCTATAATGACCTAATTTAGGGGTTCCTGATGGCGCGAGAAGCACGATGCCTTGTAGTGAAACGATTGAAGATCCCAAGAGAATTGCTAGCGAGTTGTTTAACGTTCAAAAACCGTGCTTTAATCATACTTTTTACCTTATTCCCAAGTGTGTCCCCCAAAAGTCCATCCATACATGTTGTAGTGTCCGTTAAGGCAGCACTTACCCACGACTTAATGTTACTCTCATGCCACACAAATTTTTCTTCCACATCTGTATCCATTTGTTGTAATTCTTTGACGGATTGAGTAATTTGGTTTACTCCATAACTTATTTGATTCAGACAGTCTTTCAAAGCCTGGTATTCTCCAGGATTCTTTGTTTTGTTGTATTGTTTTGCTATCATGCCTACATATACCTTAGTAAATCGAGCTTTGACTAGACATGTGTTTAGCATGATTTGAGCTAATCTTCGTGGGCTTGGTAGTTCTTTTTTGGTAGTATAGGGTAAAAGAGTTCTCACACATAGATCAAAGTATATTGTTGGTTGGCATTGTGCCTGAAGGTACATCCTTGCACGTGAGCGCGACTCAATTGTGCCCAAAAAACCAAAGATGGTGAGAGAGATGACCAAGAATGAGAGAATAATTTGAGCCATTTTCAGCTTTTGTGTGTTGTGTATTAGGGTTGAGAAAACATGAAGCATAGGTAAGGGATTATATACAAGAGCTTGTCACATGCTTTCCTATCATATTGCACATGGAACTTTACTATAAAAGTAAGTACTATGACAGAATAATTATCAAATTTAAGTAACCTTTTTTTAAATAAATCATGTCCGTCCACTTGCGAAGATAAATATCAAAGGTTGACTTTTGACCTAGTTCACAAATCCATATATTATATAAAACAAATCTCAAAGGAATATTTAATCAGTTTACGTATTATTTAAGTATTCAGATATGAAAGTATTGGAAATAATTCTAGATTGTTTAGGCTTTAATTTTTTAAATAAAGGAAACAATTGAGTTTTATACATTCTTAGTAATTATTGGGTATTTTTAACGGGCGTAATTATAGGTGAATACCTAAATATGAGTACGTAAATTGAAATGATTTAAATGGTTTAATCAGTTTTAAAAAGCATGCAAGCTAAGATGAATTTATTACAACAACTATATCATATTAATTTATTAAGATCTTAGGTTAATAGAGTGAACCTGTACAGCCATTCGAAATACTCGTAAATGTAGACATGAAATTTAAAAAACCTAGTCTATTCAAATAAGAACCACTAGAGTAAACCTAAAAGAAGATTACATTTCAAAATCGAAAATGCATAAATCGAAGGTTACATTCAAAAATTGGACAAAGGCAGTGGGATTGAACCTGTGAGTGGAGTCGCCTGGAGTAGAGTCGCCAGCTGGAGACATTGCAGGATTCGCCGGTGGAGATAACAGACATATGGCCGCTTCATTTTTTATCAAGGGCGGAGTTTGTTCGGTAAGAAAGAAAGAATTATGGCAGAATATTTATTTATAAGTAAATAACCAATTTGGTAAATAATTTTAAAAGTATATCTATTAGGTAAATAAATTTTTCAAAAACACCTATTTGATTAAGAAGTTGGTTAGTAGTGATATTATAAGTATTGTTTCTTTCGGTCCAAATATTATAAATTATGCTTATTGTGTTTGGTTGTTTGCACGAGTTCAATTTACTTATCTAATCGGTTCTAAAAGTCTTAAGGCTTATAATTCGTATGTAAGCCACTAACTATAATTATAAGGCCACAAGATGGAATGGCTAGAGTCAGCGAAGGCATGCATTTAGGATATACGTACGTACACGTATGCAAAGACTTAAGTAAAAAGTGTTTGTTTTATATGAAAAACTTTAAAAAGTATGGGTGTGCATGGGTCGGTTTGGGTCGGTTTTGGACTCAAACCCAACCCAACCCATAAATGGTCGGTTTCTGGTTTTTAGAACCCAATAGGATTGGTTTCTGGTCGGTTCGGTTTCTTGGGTTCTGAGGTCGGTTTGGGCGGTTTTTCGGTTTCTTGGGTTCAACCCATACACTCACGGGTTCTGGGTTTAAGGTTTTAACCCATTTTCCATAAATGAAGCAACAAGTTAGATACTTCAAAAAATAACAAATTTAAGTTAAGTACTTCAAAAAACATGAGTCTTACACAAATAGTCAATTACAAGTTACAACTAAAGCCCGAAATAGTCTATTATAACTAAAACACAATCAAGTATGGGTGGTTTCTCGGGTTGGATGGGTCGGTTTCTTGGGGCGGTTTGTCGGTTTTAAGTATGTGTCGGTTTCTTGGGTTGGATGGGTCGGTTTCTGGTTAGAAACCGAACCGAACCCGATTTTTCGGTTTCTAAAAATATCAAACCCAAACCGTCGGTTTTGCTTCGGTTTCGGTTTTTTCGGTTTCGGTTTTGTCGGTTTTAGTCGGTTTCTCGGTTTTTTGGTTTGGGTTTCCTCACCCCTATTTAAAAGTGTGTTAAAGACATGTTAAGTTCATCTACTTAAATAAGACGATTTATGGTGTGGATTCTAAACTGAGATCTTTTTGAAAATTACAACAAAATTCTATTTGTGATATCTTCATAGAAAAGATAAAAGGTTTTCACATTTCTTGAGAGAAAACTATTATTCTAAAATAACAATTTTTATTTAGGCCTATAACATTTTATGGTTTATCAAAGTATCTAATATACTTCTAAACAATTAAACAATTTTAAAAATTATATGTTGGGTTATACATTAGAATTTTCATAACATGAAGGCAATATTATACAAAGGAGTCATGTGATTAAGAATCAAATACTTCCATTAATTAATCTTTTTACCCAAATATTATCATTATTATATGAAATCATAGAAGTAAATATTTAGAAGTTATGAGTATGAGTAGATTACAAGGGTTGACCATGCATTTGTGTAAGCAATGACAAAGATGGCCATAAGACAAGCGTGCTTGTCTTGAGCTAATCAAACCAACTTGTTGCTTATTAAACACAATGATTAAATGTCGATAATTGTATTTCTTAAATAAATCATCGTTTTCTTGATAAAAAAAAAAAAAAGAATTACATTACAAAAATTAAACTGTTTTGATAAACTATTAAAACGTTTTCAGCTATTGTCCAAAACTAGTCGCTAAAAATTTACCATAAAAAATGGTGAGATATTATCAAATGAACATGTGTTTTAATAATCAATGTTAGCGATTTGTGTTATCAATTTGTATTCAAGTATAATGAATTAATTTTGTTGACCAACTATAAACTTGATAAACATTATGCAAATAAGGGTGGTGCAGAGTGTTGTCACACCCCCAAACTGGAACGGCGGAAACATTTGGGGCGGAGGACATCATGTTTAGTACGTATCACAAGATATGCATCAAAGTAATCAAGTAATAAGCAACTATTTCATTAAAAAGAAAGTGTTTACAAAGTATGTGGTTCACAAAACATAGACTACATATGTAAATAACCAAACAAGACATGAAGCTATTATGCTGCATCTTCTGAATCCCAGAGCACGTACGTGTCTTCTAGTTTCCTAAGGATACAAGTTATTTTAAAAGAGATGATCAACAATTAAGTTGGTGAGTTCATAAGATTTTAGTGATGTAATTAAGTTGTAAGTTCTTTTTAGAAAAGTTCGTCTGTTTCTCCAAAAAATCATATATTTCATGCTTTGATGAAAGATAGGTAAAAATGACTCTACGATCCTTTCTATGAGTACTAAATGGATACAAGTTATATAAAACTCAAAGTAAACAAACAATCGATTGTGTGTATCTGCCCTAAGCCCACAACCAAACAAGGAACAGGGAATGAGGCGGAAGGCATATCTCCCATTGTTTGTTAGATCATCGTTGTATATAACCCCGACGTATTCACTTGGTACTCACGGAGTTAACTGCACTAGTTCCTTTATATTTGATGAATACATTCTTTAAGAAAACCATTATTTCTTTTAGTAAAAATGGTAAACACAATGGGTCCTTCTATTATCACTTTGTTTATACTAGCTATATATAATCTAATATCGAATATATAGTTACTTGTGTAAATCTGCCCTAAGCCCACAACCAAACAAGGAACAGGAAGTATGGCGGAAAGAACACATCCAACTACCTATCGGGTATTAATTATATATAACCCTGATGAATAGACTAAGGTATTATAGAATTAACCACCTAAGGTCCTTTAAGTTATATTGGTTTAATAAAATGGATTAAACCCTTTACTGGTAAGTTTCTAGTTTTGTCTACCAAATGTTCTAATTGAAAAGTATGTTTTTGTACTAGAAAATGATGTATTGATTTTGTATACTATAACCTAGCCCATAGCTGGTACTCCCTATGATTACTTGGTGTATACGGGATATATATTTATAACTGAGATTGAATAGATAGTGGATTGGGTGCATCTGTTCTAAGCCCACAACCAAACAAGGAACATGAAATGAAGCGGAAAGCACACATTCTACTATCTTTTGGATCCTGATTAATATATATCCTTGATTTATCTACTAAGGAATCATAAAGTTAGCATTATAGGCCCCTTTTATGCGAATGTACTAAGACTCAACTGAATTGTTTATCTTTTGTAATGATGAAAGTACACAGTAGTATTTTAAAGGGACTACTAAAGTACTGACTACCTTAAAACTAGTTGGTTAATTAAGGTTAAGATGTGATGTGGTTGTAACCATACTGATACGACACGTGATGAACCTGACGACCTAAGTCGTCAACGCGAAATGTGATATTTGTCACCCTTGGATGTTTACTATAGCTAACAGCAAAGTGTTGGGTGTCAATCCCACATAGATCTATACACAAACTCATCACACTGGTTACAAAACGCAACCTAGAAATGTAGTTTGCTAAGTTGTGAAATAGTCTCACATAAATGTTATCTTGTCCTTGTTTTAGTATGTTCCTTATGTTCTAGTATGTAGTATGTTCCTCTCTGTTTCTCATTTTAGTATGTTTTTAAACCCCTGAACTATACCTATTATAGTTTACTAGTATGTCTGTTTTGAACTGCTACTGACTTGAATAAAAGACTCATTTATCTACTTAGTTATGTTCGCACTTTGAAAACAGTGTTTTGAAAACTATAAAGTAACATAACTTTAAAAGAATATTTGAAATGTTTTGATCAATTATAAATACATAAGCACTCCTTTAAAAGATGTTTATAACAAAAAATTGACACACCTAACATTGTGTCTAACTTCTATTTCCCCCCCCCCCCCCCCCCCTTAAAAGCATTTAAAACAGTTTAAAAGATTGATTATAGGAGTGTGAACTCACCTTATATGGGTGGTTCAACTACAGATTCGTGTAAGGATGAGAAGTTCCACGAATGAAGTCCCGAGACACTAAATGACATATAAGGGCATATATGTATACAATTAGTGTTTTCAACAACTAATATGCAAGGAAATAACCTTAAGGGCAAGGAAACACTTGAAATGAAGTGTTGAATCACATGTGATTGTATTAAAGAGGTTCACGACCACACACTTGGTGTTTACGGCCAAGGTAGATGAGTTTATGGCGAAGCAAGCAGTTTACGACCGTTAACTCATCACGATCATGCAAAAGAGAGTGGTTTAAGGTCCTACATATCATTCATTAGGGGTTCAAGGTCTAATTCTTGGGTATGAGAAAGGTTTGCGGCCAAAATGTGACCAAAACGTGGCTTTACAGCGAAGGGAGATTCTGTGGCCATAAACTCAAGATGTTTAGGGTAATTGGGTATTAAATCAAAGGGGTTCAAGATGTTTAGGGTAATTAGGTATTAAATGTGGCTTTACATACATCATTTTAATAATGCAAATGTCAATATACCTATAAGGAAATTAAAATACCCGGTGCCATATTAAATTAATTTTTCTTATTTTTTACATGTACAAGAACCTTATTTGATCATATTTACTTTTCAGGGAGATTGACTAGCTTACCTGTCACACCCTCGAACCAGACGGCGGAAACGTTCGAGGGCTGTTGTGACTCAATTGAATACCATCACAGTGAATATACATGAAACATAACATCATTCATCACCATGCATCGAAATAGTACAACTAGTAGTGTTTACATTTAGTACATTGTTTCAAAACATTACATTCCCAAAAGTATATTGTTCGATACTAGTTAAACAAACAACATGACATCACTGAATACATTTTTCCCTTCGATTTACCTGTTACCTGAGAATACAAGCATTTTGAAAAACGTCAACATATGAAATGTTGGTGAGTTCATAAGTAATGTTTGAAATAAAACGGTTTGTATTGTTTTGAAAAAAAAAACACCAGAAAATCCGATATTTTCTGAAAGTAGTATCGTATAAAAAAAAGTGTGAAGATCCGTAAGTATGCTTGTTTGTTTCTATAAATGTAAGAAAAATTGTTAAACTTTGTATGCATCTCGCAGGTGTATGTATTGAAAACCCTAGGAAAACCCAATGTTTTCCTAATACTTCGAATTACGCGTTATATAATTTGTTATACCGTTACGACGTGTGTATTCGATAATTCCAGGTGTCATTGGATTAAATATGGTTTGTGAATCGTTATAAACACGCATTAATGAAAACGACTAGCTTACAACTATACAAACGATCCCTTAGGCGTCATCCGTATCATTCACTTAATCCAACCACCCCGACTTCTCATAGCCCCACAACCAAGGAGAAGAGAGGGTGCGAAGCCCCCGATATTTCCATAGGTTGTTCAAGGCTATCGTGAATGCGAAGGGCCCCTGGCCCGACTCGTATTGGTGAATTCTCGACTTTACTAGCAGTACCAAAGGACCCTTGGGGCCCAACAGCACAAAAGCCATTGAAAGTCCTTTTACACGAAATTAGGTCATAAAAGACCCAACGACATGTAAGCGAGTTACCTTTGGGCCTAAAGATCATGTCATTGGACTAGCTAGGCCCAACAAGCACGATTTGAAACTTTCGGGCCCCAAGATGGTGTATCGACGTCTAGTGAATTCTCACGTGTGTATTTACTTCTGGTGAATTTCCGCGTGTGTATTGATTTCTGGTGAATTCTCGCGTATGTATTGAAGTTTCACCGTGTATTAATTTTTGATTCGTTGTTGATTCGAGACCGAATCAATTCGTTTGATAACGATTTTGGTGTTGAAGGTGTATTATGCTTCATCGGTAGTCGTGGTACTAGTATTTTATCATAACGGATTTATTGGTTACAACATTAGGATTTTCTTTTTGCAGCCCCTTTCTTTTGCATAATTTACAATATTGACCCTTTGTATAAAAGAATTTCTATTTTAGTCCTTAAACCATTTTTCTTGACATTTTAGTATCAAAACTTGTTGAAAAAGTGTTTTTCAGCTCAAATTTATTTGAAAAACAGTTTTAGTCCCTCAAAATGAAGTTTTCTCGGCTGAAACCTCATTTTTTCGCAACTTTTACACTTTTGGCCCAAATAGAAATTTTTTGCATCTTTGGTCCTTTTTAAATATGAAAAGCATTTTTAACCCTTGAAATGGACTTGGAGCACTAGTAGACCCCTGTTTTACAGAAAAATACAGTTTCAGTCCCTCAAATTTGAAAATCTCGTATATTGGGCTTTATTGGGCCGAAAAATCCATTTTTGGCCCATTATGCTTAATATTTTACATTTTAATCCCTCAGAAGAATATATTTCCAGAAAATACATTATTGAAACTGTTTTGACATATTTCAACCATCAGAATTTGTATCTTGTCATTTTGAGCCCTTTAACTTTATATTTTTAACATTTTGAGTCCAACAATGAGTTTTTAGCCCAAAGAAGTTAATATTAAACAACTTGGTTATTTTTCTAGAAATGATTTGTATGTAGTAATATAATTTATGCTAGTATCATATAACCCAAAGTAAATCTCGGTTTTAAGGGCTTTTTGACTAGATCCAACATCATAATCACACAAAAACACAAATATAAACATAGAAATCACACAAGGCATATATATATACACATAGATCTACACATTTGCTTGTATTCTCCCCCCACAAAACTTATAAAACCGAAAAATAGGGGGTATGAAGCTCACCTTGAGTTGTAGTTTCGGTTTTGAAGAGAGAAAAGAAGAAAATTTCGATCCTAGCAAGTCTCCTTGGTAGATCTCGAGTTTAGTGGCTTCTAAGGTGCATGATCACAAGTTGGAATAGATTTAGAAGATATTTTTGATGAAATGAAGTAGCTAGATCATGGATTAGTCATCAACTTACCTTAGATGATGTGTTTGTGGGAAAAACCTCCTTGAAAAGCTCTTGGTTCTCGAAATGTTTGAAGAAGGAGGGAGGAGATGTTCTTCAAGACTTAGAGAGAATGGAATGAATTTTTGTGAGTGTGTGTGTGTGTGTGTGTGTTGTGTTCGGCCGAGAGCAAGAGAGAGAGAGAGAGAGAGAGAGAAAGAAATAGACCTTGAGGTAATATGTGCATGGAAGTATGAGATAGGTTGCATGGAAAACCAACATGCAAAAATAAGGCGGCTATGAAAGTCAACTCTCCCTTTTTACATGGGCTTGGGCCAAAATTTGAAGAGAAAAAAAAAAGATTTTTGGGCTTTATTGCCTCTAAGCCCATACTAGAGTTAAGTTGAATGATTGTTGGCCCTATAAAATATAAGTGTGATTTTTATGTTTTATTAGGCTAGATTAGGTTAATTATGGTCCATAATAGTTCATAATATTTAATTCATTTCATTCTAGGCCCAATATGGCCCAAAATGTTGAAATAAATGAAAGTGGGTCCAATTAGAGACCATTTAAGGGTTCTAAGCCCAAGATAGTCAAATTGGAAGTTTATTGGTCCATTAGGCCCAATAAGGAAGTCCTAGTCCAAAATGGACCTAAACAAGAACTTCTAGGGTTTCCAATTACTTGTTGACTATTTGAAATGCTTGTATGGTGTGCTTGATTGAAATTTTGTTGCCATGAAGTAAGCATCTTATATGCTCTTAAGTTTTTGATTCAACATTTTACTTGAGTGTTGTGATTACAAGACACAAAATTTCTAGTTGTGACATCATCCCCTGTTAGAGGGAATTTCGTCCTGAAATTCTGTTTGAAAGCTAGATTTGAGAATGTTAGAATAGGTGAGGGTACTTTTGCTTCATTTGATCTTCACGTTCCCACATGAATTTTGGCCCACGCTTCGCGTTCCACCATACTTTCACGATCGGGATGCGACTTTGCTTAGTACGCTTCACCTCCCTGTCCATGATTTCAACTGGCTCTTCCACGAACAGGAGATTCTCGTTGATTTCAATCTCGTCAAGGGGAATGACGAGTGTTTCATCTGATAGGCACTTCTTTAGATTAGAGACATGGAACACGGGGTGTACACTGTTTAGCTCTGCGGATAGTTGTAGTTTATATGCCACTGGACCTATTCGGGCGACGATTTCAAAAGGTCCAATGTATCGTGGGTTCAGTTTTCCCCGTTCCCGGAAACGAATAACTCCTTTCCAGGGCGAGACTTTTAACAGTACTCGATCCCCGACCTGAAATTCTAAGGGCTTTCGCCGTTTATCAGCATAGCTCCTTTGTCGGTCGCGTGATGCTTGTAATCGAGCTCTGATTTGAATGATCTTTTCCGTGGTTTCACGAATGATCTCCGGTCCCGTTAGCGCCTTGTCCGATGTATGTGATTTTGCTAGTTGGGTGTCACCCACCTCAGCCCAACATAACGGTGACCTACACTTACGCCCGTATAGTGCTTCGAAAGGAGCGACCTTGATGCTCGAATGGTAACTGTTGTTGTACGAGAACTCGACTAAAGGTAAATGGGTATCCCAAGAATTCCCAAAGTCTACACACATGCGCGAAGCATGTCTTCGAGCGTTTGAATGGTTCGTTCGCTTTGACCATCCGTTTGCGGGTGGTAAGCGGTGCTCATGTCGAGATGAGTCCCCAGTGCTTTCTGGAGTGATTGCCAAAAACGTGAAGTGAACCTATTGTCTCTATCCGAGATAATAGACACTGGTACTCCGTGGAGTCTCACGATTTCTCGAATGTATAAGCGTGTCAATCTCTCCATCTTGTAAGATTCTTTTATTGGCAGGAAATGGGAAGATTTCATCAGTCGGTCGACTATTACCCATATGGTGTCTAGTCCATCCGACGTCTTGGGTAGCTTGGTCACGAAATCCATAGAAATCCCTTCCCATATCCACTCAGGGATTACCGGTTGCTGTAATAACCCTGAGTGCTTCTGGTACTCCACCTTTACCTTGGCACAAGTAAGGCACTTACTAACATAGGTGGCAATTTCCGCCTTCATGTTAGGCCACCAATAGTGTTTTTTAATATCCAAATACATCTTGTCTGAGCCGGGATGGATGGAGTATCGCGTCTTGTGGGCTTCCTTCATGACTACCTCCCTAAATCCTCCGATTTTAGTAATTCAAATACGGTTCATGAAATAGTATACTCCATCCTCTTTTACCTCTAGATTCTTCTCCATTCCACGTAGTGCTTTGCTTGCTCCGTTCTCCGTCTTCATGGCTTCTGACTGGGCTGCTCCAATCTGAGTGGTTAAGTGGGATTGGATGGTGATTGAGAGAGTTTTCGTACGATGATTAGAGTACTCTTTACAGCTCAAAGCATCAGCTACTACGTTGTCCTTATCTGGGTGGTACTTGATTTCACACTTGTAATCGTTTAATAATTCAACCCATCTTCATTGCCTCATATTCAGCTCTTTTTTATTCAAGATATGCTGGAGACTTTTGTGGTCCGTGAAGATGGTGCACTTCGTACCATAAAGGTAATGCCTCCAAATCTTCAGAGCAAAGACCACGGCTCCCAATTCTAGATCATGGGTTGTATAATTTACTTCATGCGTCTTTATTTGGCGGGATGCGTAAGCTATCACCCTTCCACGCTGCATGTGAACGCAACCTAAACCCTGATTTGACACGTCACAGTAGACCACGAAATCTTCCGTTCCCTCCGGTAGAGATAGTACCGGGGCACTACAAAGGGCTTGCTTCAGGGTTCGGAATGCAACCTCTTGCTTGTCCGTCCATTTGAATGGTATGCCCTTTTGCATAAGTGAGGTAAGTGGCTTGGCGATTTTAGAGAAGTTTTGAATAAACCTCCTATAGTAGCCTGCTAGACCTAAGAATTGACGAATTTCCGTGGGTGTTGTCGGGACGGCCCATCCTTCGATTGCTTTGACCTTGGAAGGATCTACATGAATTCCTTCTTGACTAACAACATGCCCTAGGAAGTTCACACTGCGGAGCCAGAACTCAAACTTGGAGAGTTTTGCGTATAGCTTTTCCGATCGCAGAGTTTCTATAATTTGTCGGAGATGTTGACCATGCTCTTCCTCGCTTCGGGAATAGACAAGAATGTCATCAATGAAGACAATGACAAAGTTGTCGAGGAATGGTCGACAGATTCGCTTCATAGGATCCATAAATGCGGCAGGAGCATTTGTTAGACCGAAGGGCATTACGACGAATTCATAATGTCCGTAACGAGTTCGGAAAGCGGTTTTAGGAATATCCTCTTCCCGAACTTTGAGTTGATGGTATCCAGACCATAGGTCTATCTTGGAAAAGTAACTAGCTCCTTGGAGCTGGTCAAATAGGTCTTCGATTCGTGGGAGTGGATAGCGATTTTTGACAGTGAGTTTATTTAACTCTCTGTAATCGATGCACATTCTAAAAGATCCGTCCTTCTTTTTGACAAAGAGGACTGGAGCTCCCCATGGCGAGTAACTAGGTCGGATGAATCCCTTGTCCAAGAGTTCATTGAGTTGGCTGGACAATTCCTATATTTCAGTAGGAGCTAGCCGGTAGGGTGATTTAGCGAAAGGAGTTGCTCCTGGAACGAGGTCAATTCGAAACTCCACTTGTCTCTCTGGGGGTACTCCAGGAAGATCTTCAGGAAACACGTCTGGGAACTCACGTGCTACAGGAATGTCTTGAACGTTAACCTCTTCCTTGGTTTTATCCACTATGTGAGCCAGGAACGCCAAATTGTTCTTTCGTAGATGTTTCTGTGCCTGGATGCACGAGATGATGCGAAGGTTCATGCTAGGTTTGTCTCCGTAAATTACTAGGGTTTCGTGATTGGGAAGGTGAAGGCGAACGGCCTTCTCGTGACACATAATTTCAGCATGGTGGGGGCTTAACCAGTCCATGTTGATAATCACATCGAAACTCCTAATGGAAACCGGCATTAAGCCTATTCGAAAGACGTGTTGATTTAAGGTTAGGGTACATCCGGTGTAGATTTCCCCAGTGGATTCGGTTTTCCCATTGGCCATTTCCACCGTAGAGGTTTCATTGAGCTTCTGGGGTTGTTGTTTTAATAAATGCTTAAATTTATTGCTTACGAAACTTCGCTCCGCTACGGTGTCAAATAGGATGCATGCATAAGTGTGATTTAGGGGAAACGTACCGGTAACGACTGCGGGATCTTGAATTGCTTCCCCCTGACCCATGGCCAACACCCTTCTCGTTCCTCTATTTCCGGGATTGTTGTTGTTAGGGCAATCTCGGTGGAAATGCCCAGTCCTCCCACACCCATAGCAGGTGTGGCTAGGCCCTGCATTGTTGCCGCCGGTGTTGATGTTGTTGTTGTTGCTGTTTCCCTGTTGTTGGTTCTGGGGAGGGTAAGTCCTGCAGTACCTCGCCGTGTGTCCCCTTCGATTGCAACTGGTGCACTGCAACTCCGTGCATTCTCCATTGTGATGGAAACCGCACTTGTTGCACTTGGGAAGATTACCGGAATAAAGTATGGGAGCATTTGAAGCAGCTGAGGCTGGAGCATGTGGTGTGGCTGGAACTGGTGCAGTGGCAGCATTAACTGCCACTTTCTGCTGCTTCTTGGAATTCTCGGAGCCTTGGTGCCCCATCCTTTTGTTGTTCTTCCCTTTCTTGCCCTCACTTTCCTTCTTGGCCTCAGTCTTCGCTGGCTTCTCACCCTTCTTGTTGTTGTGGTCATACAGCTTCTTCGTCCAATCTTTTAGCACTGTCGAAGGTTTCGGGATTTGCAGCTATCACATTTCCCTAGATCGGTGAGGTTAGTCCCCAGATGAATCGCTCAATCTTCTTTCCTTCCGAGGTGATCATACCCAGGCATAACAGAGATAGTTCACTAAATCTTGATATGTAGGCATCGATATTCGCATTCTGCACAATGAGGTTCCACAGCTCTTGCTCCATTTTCTGAATTTCACCTCGTGGGTAGTATTCGGCCATCAGCATTTCTTTCATTTCCGCCCACGGCATGGAGTTGGCTACCGGGAGTGTCATGGATTCCACGTGTCCGTTCCACCAAGTGAGCGCTTGATCAACAAAAGTGCAGGCTGCGAACTTCACCTTCATTCCCTCGGGACAATCGCATATCTCGAATACCGATTCCACCTTCTAGATCCATCCCTTCAGAGTGATCACCCCTCCAGCGCCGTTAAAAGTTCGTGGTTTGGCGTTTGTGAAGTCCTTGTAGGTACATGTTTTGGTGGGTCCTTGATTCATTCCGTTGTTCGAACTTCCGGCCCCTTGCCCGTTGCCTCCTCCGTTGTTCCCTTGGTGAATTTGTGCCATAGCTGCAGTGACCGCAGCAGATACAGCCACCTGGAATGCAGTGGAGTCAGCTTCGGGTGGGGTTGGTCCAGGGTTTCCGCGAGTAGGTCGGCGAGGCATCTTTCTGTCATGAAACAGAAAGATGTTGAGTGTACGTGGTTTCCGTGAGGTTGTGATCCTACTGACTAAGTGCGTGGTACGAACTTAAACACTTCTACCATTTAGCATACAATCATAGATTCTTAACACATAGCAATTTGTAATGTCATAATAAACACGCAAAAGTTCATTAATATTATTCGCATTTGATACATGAAAATTTTTCTTGTAAGAGCATACATGAGTGACACTAGTTTGACGGCATAACGGCTCTATGAGTAGTGTAGTCACTTAAACATAGAGTCGAAGTACATAGCATAGTTCCTAATGATATAGTAAGATAAGTCTATCCCTAACCGTGATGAGTTGTGTCCGGGGGTGGTGCTGAGGATGTGGATGCTCCCTGAAGACGAGCCACCTGTCGTTCTGCGTCCTGGAGTCAAGACTCCCACCTCACCTGCCTCATGTGGAACTCTCGAAGGACGTCACGTGTCTCCTGTTCCACACGTTCGACCCTAGTCCACAACTGGCGTACCTGATCAGCAGTGCCCTGAGCAAGGTCGTCAGTGTTCCGTAATCATCTCACCATGACTGGAAGGGCTCGATCAGCCGGTCCTCTGTCCCTCGGGTCAAAGAACTCGCGTGACATGTCGTACGGGGGTCGTTGTCCCTGCTGTCTGCTCCATCATTAAAGATCAATACCCCAGGGAGGTATAGGACCATTGGGGCCCACCCGGTAAGCAGGCACCCTGATTGGGTAAGGGGGTTGATGACTTCGGACTCCGCGTCCGAATCACCCCCTTCACTGTCATCGGGTTCCTCCTCGAAGCTTCCTTCATCTTCTTCTGGTTCGGCAGACTCACCCTCGACTCCTGCCTCTGATTCCCCGTCAAATTCCTCTTCGGGGTCTTCCTCAAGCTCCTCATCTAACCATCCATTATTCCCCTGATTAGGGAAATAAGGATCTCCGGGGTGATGAAAACCAGCCATGCTGTCTGCGAGAGTGTGTAAGTATGCTAACATTATTCCTAGGATGCTACAACTATTGTATAGACTATGCAGGCGTTCTTCTCTTTTGGTGATATAGGGGTTTGTTTTTAGGTTCCCTAGCTATCGCGATCTCATTGGAACATGTGTTAATTATACCTTGGAGGGCATGTAGTTGATCAGGCTACATTCACTTCTTGATATCGCTAAAACAGTCCTGAATTAACCGGAATACTAGCATTATCTTGTTTGGTTCGGCGTTATGTTCTTATTCATAATGCAAGCAAGGGTGTTTTATTGTTGTGTTTACTTGTTTTGTTCAGAGTAGTGTTAGTCCCTCTTTTGGTTTATAGTTGCATATCAATGTGTGGTTATACATTCTAGTTCACTATAAACAAAGCTCTGATACCAACCTGTCACACCCCCGAACCAGACGGCGGAAACGTCTGAGAGCTGTTGTGACTCAATTGAATACCATCACAGTGAATATACATGAAACATAACATCATTCATCACCATGCATCGAAATAGTACAACTAGTAGTGTTTACATTTAGTACATTGTTTCAAAACATTACATTCCCAAAAGTATATTGTTCAATACTAATTAAACAAACAACATGACATCACTGAATACATTTTTCCCTTCGATTTACCTGTTACCTGAGAATACAAGCATTTTGAAAAACGTCAACATATGAAATGTTGGTGAGTTCATAAGTAATGTTTGAAATAAAACGGTTTGTATTGTTTTGAAAAAAAAAAACCACCAGAAAATCCGATATTTTCTGAAACTAGTATCGTATAAAAAAAGTGTGAAGATCCGTAAGTATGCTTGTTTGTTTCTATAAATGTAAGAAAAATTGTTAGACTTGGTATGCATCTCGCAGGTGTATGTATTGAAAACCCTAGGAAAACCCGAAGTTTTCCTAATACTTCGAATTACGCGTTATATAATTTGTTATACCGTTACGACGTGTGTATTCGATAATTCCAGGTGTCATTGGATTAAATATGGTTTGTGAATCGTTATAAACACACATTAAGGAAAACGACTAGTTTACAACTATACAAACGATCCCTTAGGCATCGTCCGTATCAGTCACTTAATCCAACCACCCCGACTTCTCATAGCCCCACAACCAAGGAGAAGAGAGGGTGCGAAGCCCCTGATATTTCCATAGGTTGTTCAAGGCTATCGTGAATGCGAATGGCCCTAGGCCCGACTCGCATTGGTGAATTCTCGACTTAACTGGCAGTACCAAAGGACCCTTGGGGCCCAACAGCACAAAAGCCATTGAAAGTCCTCTTACAAGAAATTAGGTCATACAAGACCCAACGACATGTAAGCGAGTTACCTTTGGGCCTAAAGATCATGTCATTGGACTAGCTAGGCCCAACAAGCACGATTTGAAACTTTCGGGCCCCAAGATGGTGTATCGACGTCTGGTGAATTCTCACGTGTGTATTTACTTCTGGTGAATTTCAGCGTGTGTATTGACTTCTGGTGAGTTCCCGATTGTGTATTGAAGTTTCGTCGTGTATTAATTTTTGATTCGTTGTTGATTCGAGACCGAATCAATTCGTTTGATAACGATTTTGGTGTTGAAGGTGTATTATGCTTCGTCGGTAGTCGTGATACTAGTATTTTATCATAATGGATTTATTGTTTACAATATTAGGATTTTCTTTTTGCAGCCCCTTTCTTTTAGATAATTTACAATTTTGACCCTTTGTATAAAAGAATTTCTATTTTAGTCCTTAAACCATTTTTCTTGACATTTTAGTATCAAAACTTGTTGAAAAGGTGTTTTTTAGCTCAAATTTATTTGAAAAACAGCTTTAGTCCCACAAAATGAAGTTTTCTCGGCTGAAACCTCATTTTTTTGCAACTTTTACACTTTTGGCCCAAAATAGAAAATTTTTGCATCTTTGGTCCTTTTTAAATATGAAAAGCATTTTTAACCCTTGAAATGGACTTGGAGCACTAGTAGACCCCTGTTTTACAGAAAAATACAGTTTCAGCCCCTCAAATTTGAAAATCTCGTATATTGGGCTTTATTGGGCTAAAAAATCCATTTTTGGCCCATTATGCTTAATATTTTACATTTTAATCCCTCAGAAGAATATATTTCCAGAAAATACATTATTGAAACTGTTTTGACATATTTCAACCATCAGAATTTGTATCTTGTCATTTTGGGACCTTTAACTTTATATTTTTAACATTTTGAGTCCAATAATGAGTTTTTAGCCCAAAGAAGTTAATATTAAACAACTTGGTTATTTTTCTAGAAATGATTTGTATGTAGTAATGTAATTTATGCTAGTGTCATATAAACCAAAGTAAATCTCGGTTTTAAGGGCTTTTTGACTAGATCCAACATCATAATCACACAAAAACACAAATATAAACATAGAAATCACACAAGGCATACATATACACATAGATCTACACATTTGCTTGTATTTTCCACCCACAAAACTTATAAAACCAAAAAATAGGGGGTATGAAGCTCACCTTGAGTTGTAGTTTCGGTTTTAAAGAGAGAAAAGAAGAAAATTTCGATCCTAGCAAGTCTCCTTGGTAGATCTCGAGTTTAGTGACTTCTAAGGTGCATGATCACAAGTTGGAATAGATTTAGAAGAGATTTTTGATGAAATGAAGTAGCTAGATCATGGATTAGTCATCAACTTACCTTAGATGATGTGTTTGTGGGAAAAACCTCCTTGAAAAGCTCTTGATTCTCGAAATTTTTGAAGAAGGAGGGAGGAGATGTTCTTCAAGACTTAAAGAGAATGGAATGAATTTTTGTGAGTGTGTGTGTGTTGTGTTCGGCCGAGAGCAAGAGAGAGAGAAAGAAACAGACCTTGAGGTGATATGTGCATGGAAGTATGAGATAGGTTGCATGGAAAACCAACATGCAAAAATGAGGTCGCTATGAAAGTCAACTCTCCCTTTTTACATGGGCTTGGGTCGAAATTTGAAGAGAAAAAAAAAAGATTTTTGGGCTTTATTGCCCCTAAGACCATACTAGAGTTAAGTTGAATGATTGTTGGCCCTATAAAATATAAGTGTGATTTTTATGCTTTATTAGGCTAGATTAGGTTAATTATGGTCCATAATAGTTCATAATATTTAATTCATTTCATTCTAGGCCCAATATGGCCCAAAATGTTGAAATAAATGAAAGTGGGTCCAATTAGAGACCATTTAAGGGTTCTAAGCCCAAGATAGTCAAATTGGAAGTTTATTGGTCCATTAGGCCCAATAAGGAAGTCCTAGTCCAAAATGGACCTAAACAAGAACTTCTAGGGTTTCCAATTACTTGTTGACTATTTGAAATGCTTGTATGGTGTGCTTGATTGAAATTTTGTTGCCATGAAGTAAGCATCTTATATGCTCTTAAGTTTTTGATTCAACATTTTACTTGAGTGTTGTGATTACAAGACACAAAATTTCTAGTTGTGACATACCCCCCCCCCCCCTATGCAAAAATGGTTCCGCATAAAAGGATGCAAAAGTATGCTTTGTGGCAAGCAACAAAGATCTCGCCAGAGATCATGTCTCTGTTCTCATCCGACATTTATCGAGTTTTTGATTTTAAAAAAACTTGTGTTGTAGATTTGAACCATCATACATGTTCATTTGGGAATGGCTCAGTCTGGGTATAGTGTGTTGCAATGCTATTACAGAATCACGTTATTCGAACATTCATGAGTTAGTCGATATGGTTCAGATGTTTTACTGGGCTGGTGTGTTTTGGATCGTCTACCAGACATAAACCGTGCACCCTCTTACCCCTCCAGCTGAATGAGAAATACCAAACCCTTTTGATGGATGTTTTATTGCCTATGTAGTTGCAATTAATTATGTTAATCCATATTGATATTCCAAAAAGCAAGCAAACATTACATATTACATAGATTAAGTAATAAGTTTTACATAAACTTAGTTGATAACCATAAAAGCTTACAATGTGTACACAAAAATACAAAAAAATAATAAAATAAAAAGTTTCCAACTACAAGTTAACGTTATCTTCAAGTGCAAATTTTTGGTTTCAACCTTCTTTTTCGATCGAACTAAGTTACAGATTATCAACGAATTATTGTATTTTTCTTCATCAACCCAACAAATAAAACCAGACCGTGGTACCTAAAAAATTAATATCAAACACATAACGTATATTGTGTAAAATTAATATTAATTCAAAGTAAAAATAATGAAATGGTAACCATATACCTCTTTAGGATTTGTAACGGTCTTTGTACTAATGTTAATGAAAAACATTGTCATTTTAGATAACCTATCATTTCGTTTACATATTTAAGTTTCAAAAGTCATTACAATATTAAATTTTTATATTACATTTCCAGGATAACCGAACTTGCATCCGGTGCAAACTTGTTGTGTCTACATGATTTTCAAACAATTTCATGTAGGTCTTAATTAGGTTGAACCCACTATCAGTCATTTCAACTCGATCTTCTATTCTTGGACTTGTCGTATGTGTTTCTTTGATGATGTTCATTGTGGTCATAAATTGTCATATATCTTCAGACATGATAATGAGGAGCATTTTCATGTTATACAATGCTACTTTTCTCCGTTGCTCAAGTTGAAGGCGGTAATGAGGTTTACATTATTATCATTCATTGTTTCGCACGTTGATAATGATGAATCATTTCTAATGCAGTTGTGTCTACAAGATGACATTGCTTGTCTTCAAACTGTACTATATCATCTGCTATTGTCAACTCATCCTCATCAAGCGAGTCACTGGATGTTGGAGACTGAAAATAAAATATATTACCATACATATTAAAATATTACTTGCATAAATGTATGTAATAATAATAAAACCAAATTGCTTAAACATATCCATAACAATATATATATATATATATATATATATATATATATATATATATATATATATATATATATATGCGACAAGTCTATCATAACGTTTTGTCTGTACTTGCTCCGTGGACTACATGCTTCGTCAACGGACTTACGGTAAAATTCTGGATTTCCTACACTAACTATTTCCGTTCTAATAAAAACGATCCTAAACACACTCCAAGATATTTACATGAGATTCATACGACGATAGAACAAGACATAAAAAGGGGAAATTTCTGACTAAATCATCGTATTCCGAATTTGTTCATCGTATTCGAAACTATTCCGGAATACTTAAAGTTGTTTGTAAAATCAAATGTAAGTAACTTAAAAAGTAGAACCCACTTAGTTTGACGAATCTATGCTGAAAATTAGGTCCAAAATGCAGGTAGATCGATCTTCGGAATGGGAAAATCGAGAATGCGTATTTCGAATGTTTTCTATGTGGGACCTATATAATTACCATTGGGCTATGGTACTAGGTTTTAGCTGGGTTTTTCTGTACAGAATCGTCTATTCCGAACCAAATGGTTAGTTTTCAAAAAAAATTGCAAATTTAACCAAATATACTAATTATTTTGTTGAAAATAGCCAAAAAAAAATCCAAATTACAAAATTAGCCCTTAAAATCGCAGATGGATTAAATCATTATGTGATTTCGTATTTCCATTTGTGAACGTACAAATGCCTAAAGCATATTTGTGCTTTAAGCACTTGTACATTCGCAGATGGAACAGTCTGTGATTTTGTACATGTCATTTGCGATTTCGTAGCTATTTTGTATAAAAACATTTTTTTTCACTATCTTTTTTAGAGAAACTCTCTCTCTTTCCAACTACCGCCAGTTACAACGCAAACCAAATATTCATTCATTTTTTTAGAGACATTTTAAACAAAATTTTCAAAGAAATAACAACAAAAATGATAATTTTTTGAAAAAATTTATATATAATAATGTTGTTTCGTAGTCAAGCCCTATTAATTTTGTAGTCAAAATAATAAAAAAAAAAACAAAAAAATCACAAAATCGCAAGTAATAGAGAGAAAATCGCAAATGAACATAATCCATCTGCGATTTTAGGTTGGAAAAGCAGGTATATATACAACGAAAAAAAAAAAAAAAAAAAAAAAACTCCTGAGAATGTACAAATGGCTAAATCACGTATGTGTTTTAGCTACTTGTACGTTCGCAGATGACATGATGAAATCACAGATAAATTATACCCATCTGTGATTTTAGTGGCTAAAAATATAATTTTGATTTTTTTTTTTACTATTTTCCACAAAATAATTGTGTATTTTGTTAAATTTACAATTTTCTTTAAAAAAAATGGTTACTTTTGTTAACTATATAACTGTATTTGTGGTTGGATTATTAAATAAATAAACAAACTAAGGGCCTGTTTGATTTGAACTTACCGGGTCCAGTCAGGACTGACTGCTGACTGGGTCAGCAGTCGGATGTTTGTTTATGAGATAATATAGCTGATTCGGTCAGCCCATTCCACCCCCAATCCCCTTACTCGGTCAGTCAAAAAAAAAGTCTGACTGGAAAAAATTAGACACGCTTTGTTTTTTTTTTTTTTTTGCCCTTCTTGCCTCTAGCCTGCTTCCCCAATACGCCATGCCCTAGACAAACATCGATCTCCAACATTGTATCGCCTCTATCATCTACATCTTCTTCCACGACCTGCGCCATCTTCTTCCACGACCTGCGCCCTCTTCTCCGACGGCCAGAAATTTCCGGCGACGACTAGAACAATCCGGCGATAACCACAGCGCAGGTAATGTTTCTTCTTCATCTGTTTTTTTTTTTTTTTTTTTTTTTTTTTTTTTTTTTTGTTTCAGAAATCACGAAACCTTTCATGTTGGTTGTCAATTTACTGATTGAATTCTGAAATCAAAGTTTGTCCTTACTTCTTTCATTATTTTTTGATTAAATTAGATTGAAGGGTTAGCATATAATCAATTCATAATCTGTTTTTGTTTATGAAATCTGATTTCATAATGTGTTTTTGACAATTTGGTGTCCTTTACTTTCAAATATGTGTCTACTGCATTATGTATAGCACATTGGCACATGCTCTTACCATGCTTCCAACAATATGTATTCAAGAAAAGGGGAATTAAAACAAATACACATCTAAGCTAATAGACCCCTATAATTACCATGCTTACATAAATATATATTCAAAAAGAATGTATATACACATAATTAGTTAATTATTTGTAGATAATAATAATATTAAAAGATTGTTTGTATAAGTAATATGGTGTGCTCCTCTTTAGACATTACTTTCCTTGCTTGTATAAGTAATATGGCAGCAAGCAAATGTGCAATTGAGCAACCAACAAAGAATCCTAAAGATTGTTAAAGATTGTCGTATGCTTATAAAATCAATTCATAATGTGTTTTTGTTTATAAAAGATTGTTATATATTTATGAGATCAATTTTTTTTTGTATGAGGAAATCACATTTATGTGTTTTTATTTATAAAAGATTGTTTTATGTTGTTGAAAATATCATGAAATCACATTTTTGCTTGATTTATTTGTAAACATGTGTTATGTGGATGATTTATTTGTAAATGTGTGTTATGTGAATGATTTAGCTATTTTTTTTTTCTTTTTTAAAATAGACATGACGGATAAAAGATTTAGGGTTAGTTGGAAGTCGGGATTGGTGGACAAAACATTTTTGGAAGCGTGTGTCCAAGAATTAACAAGTAATGGCCGGGAGGGTAGTGGCCTAAAGGCAAGCTCATGGGTTGTGGTCGCAGAGAAATTGAAAACAGATCATAATTTTGTTGTCGACAAAAAACAAATGAAAAACCGATACGACTATTTAAAAGCAAAGTATGCGGTGTGGTTAAAACTTAAAAACAAAACCGGAAATATTTACAATCCCGTAAGAAATTCTTTTAACATGACTAATGAAGAATGGGAAGCTGAAGCAAAGGTATATATATATATATATATATATATATATATATATATATATATATATATATATATATATATATATATATATATATACACACATATTTTTTAAATTAGATTATTTTTTTTTACTACTTTAACAATATTTATTAAATTTTCAAACAACTGAACAAGTATGTAGATAAGCTGAGAAATGCACCCCTCCCTTGCCCTAATCTTTGTACCCAACTATTTGATGGGGCGACCTCGACCGGTGTTCACAGTTGGGGGCCATCTTCGACACTACCTCATCCTAATGAAACCTTCAGTGCACATGATTTTGAGGATACAGAGATGGAAGAGTCAGCACCTCATCCAGATACCCCAAGGTCAACCGTACCTCAACCTACTAGTGAGGAATCATCTGGGAGGACAAAAAACAAAGGGGGCAAGCAAAATGGTCCTAAAGAAACCACACTTGATGATGAGTTGAAAGAAGTTGGAAAAGAAATTATCAAGGCTGCACAAGCATTCACGGAAGCAAATAATCTTGACAAGGAGATGGATGCTTGTATGGCAAGGTTGACAAGCTTGGAGTGGGGAGAATATGATCCGAAATACACCACTGCTCTTATGTTATTTGCCGAAAGTGCTGGCAATAGGAAAATTTGGTTGCGCCTTAACTTGTCAACTTGTGAGTCGTGGGTAACAAATGCTGGAAGAAAGTTTGGATTAGTTGGTTAACTTTAGTATGTCATGGTTTATTGTTTGACTTTAGTATGTTTTGGTTCATTGTTTGACATTAGTATGTTATGGTTTGTTGTTTGACTTTAGTATGTTACGGTTTAGTTATGTTATGGATTGTTTTCTTAGATGCAGTTATGTTATATGAATTTATATGTTATGGAATGTTATGCTTTTAGTATTTACATGTTACGGCTTGTTATGTTATTGATTAAAATGTAATTTGTATTTGACATTTAACAGGACACATGGATAAAGAAGGTGACTTTCTATATTTTCTTATATTTTCGTGGTATTGGTTGATGTTGGTCCAACAAAGGCAAAGAATAATTAAAAGAATAAGAGCTAGTGAACAGGTAGCAAAGGGGTATGTGTATACGCAATATTTGATACACGGATGTCCTATACAATGTTTCGATATGATACGTCTTTCACAAGATGCTTTTGTATTATTATGCAATCACTTTACAGATAGAAATTGGTTGCAATCTAGTAGGAGGATAAGCGTTGAAGAGAAGATGGCTATGTTTTTACATGTTATAGGACATAATGAACGTTTTCGAGCCGTTAAAGAAAGATTTCATCACTCCACACAAACAATTCATCAATGTTTTCATGAGGTCTTACGTGCAATGATGTGTTTTGCACAAGAAATTATAGTACCAACCTCGTCTAATGCAACAAGAAATACATCAGAACGATATAGACGGCTAATGCAGATATTTCCAGGAGCAATAGGTGCACTAGATGGAACACTTGTACATGCAGTTGTGCCTGTTGATCAACAAACTCGTTATAGGGGAAGAAGAAAAGGTGAATGTTATCAAAATGTAATTGGAATTTGTAATTTTGATATGATATTCACCTTTGTATGGGCTGGATGGGAGGGCGTAGCACATGATTATAAAGTTTTGAAAGAAGTTGCATTTAACCCGACTTCTGGATTTCCATTCCCTCCACCAGGTTTGTAACTTTACTATACGTTTTTTTATCTTTTTTTTATTTATATGATCAAATTTTCATACATCTACAGATAAATACTACCTTTGTGATGCCGCATACACCAACACCCGTGGATTTATGACTCCCTACCGCAATACTAGGTATTGGTTAGCGGATTTTCGAAGAAACAGAGCTTTAACTAAGGAAGAAAGGTTCAATCATGCTCATGTGCAACTTAGAAATTACATTGAACGTGCTTATGGTGTATTGAAGGCGAGATTTCCAATTTTAAAACAAATGGCTCCTTATCCTTTTCCAATGCAAAGAGACATAGTCATTGCTTGTGTTGCGGTCCATAATTTTATAAGGAAATACGATATTGAAGATGAATTATTTACGACCTTTGAACAAAACACTATGGTTACTCTTAATGTGGGTGGTGGAGGAAATGAAGGTCAAAACATAGAAGGCATAGAATGGGGTTCAGAAGCCGTTGACTATATGACTACTTTGCGTGACCAGATTGGTAATCAGTTACTTTCAAATGGTTCACGTTAAATTGTGTACTTTTTTTATTATGTATGACAATTTGTATTTGAATTTTGTATTACATTTTGTATTTGATTTTAATTGATGTATGTTTAATTTGGATTTTATATGATAATTTGTGTATTTATAGTCAGAGCTTCTAACCGAGTTAGAAACTTTCTAACCGAGTTAGAAACTATCAACGAGCCTAAGCTTACCATGTTGGATGCTTATGCTTGAAATGTGGTAACCTTGATGTTGGCCATGGAACATACGAATAACTTCAGGTACTCATCAAAATGCAATCCTTCCACCGTAAATTCCACCATCCCCAATATCTCCTCCTCCGTTCCTCCACCACCTTCCTCCTCCCTTTCACCACCAATCTCAGTCACCCACAACCACCACGTTTCACCATGTCAGTTTCTACATCGTCCTTACAAGAAAACACAGAACAGTTGCTAAAACAAGTTCTAACTTATCACAAGCAAACCAAACATTCGTTCACAAACTACGCCAGAGGCCCCCGTGGCCTTGATTGGGACAACCAACCAAATCCTTTCCGCCGCTACATCTCCGCCCCTCTCTGCCCTCTCCTCCACCCTTCTAATTCCGACAGTTCCCCTCTTTACGATTCCCTGTTCAATTCTCTGCCTCCTCCAAAACCCATCTCGAAAACCACTATTTCTGAGTTCTTTTACGATTCCCTGGCGTTATCAGCTTGGAAATCAACTGGGTTTTCCACATGGTCGCTTAGAGTTAACCCTAGCAGTGGCAATTTACACCCAACCGAAGCTTACATCATATCCCCACCAATTGAATCCGTTTCCGATTCTTATTTCGTAGCTCACTACGCCCCAAAAGAGCATTCGTTGGAGATCAGGACTCAAATTCCATCTGGATTTTTCACCAATTTCTTCCCAAACGGTTCCTTTCTTATCGGTCTCTCTTCCATTTTCTGGCGGGAAGCTTGGAAGTACGGCGAGAGAGCTTTCAGGTACTGTAACCATGACGTTGGTCATGCCATTGCCGCCGTCTCAATGGCTGCCGCCGGTCAGGGGTGGGACGTGAAGTTGCTAGATGGATTGGGACATGACGAATTGAAGAAACTAATGGGGCTTGATGTTTATCCGGAGTTCAAAATTCCATCAACAACAGTGAAAGGTAAACTTAACGAGATTGAATTTGAACATCCTGATTGTTTGCTTCTTGTTTTTCCAAACGGAATTCAAGAAATCGATATAAATTATAAAGATTTAAGCTTGGCCATTTCAAAATTCTCCAAATTAGATTGGAAAGGAGAACCCAATTCACTTAGCAAAGAACACATATGTTGGGATATAATCTATAAAACATCCGAAGCCATAAAAAAGCCATTAACTACAGAGAAAAACTTCATTATCGAATCATTTCAAAAGAGTGGAAATTTAAGTGCGAATCCATACAATCCCTTAACTTTAAGAGAACTTGTTAGGAAACGTAGGAGTGCAGTTGATATGGATGGAGTTACATCAATAGAAAAAGAAAAATTCTATCAGATATTACTTCATTGTCTTCCTTCGGGTTTTCAAGAAGGGCAAAAACGTCAATTGGGATTACCATATCGAGCCATGGATTGGGACAGTGAAGTGCATTGTGTATTGTTTGTACATAGAGTAGTTGGTTTGGCAAAAGGGTTGTATTTTCTTGTTAGAAATGAAGAACACTTTGATGATCTTAAAAAGGCCACAAGATCTGATTTTAAGTGGGAAAAACCAGAAGGTTGTCCATTGGAGTTGCCTTTATATGAGCTTGGAAGAGCCGATTGCATGAAGCTTTCAAAACATCTTTCATGTCATCAGGTACCTGTCTTTTAATTTCACAGGATCAGCTAATCTGTTTTTTTTTTTTTTTTTTTTTTTTTTTTTTTTTTTTTTTTTTCTTCTTCTTATTTGGACATTGTAATTGAAAAATCTACTCAATTATGCTTTGTATTTCAATGATATTGATATAACTGGGTAGATATTACTAAGTAGAATGTTGTTATAGGTAGAAATGAATCTAGGATGCTACAATAAGCAAATAAATATAAAGCACGTTGCTATTTCTTGCTATAATAAACACTTGATCAGAATAATTAGGATTATGGCCTATAGTTAGACTGTTAGAGTGCATACATTGTAGTAAAACCCAAAATTTATGATCTTAATGCAAGAAATAGTAATGTACTTCAAGTTATTTGTTTATTGTAGCATCCTACTACCATGTTTTCTATTACAACATTATATTTTGAAAAATTTACCTTATCATAGCAATATCGTTCAAATAGAAACAAGTTTCACTGCGATAATTGTATGGTTTTTATAATGTAAAATGTAAAATGTCATTATAAGAAAAGGGTAGAAAGCACAAATCTATAATTGGGTAGATCTTCAAGTGCAATGCCTAAACAAGAAAGTGACTGAAAGTACAATGATCGAATAAAACAAAAATAAAAATAGGATAAACAAATATATGGAAGTACATTGCTATTTCTTGCTAATATCCCAAAAAAACATGTTTGCACCTAATTTTGTGCATACATGATACATTGAAGACGGTGACATCCACTTACATCACTATTAAAGTCGAGGCACGATATAGAAAAGCATAACTTGCTTTCACCGTTTATCAATTTAGCCACTTAAGTATTTTTTTTCGCTACAAAAATAGTGAAGCAGCTAAATCAATATAATGGTAAAAGTATGTTATGCTATTCTATATAATAATATAGATAAAGTATAATGGATTAATCAATATAGAAAATAGTTTAGTAGCTAAAAACAATAACAATGGTGGAAATTTGAAAATGAAGTTTGCGGTGTAGGATATAGCAAGTGATGGTTGTTTTAGTCTTGGTATGGTGGCACATCTTGAGCCAACTTTAAAGGACAAAGGCGTGTGGATGTATCCACGTTTGTTTTGGGAAACCGGAGTTCTTGGTCAAGTCTTGTATCTTGAAGCACATGCCATTGGGATTTCTGCAACTGGCATTGGTTGCTTCTTTGATGATCCCGGTATGCAACTCTTGCTCTTTCTTTCAACTACTCTACCATAATAGCAATATACTTATATACTTACCTATAATAGCAACATACTTCAATGTCTTTACAAATAATAGCAATTTTTTTTTGGTACTCATAATGGCAACATACTTACAAATTCTATAATTAACCTTTTGTAATTATCGATCCTAATAATATAGTCTTAGAGAAACAATGATTTTGTTTCCCGTTTAGTTTCAAGTACCTATAAAACAAAAATGTAGAAATTATGCGAATGGTGAATCTTGGATATTTATATTTGGGCAAATTGCATATTATAGCAACGGCAACATATGCTTTTTTAACCATAATAGCAACATACTTGTATATTTTTACCCATAATAGTATCGTACTTGCATTTTTTTTTACCGATCTAATTTCTTATATACCCATTATAACAACGTATTACATTTCTTTACCGATAACAATGTAATTTATTGTTTACCCGCAATAGCAACATTAGTATATTGCCATTATAAGTAAAAAAATAAAAAGAATGTACATTAATATTGCCTCACATCCATTTTGTTGATTTGCAGTGCATGATGTTCTTGGGTTAACGGGATCGAACTATCAAAGCCTTTATCATTTCACGGTTGGTGGTCCTGTCGTTGACAAGCGTATAATGAGCCTCCCCGCGTATCCGGGGCCCGTCAATGACACATAACATGTTCGGTTTACATAATCTCAACAACATTCTTTAGTTTTTGAAAGTAAGGAAATTGTCAGTTGAGTTCCAACATATTTATGAAGTGATCAGGAGCCCATTTTATGGATCGTTTGTAGATATAAATGCATGTAAAGTAATGCCCCAAATAAATGATTGACCTAACTCGGTAAACATTAACAATCTTCTTTCTATATCTGAGGTAGCGTTTGGTAATGGGACAAAATTGGATTGGACTGAATAGAACATAACTAAAATTGATTTTTAATACAGTGTTTGGGATAATAAGAACACAATAGAACAAAATGATAAAATTACTATATTATACTTAAAACTTATCTAATCTTTTTTACATTTTGTTTTTAAGATCTTTTTATAATATAATTTTGTTGTTAAGATATTTTTATAATATAATAACTTATATGTGATATCATATTCAATAATTTATTAAGATCCTTTCATAATACTAGACGTGTGTCGTGCGGCGGTGATAAATAGATTTCTTAGCGAATAGTTTCATACGGATAAATATTTATTAGATTTTATTATTAGTTATTATATAATAAAAAATTATTATTTTTAAATAAAATATGTATGTTTATACCTTATGTTTATATCGTCTGTTTATACTAAAAATGCAAATTAATTAATATTGATGTTTAGTTTAAGAAATATAAATTATTTTATGGACATGAGTTTATTATTTTAAATTTTCAATTTGCTCCAAATTGAATTTATTAATTATTTTCTTTAGTTCAAATCTTCAAAGTTTTCATAAGTATTTATGAATTATTTATGTATAATTGATTTGTATAAAAAAAAAACTTTATAACTTATATCTGTTAAAATTTAAGATATGACTAATATGTTTTATTATATAATAATATGAGATCATTTCGGTTTTAAGATCTGTTTTATAATATAATAACTTGTATGTGATATCAGATTCAATAATTTATTAAGATCGCTTTTATAATATAATTTCGTTTTTAAGATCATTTTACTATATAATAACTCGTACGTGATATCAGATTCAATAATTTATTAGATATCATTGATAAATGTGAAATTCTAGGTGGAGTTTGACATATCCTAATTCCTAAACCCCATTTCTTAAAATCTTTTTGCATATTTAACAATAACAATAATCAAATTGAAGCCTTGGGGAGTACATCGATGCCGATCAGGATGCAAATCAAAAGAAAAAAAATTAAAGTATTTATGAAGAGAGGACAAAGATTGTTGACTCATATCTTAAGAGATACCAGGTATAGATTAAGAACAACGAGAAACAAATCACCAAAAATAAAAAATAAAAATAAAAAAAAAAACAAAAAAAAAAACAGAGTATGACGAAAATGGGAAGTAACAGTGGATCAGAAGAGGAAGAAAAACGTATCGGTGGGAAGAGAAGCATATATATATATATATATATATATATATATATATATATATATATATATATATATATATATATATATATATATATAGAGAGAGAGAGAGAGAGAGGGAGGGAGGGAAGGAGAGAGAGAGAGAGAGAGAGAGAGAGAGAGAGAGAGAGGAAAGGACAAGAGAGGAAGGTGAAGCTTCATTGGAGAAGGAATTGTGTTCACTGGAATGTTGATGGGGAAGATGATTCAGGAGGTGAAGACAATTAAAAGAGCAACCCATGGACTTCTGTGCCATTGTAACATTTGTTCTACTTGTTCCACTATGTTCCATGTTTCTGAGTGAGACTAAAAATCAATGATTTAGTCCTATTTGACTTGGTCAAAGTTTTATATTGACTTTGTTCCAATCATACCAAACATTATCTGGAAACATTTGTTTACTAGGCCACGATCGAAGAAGGGGGAAAATGACTTAGGAGGGTAACTACTTTTTATCTGTGTTCATATATTGGCAACTTCTTTATTTGTATATAAGAAAGCAACTAACTTGTTTTAACTGTTTAAATTATACCAATATTACCGACTAACCTCCATTTTACCCGATAACGCAAATTAACTCATTTAAAAGAAAGGGAAAAGAAATTACATGGCATATGACGTATCTATTACACCCTTTGTCCGGAATCGACTTCACTTAATTAGGTGAATCGACCTCATTTAATGAGGGTTCTTTAAAAATACTCCCAAATCCTTCCCCAAATCATTCCCGGTTACTTAATTTTTCTCAGAATTCACTCGATCGAAGTAGTAGGAACTAAAGTTGGGACTTGAAATCGTCAACTATAGACACTACAATGGAATCACCTAACAGTACGTATCTCACTATAGATTTTCACTACAACAACATGTTTGCACCAAACCCGTTAGTGTACTTAGACCCTATGAGAATGTCAGTTCGTGATGTGGATTTTGGTGGCATGGAGTATAGAGAATTTATGTTGTGGGTTTCAAAGCTGACAAGATGAAGTTGTGATAACTTGTACTATTGTAGTACTCATGAAAGATTGCTAGAGGGTATTAGAAGAATCGACAACGATGATAATTATTTTGAGTTTATTGAAGATGCTTACATGGCTAAGAACGAGCTAAGGATGAATGTGTACATTAACCACCAAAACAAACCTATTCTTGATTGGGTCGATAAGGAGATATTAACAGGTGATAAGGTGTTTGAGTTGATAGAAGATGATGATACATAGTCACAATTTTCAGATATACTGGAATGTGAGCATGAACCTGATGAAGGGGTGCATATGTTTGACAAAGCAGTTGATGATGAATTTTTGAACAAGTTGTGTGGTAAACCCATTCTTAATAGTAATCAAGAAGAAGTAAATGATGATGCTGCTGATGATGATGATGAAGTTAGTGATGAAGATGATGAGGTTATGTTCCCTATCTTTGATGAGAATCAAGAATGGGATAAAATGGTCCCAGTTTTAGGTATGAAGTTTTCCAACCCTCTTGAATTGAAGTTGTGTCTAACCAACTATGCCGTCAAGAATGGGTATTATTTATGGTTTGAAAAAAAATGATCATCAAAAGATGTTGGCAAAATGTTGTAAACATAAGAAAATAAGAAGAATAAGAGTAGTCCCTTTAGGTTGTGGGCAACCTGGATGAAGAATGGGAGGTCTTTTCAAATTAAGTCCTTAATTGATAGGCATAATTATGCAAGAGTATTCAAATTTAGGTCCACTGTAAGATACAAATTGATTGGAACTCATTTCATGAATGAGATATTATAGAAACCAACGATGAGCATTAAGAAATCGAAAGCTCAGGTCGGTAAAAGGTTTAACCTGATAGCAAATGTTGGACAATGCAGAAATGCTAGGAAATATGCATTTCAGCAGATAGAAGGTACTTAGATTATTATAGCCCAAAATCAAATAATAATTAGCGGGGTGTTGGTTTCGGGAAGCCAAATGACATGATGTAGAGTTTCGATGGTTAGAGTGTAATTTCTGGATTTGTTTTGCAAAAGATTCTCAAAGTGGAGGGCCATTTGGTAACATAAGGACTTAATATGAAAGAACCTTGGATGTTGAGGGCTACTTTGTAAATTAGCCTAATCTTGAAAATAAATCGGGAAGGAGGGACCAAAGGTGTTCTTTGGACACAAAGTTTGTGTGATCAGGTATTAAACCCGTCACCATGCATCGACCACAAACCCTAACCCTAGGTACACTATGCAGCTGCCACCCTCTCCACCGTTGTCCCTCCATCTGCCACCACCCCTTGTTCTTCCGATCTTCGGCGTTGCTAACCCCCCTCCCCTTCTGTCTAGTCGCAAACCACCATTATTGGAGTCTTCGAGCACCACCACCACAGCCCATGCCGACTGTGACATCATGAATGGCCGTAGAAAACCCCACCAAGAGCAAAGGCGCCACTGTTACATCACTCTTTCTGGTAATGGTGTCGCCCCTTACCTATTCATCTCACTCTTCTGGTTCCTTACTCCACTGTTAACCGTCACTACCCATTTTCGTTAAAGACCAAGTTGTCGCCGGGAATACCCTTCTTCCACCATGAAATGGTGGCTGAGATCGTAGACTTGTGAAGTTGTTGCGTGTGTGTTGCTGTAACAAGGTGAAGACACAGGCACGTGAGTTTTCTGATGAGAGCAAGTCGTGAAGGACCACCATGGCGTCCAACCATTGTGGTTGCCACCGTCAACACTGTTTCTGCCGCCACCGAACGCCGCCAGGTAGGTGGTTGGGTCCTTTTTGCAAACAAGACATGTGTGTATGTGTTTTTATTATAGTGAAGTGGTGTTTAGGTGTTTATTTCGCCGGAAAAGTCACCACCACCACCGTGAGGTGGTGGCTACCACCATCTACCACCGCCGGCCACCACAAGGGTGCCTATGTGTGTGTTTATCCATTAGTGTGTGTGTGTTTGTTTTTGGGTTAAATCATAGTAAATTGTAATTGGTGAATAGTGTAATAAAGAAAACTCATAACCACCACCAGCTGCCGTGTTGGGTGGCGGTGTGCTTTTGCTTGTGCTTAGTTGATTTTGAGATGCTTGGACAAAATGGACTAGAACCATAACCACCATCGTGAGGTAGTGGTCGTCGCCATGAGCCGTCATTAACCACCACTACCCGAGGTGGTAATGGGTGGTGCCCGACTAATGAAACCTTAGTGGGCCTAATGAAACCCTAATGGGCCCAATGAAGCGCTAATTGACCTAAAAGCCCAATCATGTTACTAATAGGCTAGTATTAGGTTGGAAACCCTAATTAGGGCTTGGAAAACCGTAATGTCATGAAACCCTAATTTTGGGGATTTATCGGGACCCGCACTTGAATTAATTACTAAAATAAAAATGTTAATTAATAATCATTTGCAAATTAACCCAAGGCAATATTGGACTTAATGGATTAAGTCATTAATGGGTTAAGTAAGAACACTTAACCCTAATCGTCATTTCATGTGAAAACCCTAATTTCACTTGGGCCTTCAATTGGGCCTTCCTATTGGGCTTTGACAATTTGACTATTGATGGGCTATCCAAGAACAAGTAAACAGACCAAAATAATTGGATGAGATTTAGGATAAGGCCCATGTAAAGGACTTGGGCCTAATTTGGAAAATTGGGCCATAACTGGGCCTTAATGATTATGTGATATTGGGCCAATGGAATACCAAGAGTTTGAACTAAAATAATTGGATGGGCCTTTAGGAAAGACCATGTAGAGGTATGGGCCCAATTTGAAAAACTGGGCTTTGGCCCATTACTTGACTTTTAGGCCTTAGACTATAAGTTGGGCCTTGGGCTTGAATCAAGCTAGGTTGGGAGTAAAGTATCTTTTTCCCCCAAGAATGGACTTATGGTTATGTATTGGAACCCAAATATTAATTGGGTTTTATTTTGATGATTGATAGCTTGGGAATCTGTCAACCAGTAGTTGGAGTTTATCCGCAGGATATCAGCAGTGTGAGGTGAGTTATCCTCACTATAATAAGGGGTCGAAGGCACCAATTCCAACCCATTGGATCTGATATCCTAGCAGTTGGTATTATGTTGAGTATGAGTTAGTTATGCATGCTAGTTACTACGCCAATTTGGTAGATCTGTAGGACTACATGTGTTATTTCCGAATTTTCTATATATGCATTAGTCATGTTATATGTCGATATTTTGTGAGGGATAGGTTGAGGTTGTACTCCTCCGTGCGGTCACCAACAAACCCTAAAGTATTTCGGATATGAGCTGTGTGTCGGGCAGGGCATGCCAGACTCATACCGAGGACTCAGGAGCATTCCAAATACTATAACATCCTGAAATTCAGGTACAATCATTTAGTCCTTATTCCTTTTCAAGTTTTCAAGATTAGTCCCTAAAGTAATGCTTTAGCTGATGAGTACGCTGGGTGTACTAAGGAGTACAATGCGCGTACTCATGCGCTTAAGTTAGATGTGGACCCGCCTAGGTACGTTGGGCGTACCCAAGATTACGCTGGGCATAGCGGGCCTAGATACAAACCCTAATTGTGGCTTGTGGACTATAAAAGGAATGTGTTGGTCATATCTCCAGCCACCATTCCTCAGAGAGAAACCCTAAGAGAGTGATATTTTCATTCCAAGCTAGTGTGTGAGGATTATTGAGCTAAAAGTACCTTTGTGTGTTAGAGGAGAAGAAGAGGAGGCTCTTGTGGAGGCTAGAAGTTGGAATGCAAACTTGGATCTGAATTCTACAGAAGAAGAAGCTTCATTTGGAGGTAAAAAGCTCAAAGCTTTCCTTGTTATTATTGATTTGTGCTTCATGCACCAATTATTAAGGGTTTTTGGTCCCAAGGTGGAGACTTTATGAGCAAAAGGTCTCCATCAGCTTAGATCTACTCTATTCCAGAGTATCATGAGTTGTGGGCTCATAAAAATCAAATCTTGAACGTGAATAGTGATCCATGCATGAGATCTAGACATTATTAGGAAAGAGGAAAGGTGTTAGAGTGATTAAGGACCTTTACAGCCATGCAAAGGCTTAAAGGCTTCGACTTTACGGATTAAGAGACCTTTGGTAAGTCAGATCTAAAGTATGAGTATTTGTCTTAACCGATTAACACCCAAAAATCAAAGGAGCATGAAACTGGGATTTACGCGGGGCGTAATCCCAGTACGCGCAGTGTAAGGGTCGCGTTCCCCTGTTTCTGTGACGTCACCGGGTACGCCAAGCGTACAGATTTGGTATGCGCAGCGTAACCCGAAGGGTTGAATTTTATTGACTTTTAGGGTTTAGTCATTGATTGGATCTTTGAGCCAAAAGAGGGGTAACATGGTCTTTTACCCTTCTGGGAGAACCTAGAGAGGGATTAGTCTAGCCTTGAGAGTTATATTGACTAAGAGAAATTATTCCATGTGATTAGGTGGAGGCTAGACTAGTATTACCGAGTCCGAGATTTACTGAGTTACCCGAGGTGAGTTTTCTCACTATACTGTACCTGGAAGGGTACCTATGTGTGACCGGAAGGTCTTATATGCTATAAGATGTATGTGCTATATGTTGTTATGTGATATGTATGTGTTATGTATGTTATGTATGATAAGGACTGGAAGGTCAATATGACATGGACCGAAGGGTCAGGAGGTTACGAACCGGAAGGACGATAAGGGTAGGACCGGAAGGTCTTCCGGGATTCGGGATGGAAGTCCCCTGAGACACTTGGATTGGAAGGTCCCATAGATTTATGGCCTGGAAAGGTGTATGTGTTGTATGTGGTATTTTGGGGAACTCACTAAACATTTATGATTACCGTGTTATGTGTTATGTGTTTCAAGTTCTAGCGAGGATCGCGGGAAGGCACCGGCGTGATCTGTTCACACTCATGGAGTTCATGTTTTGAGATTTTGGGATTTATATTGTTATGATAACATTGGATACATTATGTTTTGATATTATCTTGTGAATGAACGTATGTTTTAAAAATGAAAAATTGTTTTGAAAATTCACGTCGTTACAAGTTGGTATCAGAGCCTTGGTTCGAGGGATTTGGGTGCATCTTTGGGTGTATTTGAACTCAAAGTGATGATTTGAGAAAAAATTTCATAAAATAAACAATTTTTCTAAGAAGTAAAAGAATTTGAGAAAAGCAGAAAGAAGGAGTGTGTACGATCAGCCAGCGCCCGAAAGGTGATTTCCCAAAATACCCTTACATTATGTGTTATGAGATATGTTATGCTAAAGTAGGCTAGGTATTCATATTAGGACTAGAGTGGCCTGATTTGTGATGCCTTATCCTAGGAAGATTTCTGCTGCTATAAGATGCTTGAGAGTGAGTAGGTAGTAGTGTGGTGCTTATGAGAGGCCTACCGAAGGGTAGCCTATGCTAGCGAGATGTAGAGTACTTGTGATCTGGGATCCAAGGAGGAGGACTTGGGGTGAATATTGATGCGGTGTGGACGGTAGTATAGGGCCCGTACTACTGAAGACACCGGATCAGTGCGCAGTCCAAGTAAGAATCCTTTGGATACTAGGGAACAAGTAGGTTGAGTTATCGACAGTGAGTATGCTCGAGCGAGTCTCTAATATTTTCATGTTGTGTTTCAGAGACATCATGGTTGGGACACACCACAGACCTGAGACGAGCGGTGTGAGTGACGAGGAGCTTCGTCAGATGATTCACGATGAGGTGGTAGCGGCGATTCGATTCGAGATTCCGGAGATGTTTGGGTCTTTCAAGACCACAATGATTGAGACTTTTGATGAGCGGTACAGAGCGATTACTGAGGCTGCGGCTGCTGCAGCTACCGCACCTGTGGCTTCTGCTAGACCTCAGGGAGGTGACTCGTTGTTGTTTCGGTAGTTCAGCAACACGAAGCCACCAGATTTTGACGTGGTGCAGGATCCGATCGTTGCGATGAGATGGATTTCTGATATCGAGGGATACTTCTACACGTGTTCATGTCCGGAGCATATGAGGGTACGGTTCGCGCTGAACCAGCTTCGCTTGGGTGCGAAGGACTGGTGGAAGTTCGTGACAGCGAACTTCACTCTTGCAGAGCTTTCAGAGGTGACCTGGGAGAGGTTTACCACCATGTTCAGAGACGAGTATGTTCCCCTGGTGGAGACTGAAAGATTGGCCCAAGAGTTTCGACCCTCAAGCAGGGTATTGATTATGTTATTGTGGTTACCAGGAAATTTCATGAGAGGGAAATGTTGTATCCTGATCAGGTGTCTACCGAGCAGGCATGTATGAGTCATTATTTGGGCATACTAAGGAGGGATATTTGGGAGTTCGTAGTGAACTCGACTTACCGGACATTTGCTGAGCTCCAGGAAAATTCCCGGAAGAGGGAGATTGAGTTAGAGACTCAGGCTAGGGAGGAGGCCGAGTCTTAGGGGAAGTATCGGCAGCCGGTACAGTCTCAGCCGGCAGCCAAGCGGGCAAAGGCCGCCGATTTGAGATCCGGAGGCCAGAAGGGCTGCACTTACGGGAAGTGCGGCAAGGGACATGGTGGGGTTTGTCGATCGGGTGCTTGCTACAAATGTGGCAAGGAGGGACATATAGCCAAGGATTGCCCCATGGGATTCATGGTTTGCTTTCATTGCAACCAGACGGGCCATCGGAAGGCCGAGTGTCCACAACTGCTATAGGGGTCAGCACAGGGGTCTGCACAGGTTATTGAGGAACGGCCAGTGAAGGCCAAGGCACCAAAAGCTTGTGGGAGAGCTTTCCAGTTGACAACGGAGGAGGTCCGCGCAGTGCTCGACGTCGTGGATGGTACATATTCTTTCATATGCTAAGTAATGATATGGTGTGTATTTTATGATATGCATAGGTACTTTTCTTGTGAACTTTGTATCTTCTTTAGTGTTATTTGACTAGGGTGCGAGTCGGTCATTTGTTTCTTTAGCGTTTAGTCGGCACATCATTATCCGACGAGAGGCGTTAAGTCGACCTCTATGAGTTTCTATAGTTGACGAGCAAGTGGTGTATGCTACGGATATGATTCGAGGATGTGTACTCGAGATTTTCCGTGTTGAGTTTCCGATAGATCTGGTCCCGATTGCGACGGGGGATGTGTGTGTCATAGTGGGCATGGATTGGTTGAGCCGATTTGGGGCAGTTATAGACTGCGAGCGACAGTTGGTGACGATACGAGACCCTATTGGGGGAGTACTTACAGTGTACGATGAGGGTACCCGATGTGGGTCAGCATTTTGCTCGGCTGCCAAAGTGAGACAGAGTTTACAGCAAGGCTGCAGTTGGTTTGTAGCTTATGTGATGGATACGCGAGTGGCCATTGGGAGGCTAAGTTCGATTGATGATGTTTCGATAGTGCGCGAGTTCCTAGATGTCTTTCCCGAGGAGTTTTCGGGTGTGCCTCCCGAGAGGCAGGTAGAGTTCCGCATCGATTTGGTTCTGGGGGCAATGCCTATCGCCAAAGCGCCTTATCACCTTGCGCTGCCAGAGATGCATGAGTTATCGTTGTAGCTTCAAGAGCTAGGGGAAGGGGTTTATTAGACCGAGTAGCTCACCATGGGGAGCACCGATCCTTTTTATCAAGAAAAAGGATGGTTCACACCGGATGTGAATTGACTACCAGGAATTGAACAAGTTGACGGTCAAGAACCGTTACCGATTAACGAGGATCGGCAATCTGTTCGATCAGTTGCAGGGAGCGTCTTGGTTCTCCAAGATAGAATTGAGGTATGGATATCATCAGATGATAGTGTGGGATGAAAATATCCAGAAGATGGCGTTCAGAACTCGTTACGGGCATTACGAGTTCGTGGTGATGCCTTTTGGGCTCACCAATGCACCGACAGTGTTCATGGATCTCATAAACAGGGTGTGCATGCCCATGCTGGATCGATCGGTAATCGTATTCATCAATGATATTTTGGTATATTCAAGATCTAGAGAGCAGCATGAGGAGAACCTGAGAGAGATTTTCGGGGTATTGAGGTCGGAGAGGCTTTTTGCCAAATTCTCCAAGTGTGATTTTTGGTTACGAGAGGTCCAGTACTTAGGACACCTCGTTAACCAGAATGGGATATTGGTCGACCTGGCCAAAATTGAGGCGGTTATGAGGTGGCAGGTGTCGAGATCACCCACTGAGATTAGGAGTTTTCTGTTGGAATAGTGTCTAAGGCTATAACTATATCCGGTTGTACGTGGTCCTTTTTGGTTGCCTTCACCATAGCAACTTGATGGATGATTTGTTAAGAGAGAGTAAATATTATAAGGAATAATATATGGCTATTTGATTAATATAAGTCATAAATTAATTGGTATTAATTTGGTGACTTAAAGAGATTAATTAAATAAGAGGGTATAAACTGTCAATTGTTTGATAGTTACACTTTAGACTGTAAATCCTTATCCTAGATAGGATGGACAATTTCTAGGGCTTGGATAAGCCAAAATCGTCCATAGGGTTATCTATGGAATGGATTTGGATAGCCTTAAGAGAAGATTATCCAATTAGGGTTTAAGTGGTAATCCTTAAGGAGTCTACAAGTATAAATAGACCCTAGGGGTGAGGGAATTCGACACACAACCTAAAGCAAGGAACCTCTGGCCGAATTCCTCCCCTCTCCTCTCTCCTAAATCATCTTGCTTGCTATTGGTGTTTGTAAGCCATTAGAGGAGTGACATTTGTGACTCTAGAAGCTCCAAGACAAACAAGATCAACAAGGAACTCAAAGGTATGATTTTAGATCTGTTTCATCATTGTTATTTAACCTAATTAGCTATTAGAAGTCTTGGATTCAAAGCATGTTTAATTAGAAAGCCTAGATCCGAGCAATAGGGTTTTTGCATGCGCACATAGGAAAGTTCTTATGGCTAAAACCCATCATTTTCTAGGATTGGCCGACTACTATCGTAGATTTATCAAGGATTTCTCCATGATCATCATGCCTCTCACCAGGTTGACCCGGAAGGGTGTTGTTTTTTTGGCAGGTCCAGAGCAGTAGACCTCGTTTGAGACACTTCACCAGAGATTATGCGAAACCCAGATGTTAGCCCTCCCAGAAGGGATGGAACGAAAGTACATAGGAAAGTTGCTACTCCCGCCGAAATCACTGCCTTTGAAACTCATGAGCGAGATGCAACGAAAGTACATTGCATCATGATCGCCACCATGAACTCCGAATTCCAAAAGTCCTACGAGGACATGTATCCATACGAGATGCATCAAGACTTGTTGGAGAGATATCACCAAAACGCGAGAGAAGAGCGTTACGATATTTTCACTAACATGATCTCCGCTAAGATGGGTCATGGATAATCTCTTACCGTGCACCTGCAAAAGATGCAAAGGTATGTCGACCGCCTTCGCAAGTTAAATATTGACTTCGGCGAAGACTTGGCAATCGACATGGTGCTTCACTCCTTGCCTCCGATATACAACCAATTTAGGATGACCTACCACATGAACAAAGAGGAGGTCACCCTAAGCAAACTCCAAGGTCTCTTGAGGGTTGCTGAGAGCAACTTCAAGGACAAGTCTGTTGCACCAACTCCCAATCCATCCGCTGCTCCTGTCTTGGCTATTGGTCAAGGGAAGGGAAAGAAGAGGAAAGCTTCATCGAATAACTATCGAAAGGTGAAAGCCCGAGATGGTTCCTCTTCTAGTGGGACCAAAGTTGATCCCTCTAAGCCCTGTTCCAACCCAAGGGAGGCAGAGTGCCACCACTGCCACAAGATAGGACATTGGAAGAGAAGCTGCCCGGATTACCTGCAAGCCATCAAGGAAGGAAAGATCAAGCCATCTTTCGCAGGTATATACACAATCAAATCTAACGATTCTAATCATGCTATTTCTTGGGTTCTTGATACCGGTTGCGGTTATCACATTTGTTCTAATGTGTAGGGACTAAAAAGAAGTAGGGATGTGGAGCAAGGAAGGATCAATCTAATCATGGGGAACAGAAGATCGTCGCCTGTGACCAAGATTGGAGTGTATTCTTTAGTGCTTAGGAATAGTTTAGTTTTAGATTTGAACAATTGTTGCTATTCGCCAGAAATGGCTAGAAACATCATTTCATTTCATGGTTTATATAGACAAGGATTTAGATTTTCTTTTAATAATGAGAATGGTTCTATTTTGGCTTATCTAAATGGTGTGTTTTACTTTGAAGCTATACCATGTAATGGAATATATGAAACTGTTATGATTGTTGATAACTTAGGAAATGATGTTTTGAATATTGATTCTTCCACTAGTATGGATAAAGCATCCTTGTGGCATTGTCGTCTTGGACATGTCAACAAGAAACGCATAGCCCAACTCCAAAAGGATGGAGTGTTGGAGTCATTCGACCTTAGGGAAGATGACACATGTGAGTCTTGTTTACTTGGAAAGATGACTAAGTCACCCTTCACGAGTACTTGTGAAAGGGGTGAGGGGCTATTGGACCTAATACATACCGATGTATGTGGACCCTTTAGATCAACCACGAAGGATGGGAACCGCTTCTATGTGACTTTTACCGATGACTATAGTAGATATGGGTATATCTACTTAATCAAGCAAAAGTCAAAAACTTTTGAAAAGTTCAAAGAGTTCAAGAATGAGGTGGAGAATCAATTGGGCTGGAAAATCAAGATGCTTCGATCCGATCGAGGAGGAGAGTACCTAAGTCTTGAATTCCACGATTATCTCAAGGAGTGTGGAATAGTTTCGCAATTGACGCCTCCTAGGACACCGCAGTTGAATGGTGTGGCAGAAAGGCGTAATCGAACCTTATTGGATATGGTTCGCTCTATGATGAGTCGTGCTTCACTACCTATCTTCTTTTGGGGGTATGCCTTAGAGACTGCCACGCATATCCTTAACCGAGTCCCAACTAAGAAGGTTGCCAAAACACCTCACGAGATGTGGACAGGGAAAGCTCCCTCGTTGGCACATATCAAGGTTTGGGGTTGCGAGGCTTTCGTAAGACGAGATACTCACGAAAAGCTTGAACCTCGAAGTGAGCGATGTATTTTCATCGGCTACCCGTAAACTTCCTTTGGATATCTCTTCTATAGACCGAAAGACAATGTTGTCTTTGTTGCGAGGAGAGGAGTTTTCCGAGAGCGAGAACTCATAAGCCAAGGAGACAGTGGGAGGCAAATCAAACTTGAAGAGATTCAAGAGTCGATAGATGAAGGAACCTCTACCGCTGGCATTCAACCCGAGGAGGAAACTCCAGTTGAACCGATTGACGAATCCTTACCTCTTAGACGTTCCGATAGAGTTAGAGTTCATCCCCAGTTTTATGGTTTTCATATTACTACCGAAGGGGACACGTATATTAGTGATGGTACACTAGTAAATCTTGATGAACCTAATAGCTATAAGGAAGCCATGGCAGGCCCGGAGTCTGCGAAATGGAAAGAGGCGATGGATAGCGAGATCCAATCCATGTACGATAACCAAGTTTGGAATTTGGTTGATTATGTGCCCGAACGTAAGACCGTAGGGTGCAAGTGGATCTTCAAGAAGAAGACCGACGTGGATGGGAACGTACACACATATAAAGCGTGATTGGTCGCGAAGGGCTTTACTCAAACTCCCGGAGTTGACTATGATGAGACCTTCTCACCAGTTGCGAAGATTAAATCTATTAGAGTGATGCTAGCAATTGCCGCATTTCATGATTATGAGATTTGGAAAATGGATGTCAAGACCGCTTTCCTTAACGGAAAGTTGGCTGAGGATGTTTACATGGCTCAGCCAGAGGGGTTTGTGGATCCGAAGCATCCGAATAGAGTGTGTAAGCTTGAGAAGTCCATTTATGGACTTAAGCAAGCGTCTCGCAGATGGAATCTTTGCTTCGATGAGAAGGTCAAAGAGTTTGGATTTGTACGAAGAGAAGACGAATCTTGTGTATATGTCAAAGCCAGTGGGAGTATAGTAAGCTTTCTCATTTTATATGTCGATGACATATTACTCATAGGGAATGACATCCCGACTCTGCAGGAGGTTAAGTCCTGACTCGGGAAGTGCTTCGCTATGAAGGACCTCAGAGAGGCTTCTTACATTTTGGGAATAAGGATAGTAAGAGAAAGAAGTAAGAGACTAATTGGACTTAGTCAGAATACTTACTTAGAGAAGGTACTAAAACGTTTTAGTATGGAAAACTCAAAGAAGGGAGAACTACCGATACAAGGAAATGCCAAGTTGAGTAAGACTCAAAGTTCGAGTACCGAAGCTGAGATAGCAGAAATGAGCCGAGTACCATACGCTTCCGCAGTTGGCTCAATCATGTACGCTATGACTTGTACTCGCCCTGATGTAGCCTTCGCTTTGAGCATGGTTAGCAGATATCAAGGGAACCCTGGCAAAGCACATTGGATTGTGGTGAAGAACATCCTTAAGTACCTTCGGAGGACGAAAGAATGGTTCTTAGTCCTTGGAGGGAGTGATGACTTGAAGGTGCGAGGGTATAGTGACGCCAGCTTTCAGACCGACAGGGACAACTACCGTTCGCAGTCGGGCTGGGTCTTTACCCTAAATGGAGGAGCAGTGACTTGGAAGAGTTCCAAGCAAGAAACTGTAGCTGATTCAACATGCGAATCAGAGTACATCGCAGCGAGCGAAGCATCGAAGGAGGAAATATGGCTAAAGAACTTCATTGGTGATCTTGGAGTTGTACCGGCCATAAAGGAGCCCATGGAGATTTTCTGTGATAACGAAGGTGCGGTTGCCTTGATCAAGGAACCGAGGGATCATGGTAGATCTCGACATATCGACAGAAAATATCACTTCATTAGACATCGTGTAGAAGAAGGACAACTCATAGTGAAGAGGATATCATCAGAAGATAACCCAGCAGATCCGCTTACGAAGGGACTGAGTAGGGTTAAGCACTTGCAGCATGCTAGGAGTATTGGGCTGAAGGATGATATTAGTATAGATTAGATAGTATTAGAAACGTATAATAGATAAATGTAATTAACATTTGATGATTAAATAAAGGAGTTTTATTTATGAGTAAAGTTACTGTCACATGTTAGTTGTTTAACTATTGTTTCACTTTGCGTGTTTTGACTTCCAGAATAATTGAGTTTATTAGGAATAATCGAATTATTCAAATAGTCCACAATCGTTCATATGTTGGGAGTAGATATGAATGAAGATTGTCATGAATTGGTGTGTAGAATGTCTAAATGGTGTTAGACATAGCAAGGGTTGCTGCAACGTTCATGAGTGCTTATGAACTGGTTTTGAGCATTGGAATAAACCCGCGCTTGCTGGAATCACCTTATGGAATACGATATAAAAGGTGATCGCAAGACGATAATATCATATAGTCTTAAAACCTAGATATATGGTTTATTATTTGTTAATTGATTGTGCATTGATAATGCGAAAACGCATCAGTAACTTGATGTTATAAAACGCATTGTTGTGTATTGTTGGTTAATGAATAAGTAAATGCATATAAGTCGAAGTTTATCTATAAATTTTATCCTAAGAGGGTAGAAGAGATATCTTGGCCACTCGATGATTTGATTTGACTTATGTGCTGGGCCCGGTCAGAACTGAATTGATGTGTTTGATTAAGTTCTATGTCAAATAAATCCGAGATCGAGAAATCTAAATGCTTGACTAACCATTCCATAGGATTGTCAGCATGATATCTAACAGAGGACTGTATGATCCCTTATCTAAAGGACAAGATTGATTAGATCAGAGTTGACAGCGTCTTTGAGAGCTACGATTGCAAACCGAATTGTACTTGTATAGTTACTAGACTTATCCAAGTGGGAGACTGTTGGAATAGTGTCTAAGGCTATAACTATATCCGGTTGTGCGTGGTCCTTTTGGGTTGCCTTCACCATAGCAACTTGATGGATGATTTGTTAAGAGAGAGTAAATATTATAAGGAATAATATATGGCTATTTGATTAATATAAGTCATAAATTAATTGGTATTAATTTGGTGACTTAAAGAGATTAATTAAATAAGAGGGTATAAACTGTCAATTGTTTGATAGTTACACTTTAGACTGTAAATCCTTATCCTAGATAGGATGGACGATTTCTAGGGCTTGGATAAGCCAAAATCGTCCATAGGGTTATCTATGGAATGGATTTGGATAGCGTTAAGAGAAGATTATCCAATTAGGGTTTAAGTGGTAATCCTTAAGGAGTCTACAAGTATAAATAGACCCTAGGGGTGAGGGAATTCGACACACAACCTAAAGCAAGGAACCTCTGGCCGAATTCCTCCCCTCTCCTCTCTCCTAAATCATCTTGCTTGCTATTGGTGTTTGTAAGCCATTAGAGGAGTGACATTTGTGACTCTAGAAGCTCGAAGACAAACAAGATCAACAAGGAACTCAAAGGTATGATTTTAGATATGTTTCATCATTGTTATTTAACCTAATTAGCTATTAGAAGTCTTGGATTCAAAGCATGTTTAATTAGAAAGCCTAGATCCGAGCAATAGGGTTTTTGCATGCGCACATAGGAAAGTTCTTATGGCTAAAACCCATCATTTTCTAGGATTGGCCGACTACTATCGTAGATTTATCAAGGATTTCTCCATGATCATCATGCCTCTCACCAGGTTGACCCGGAAGGGTGTTGTTTTTTTGGCGGGTCCAGAGCAGTAGACCTCGTTTGAGACACTTCACCAGAGATTATGCGAAGCCCAGATGTTAGCCCTCCCAGAAGGGATGGAAGATTTTGTGGTTTATTGTGATGCATCGATATCGGGTTTGGGTGTACTACTCATGCAGAGAGGGCACATAATAGCATATGCTTCGAGGCAGTTGAAGCCTCATGAGTCGAGGTATCCTACCCATGATCTGGAGATGGGGGCAATGGTGTTCGCCCTAAAGATCTGGCATCACTATTTGTATGGGGTTCGGTGTACTATATACACGGACCACAAGAGTTTGAAGTACTCGATGGATCAGCCCAACCTGAACATGCGCCAGAGGAGATGGTTGGATGTGGTAAAGGATTACGATTGTGAGATCCTGTACCACATGGGCAAGGCTAATGTTGTAGCAGATGCGCTGAACTGTAGGATAGAGAGTGCCCCAATTCGAGATATTTGTATGCGATTGATGGTCATGACGCCGGTGTTCGACATCATTCGAGAGGCCTAGGCAGAGGCCATATTACTGGAGAACCGCAAGAGAGAGTGGGTAATCAGGGAAATACCTGAGTTCGTTACCGATAGTCAGGGGATTTTGACCATTCAGGGTCGGATTTAGGTGTTGTTTGGAGGTGGAGCACATACAATTTTAATGGAGGAGGTGCATAAGTCAAGGTTTTCGATCCATCCTGGGGCCACTAAGATGTATCTGGACCTAAAGAGAGTGTATTGGTGGCCCTGTATGAAAAGGGATGTAGCATGGTTTGTTGAGAGGTGCGTGACCTGTCTCAGGGTTAAGGCCGAACACCAGCGACCGCATGGCAAGTTGCAGCCACTTAAGGTTCCCCAGTAGAAGTCGCAGCAGATTTCTATGGATTTCATCACCAAATTGCCTAGGACCACGAGGGGTGTCAATGCAATTTGGGTGATCGTCAACCGATTGACGATGAGCACTCTTAGTGAGAGCTCTTCTGCGGAGAGGCTGGCAGAGTTGTATGTGAGGGAGGTGGTATCGAGGCATGGAGTACCGATCTCGATTGTGTCAGATCGAGATGTACGTTTCACTTCCAGATTCTGGAAGAAGTTCCATGAGGGGTTGGGTACGAGGCTGCATTTCAGTACCGCTTACCACCCACAGATGGACGAAAAAGTGAGCGGACGATTCAGATACTCGAGGATATGCTCTAAGCATGTGTGTTGGATTTCGGAGGAAGTTGGAACACGTATTTATCGTTGGCTGAGTTCTCATACAACAACAGCCACCATTCGAGTATTGGTATGCCTCCCATCAAGTTGTTGTATGGGAGAAGGTGTCGGACTCCCATTTGTTGGGGAGAGGTAGGGTAGCGAGTGATGGGTAACACCGAGATAGTGCTTCAGATGACTGAGCAGATACAGCAGGTCAGGTAGAGATTGTTCACCGCCCAATGTCGCCAGAAGAGTAATGCAGATAGGCGACGGTCCGAGCTCGATTTACAGGTAGGAGATTTTATGCTCCTGAAAGTATCTCCTTCGAAAGGAGTGATCCGATTCAGGAAGAGGGGCAACTTGGGGCCTCGGTACCTTGGTCCATTCAAGGTGATTGCAAGGGTGGTTAGAGTAGCTTATCATTTAGAGCTACCCACGAAGTTGAGCCAGATTCATGATACCTTCCACGTATCCCAGCTACGGAAGTGTATCACCGATGAGATGGCAGTGGTGCCACTAAAGGACATTCAGGTGGATGCGTGCATAAGATATGCTGAGAAACCAATGGTGATTGTGGATCGAAAGATCAAGGTTCTGAGGAACAAGGAGGTGCCCGTGGTCCAGGTCCATTGACAACATCGAAGAGGGTCCGAGCCGACTTGGGAGCCGGAGTCGGAGATGTGGAAGCAACATACAGGGTTATTTGAGGCATGAGACTTCGGGGGCGAAGTCTGGTTCTAGTGGGGGAGAATTGTAACATCCTGAAATTCAAGTACAATCATTTAGTCCTTATTCTTTTTCAAGTTGTCAAGATTAGTCCGTAAAGTAACACTTTAGTCGATGAGTATGCTGAGCGTACTGAGGAGTATGGTGCGCGTAATCATGCACTTAAGTTAGACACGGATTCGCCTAGGTACGTTGGGCGTACCCAGGGTTATGTTGGGCGTAGCGGGCCCAGATGCAAACCCTAATTGTGGCTAGTGGACTATAAAAGGAATGTGTTGGTCATATATCCAGCCACCATTCCTCAGATAGAAACCCTAAGAGAGTGATATTTTCGTTCCAAGCTAACGTGTGAGGATTATTGAGCTAAAAGTGCCTTTGTGTGTTAGAGGAGAAGAAGAGGAGGCTCTTGTGGAGGCTAGAAGCTGGAGTGCAAGCTTGGATCTGAGTTCTACAGAAGAAGAAGCTTCATTTGGAGGTAAAAAGCTTGTTATGGTTGATTTGTGCTTCATGGACCAATTTTTAGGGTTTTTGATCCCAAGGTGGAGACTTTATGAGCAAAAGGTCTCCATCGGATTAGATCTACTCTATTCCAAAGTATTATGAGTTGTGGGTTCATAAAAATCAAATCTTGAATGTAAATAGTGATTCATGCATGAGATCTAGACTTTATGAGGAAAGAGGAAAGGTGTTATAGTGATTAAGGACCTTTACAGCCATGCAAAGGCTTAAAGGCTTCGACTTTATGGATTAAGTGACCTTAGGTGAGTTATATCTGAAGTATGAGTATTCTTCTTAACCGATTAAGACCCAAAACTCAAAGGAACATCAAACTGGGATTTATGCGGGGCGTAATCCCAGTACGTGCAGCGTAAAGGGTCGCGTTCCCCGTTTCTGTGACATCACCAGGTATGCCTAGTGTACAGATTTGGTACGCGATATGCCCCTCTTGTTTGTGACTGGGATGCCGAAAAACGAAAAAGAAATTTAAGTTTTAAATCTATGAAAACTCCTAGATCCTTTGAGATTCATTGAACTTTCAATGGCATGTTTAAATCTCGATATGCCCCTCTTGTTTGTGACTGGGATGCCGAGGATCACAAAGCGGGTGTGAATAACCATGCAAATTTACATGGTGCCCTCACATGTTACAGTCGCCTATTCGATGTGCCGGTAAACCACACACACTCCACCGAACTATGACAAACATTGAGTCACCCTTTGCTACCTTTGCTTAGAACCATTTAGTGTGCCGGTAAACCACACACGCTCCACTAACGTCTTCGCAAGGGAACAAAGTGTAATTTCATGGAATTGCATCAATTCACTTTGCCTAAGTAACTAAGATTGGGAATTTGAAAAACATTTAGTTACTTTTGTACTTCATCATACTTATAATGGAAGGTTTCGTCCTATCCTACCCGTTCGGCTAACAACCCTCCACTAGTCAAGAGTGCGGTGGGTAAGAGTGGATACCCATTCAATCGCCATATTATAGGCAATTTCCTTAAACACCCCTTATAGACCAGCTTCGTGAATGAGGCCTACTAACGGTAAGACTAACATTTACTCATACATATATATAATGTTAGACTTTTAATGATATATATAGTATAGGGTGTATTTTACACTTTTAAAAATACTAGGTGGTCAAATTTAACAATTATACTTTTATTTCAATTAAATTGTAAACCTAAACTTTTATTGATTTATTAAATCTCCTTTAATTATACACCTTAATTAATTAATAAAAACATAAGGATGTGATTTGAATTTTTCAAAACATTACTAGGGTTTTAGAATTTAACATTCCTAATTAAACCTTTTAATCAACTTTTAAATTTGAAAACTTGAGGGCAAGTTTTGAAACATTTCAAAAATATTAGGGTTTAGAATTTAAATATACATCAAAATTAAACTTTTAATCAAAATTTAAATTCCAAAACTTTAGGGAAAGTTTTGAAACATTTCAAAACATTAGGGTTTCAACTATTTAAATTTCAAAACAACAAAACTTTTGAGTTCAAATTTAAGCTATAAAACCTAAAGGGGAAAAAGTGAAACTTTTCAAAGCACAAGTATCAAATAACAAATAATCTAAATTAACATTTAATCACATAATTATCCATATTTGATTTATTTAATGATTTCTTGCAAAACAATTTACCAATTTAATCAAAATAATTAATCAATTATCATATAAGGAAACAAATATTTTATTAATTGATAAATATCTTCAATTAGATCAAGAATATAGTCAAATATATCATAAAATCGGAGTTATATTGATCTAATATGATAAGGCAACTATCCTTAAGCAAAAACAGAAAGAAATCCCGAAGTTTGCTCCATCTGACGAGTTGACTCGTCGAGTCAAGCATGGACTCATCGAGTCAGCATGGACTCGGCGAGTCCATCCCCCGAAAACACAAAAATCGAATTTTTTCAATCATACAATGCATCAATACAATAGAAACCAATCTAGGCTCTGATACCACTGATGGGTTTTGGTCATAAGAACATCCTATGTGCTCATACAAACCCTAATGCTTGGATCTAGGTTTCTCTATTGTACATGCAAGTTATCCAAGACTATAAACCCTAATTCTAGCATTCAAGTAATCATATTAACATGAGAATAGGTTTAAGATCATACCTTGATTGTTATGTAGCAATAACAATCCAATTCCTCCTTGTATTGACTTTAGAAAGCTTAGGGGCTGTTTGAAACACGTCTAACCCGTCTGAGTCAGCAATTCTGGCTGACTCGGTCAGCCGGATGGTGTTTGAAATGTGCTGTTTCGGTCAGCAGGTCTGGGTCAATCGGCTGAATAGGTCAGCTTGGTTTATGCATCTGACTAGAAAAAAGACTTCCTTACCCCTGTTCCCTTCGTGACCTAAAAAGAAAAGCGGCAACGATTCTTCTTCTTTAATCGGCATCTTCTTCAACTGTTGTCTTCTTCCTTCAGCCGGAAAGCTGCCCTCCTTCCATCGAAGCTCCGCCTGTATTCTCCTTCTCCTGCCATAATCGCCCCATCTGCTCCATCTAGAATCTTCAAAACAGGTAAGGAAATTCCGAAAATCTCTTATATAGTTTATGAAATCCGAAAATGCTAGGGTATAACATCTTCTCCTGCTTGTATAATCTCTGAAATCGTATAGTGTATGAAATCAGAAAAAAAAATATGTATAATCTCTTAAATCTTAATTGTGTAAAATGTATGTATAAATTATGAAACCATAATTTTTTTCATTGTATAATCTATGAAATTATCTGTATCAAATTACATCAAATTACAGGTAGACTTTTCTTTCTTGTATGCCATTGCTGTTCACAAAGTTGTAGCTTTCCTGTATCAAATTGCATAGAAACAACTGAAAAAGAATCATGTGTACAGTGTTGATGATGCATCAAATGACTCATTCATAACATTATATGTGTAATAAATGATGAGAAGATTACTATTATTTTTTTGAGTTGTTGCCCTTTTTGTGAAATCAGAAATCAAAAATTGGTTTTGAAATCAAAATTTGTTCTTGGTCTAATGTTATGAAATCTTAAATTGGTTATGAAATCAGAAATTCATGTTGCTATAATGTTATGAAATCTGAAACTTGGTTGTGTATAAGATATGTGATAAAAAATCACAATTTTTTTTGTTTATAAGCTATGAAATATAAAAGTTATGATGGCAATATTGGTTTGTGTACAAACTTGGTTGTTTATAAGCTATAAAAGCTTATTTTTTTTTTGTTTATCTTAATAAAACTTATGATAAATTACTTTAAATATTAATGTTTTAGGATGTTGGTTTGGAACGAAAGTGAGGACAAAACTTTTCTTGATGCATGTATCCATGAACTAAGCACTAATGGTCGTGAGGGTTCTGGGCTTAAGGCTAGTTCATGGAAGATAGTACGCAAAAAATTGATGAACGAACACGGTAAAGAGGTTGATCAAAAGCAAATGAGAAACCACTTTGACTACTACAAATCAAAGTATGTTGCTTGGGTGAAACTCAAAAACAAAACCGGCAATATATATGACCCTATAAAAAATAAATTTAACCTGACGGATGAACAATGGAAAGAAGAGGGGAAGGTAATATTTTTATAACAAATACTATTATAATTATTTTTATAAAAAATACTAATATTCATAAAAATTGTAAACAGTTGAACAAGTTCGTGTTGTCACTGAAAACTAAACCCCTGCGGTTTCCTGATCTTTGCACCCCAACTATTTGAAGGGTCGACCTCAACCGACTTTCAAAGTTGGGGGCCATCTTCTACACTCCCTCGTCTGTAGAAGAGTTTAGTGTCCATAATTTTGATGATGATGTTCCAATGGAAACCTCAACACAACACGTAGGTGCAAGTGAAGAATCTTCGGGGCGTTCAAAAAATACGGAAGTTGGTGGAAACAAAAGAGTTGGTGGAAAAAAGAGAGATGTAAGGGCGTTAGAAGTTGAAGAGGAGATTTTCAAGCTTGCAAGGTCGTTAGTGGAAAAAAATGAAAGAATTGAAAAACGTGAAATGGATAAGGATGTTGATGCGTGTATGGAGAAATTAAACAAAATGGAATGGGGAGAAGAAGATGAAAGACACAAGACCGCTCTTTTGCTATTTGGTGAAAGTGCTGATGTTAGAAAAGTTTGGTTACGACTTTCACATACTAGTTGTGAGTCGTGGGTGATGGGTGCGGGTAGGAAGTATGGTTACCTTTGATGGGTGCGGGTAGAAAAGTTTGGTTATTAGTTTTTTGTTGCATCACTTTTGGATCCTATGTTTGATACTTTGGATGTTACTTTGGATGATGTTATTTGCATGACTTTTGATTGTTATTGGATGTTAAATATGACTTTTGGTATTTACTAGTTTTTTGTTTTATGACTTTTGGATGTTATTGGATATTAAATATCACTTTTGGATCCTATTTTTTACTTTAACATGTTACCTAATTGTTTGTAACAGGTCAAATATGGTTTCTGATGGTGAAGTTGTAGCTTTTCTTTTACTTGTGTTTTATTGGTTGAGGTCAAACCGACGCAGACTAATAAGAATTCATAGAATTAGAGATAACGATTCAAGCGGGTATGCGTATACGCAAGATTTGATGTACGGAGACCCTACACAATGTTACGATATGATGCGTCTTACACAAGAGGCATTTTCTTTATTATGCAACCATTTTACCCAAAAAAAATTGGTTGCAAGCTAGTAGGACAATAAGCATTGAAGAGAAAATGGCTATATTCTTACATGTTATAGGACATAATGAACGTTTTCGCGCGGTTAAGGGAAGATTTCATCACTCCACACAAACGATTCATCAATGTTTTCATGAGGTCCTAACTGCAATGATGTGTTTTAGAAAAGAAATTATAGTACCAACAACTCCTAATCCAACAAGACATAACTCAGAACGACATAGACGGTTAAAAAATATTTTTTCCGGAGCAATAGGTGCATTAGATGGAACTCTTGTACATGCGGTTGTACCCGTTGATCAACAAACTCGTTATAGGGGACGAGGAAACGGAGAATGTTTTCAAAATGTTATAGGAATTTGCGATTTTGATATGATATTTACCTTTGTTTGGGCTGGATGGGAGGGTATAGCACATGATTCAAGAGTTTTGAAAGAAGTTGCATTCAATTCGACTTCTGGATTTCCATTTCCTCCACCGGGTTTGTAATATTTATATAACGTTTATTATCTATCTTCTTTATATAATATGTGTCACATTCATTTGCAGAGAAGTATTACCTTTGTGATGCCGCATATACAAACACTCGTGGGTTTATGGCTCCATACCGCAATACTAGGTATTGGTTAGCCGATTTTCGAAGAGGCAAATCTTTAACTAGAGAAGAAAGGTTCAACTATGCTCATGCACAACTTAGAAATGTTATTGAGCGTGCTTATGGTGTTTTGAAGGCGAGATTCCCAATCTTAAAACAAATGGCTCCTTATCCTTTACAGTGCAAAGAGACATAGTCATTGCTTGCGTCGCAGTCCATAATTTTATAAGGAAATACAATATAGAAGATGACTTGTTTAGAAATTTTGCGGAGGACACTATGGTTACTCCTGACGTCCAAGGTGGGGGAATTGATAGAGAAAACATACAAGGCATAGAATGGGGTCCAGAAGCCGTTGAATATATGCGTGTTTTGCGTGATTGGATTGCAAATCAACTACTTTCACCTACTTTACGTTAAATTATTATGTTATTTTAAATTTCATTATGTTTTTATTTGGATATTAAATGATTTATGTTTAATTTACATTTTGTATGACATTTTTTATTTGTGTGTAATTTACATTTTGTATGACAATATGTATGTTTTTATAATTATTCAACAACTTAATCCATCAGTATATATAACAGAAGGGTAAAATAGTCATTTTTCATCACTCAGCACATTAAGTCAGATGTACAATCAAACAATAACATTTCTTACTCAGTCAGGATTTCTTACCCAGACAGACCTTTCCCAGTCAGCACTTTCTCAGTCAGCAATTATCAAACGGGGCCTTAGAGTCACAAATATCACTCCTCTAATGGTTCACAAACACCTTAAGCAAGAGGATGAAGAGGAGAGAGGATGGAGGCTACCAAAAAACGTGTTCTCACCCTAGAAGAGAAGTTCCCCACGTTTTTGAGCCTTAAGGGTTCTATATATAGTGAGGCTATTAGGGTTATCTAACAAGGAAACCCTAATTTGGATGCTTAAGCTCTAAGCAACCCATGGACTCCTTTCCTTAAGGCCTTGGACGATTTCCTCATGGGTTTCCCCATAGAATTCGTCCACTCCTTAATATAAGACAATCCATGGCCCAAATTGCAATTATCTTATAATTACAATTCCAGTCCCTTAAGTTTAATTAATCTCTTTTAGCCACAAAACTAATTACCTTAATTATTGACTAATATTAATTAAAAAATATGATTTCTCCTATAATATATTATTCTCATAATACATTAATAAATCATATTTAATCTTTTCTCTCCATAATTCATCCTATCAAGTTGCTTTGGTGAAGGCAAACTAAAAGGACCATGCACCATCGGGTCAAGTACATACTAAAATAGTTATGGACTTAGACACTAATCCAACAGTTATGTGATATGCATGTGTTATGTATGTTATGTATGATAAGGACCGAAATGTCAAGATGACATGGATTGAAGGGTCAGGAGGTTACAGACTAGAAGGTCGATAAGGGTAGGACCGGAAGGTCTACCAGGATTTGGGACGGAAGTCCCATGAGACACTTGGACTAGAAGGTCCCACACAGTTAGGGTCTAGAAAGGCGTATGTGTTGTATGTGGTATTTTGGGGAACTCACTAAGCATTTATGCTTACCGTGTAATGTGTTGTGTGTTTCAAGTTCTAGCAAGGATCGCGGGAAGGCATCGACGTGATCTATACACACTCATGGAGTTCATGTTTTGAGATTCTGGGATTTATATTGTTATGATAACATTGGATATATTATGTTTTGATATTATCTTGTGAATGAACGTATGTTTTAAAAATGAAGAATTGTTTTGAAAGTTCACGTCATTACAGATACGAGCTGAGGGCCGGGTAGGGCATACCAGACTCATACTATGGGCTCAAGAGCATTCCAGATACGAGCTGAGGGCTGAGTAGGGCATACCAGACTCGTACCGTGGGCTTAGTGACAAGCCGTATGTGAGATGTGGGTTTGGAAGGCAAGCCAGACTCACACTGTGGGCCCAGGGGGAATCCAATATGTTAAGTTGTGGACCCATTAGATGTTGCTATTTGTATATGTACTATTTGCTATGTATCAATATTTTTGGGGAACTCATTAAGCTTCGGGCTTACAGTTTCAGTTTTGGTTTCAGTTTCAGTTGTGGACCCATTAAGTTGTGGACCCATTACCCGAACCTAGCAGGTATATTTCGAAACCCACCTTATTTTGATTATTGTCTTTTAAAGCCCTTAGAGAAGTTATGTTGAGTCTCGGGGAGTTTGGGGCCTAAAGTTGAAGCTTTGGGCCAAAGGGGGGTACGCTAAGCGTACATAAGAGTACGTTCGGTGTACTAGGTGCGCCCTAGTACGTTGGGCGTAAGCCTATGTACATTGGCGTACTTGCGTCAGCTAAAAACCCTAATGTTCGGGGTAGGGACTATATAAACACCCTTATGGCTCATTCTTTACCCTCACCTCAGCCTCCATACCTCAGAGAATGCCCCAAAACCCTTGTATGTGTGTGAAGAGTAAGTTAGTGTGCATCTTGATGAAACGTCTTAAAATACAACCGAAAAATTTGGTTTAATACTTACTAAAAATCGACATGTTAATATCATAAAGTAAAACTCGTACGTCAATATCTCAAAACAATAGCAAAGTATCATGAAGAAACTGTATCAAGACTATATCAAATCACATCTATGAAAAGCTAAAACAACTCCCACGACAAACTAAAGCTGTGGTGTGTGCGATGCCATCAACCCAAGCTCTTCCCTTTACTTGCGGAAGTACCTGAAACCAAAACTGAAACTGTAAGCACAAAGCTTAGTGAGCTCCCCCAAGCTACTACATACCATACAATAACATATACATACATAGTGGGCTTTGCCCACTGCATCGGACCGAAGTCCGGAAACTGCATCGGACCGAAATCCGGAACTGACTGGGACCTTGTCCCCTGCATCGGACTGAAGTCCGGAACTAACTGGGACCTTGTCCCCTGCATCGAACCAAAGTCCAAAACTAACTGCATCAGACCGAATTCTGGAACTAACTGAGCATAACATAGCATATCATAAACATATCAACTAGCATGAACACATAAACTGCATACTGCATCGGGCTGTAGCCCGGAACACTTAACACATAAATCCTGTTTGAGCAACGAAGACATCAAACATACTAAAACCGCATCGGACCGAAGTCCGGAAACTACTACTAGCTAAACGGGTCGACATTGTGGCCTTAGACCCGTTCCTACTGGAAGGAAACTCACCTTGCACACTGGCTTCTAAATGAACTGCTCTAGAAACCGACTGCTATTGCTCCGGTATCTCCCCGGCTACAATTTCCATAAATACACTTAATCAGTTACTGATAACTATACTGAGGTTGAAATGACTATTTTACCCTTGGTCAAAGTCAACCTCCTGGTCAAAGTCAAGCTCCAGTTGAACGGACTCGCCGAGTCTGAGGAACTACTCGCTGAGTTCTATCAAGCAGATTCCATACAACTATATTCGAAACCGCTCTATGGCTCCTAACTCGCAGATCTTAAATCTTGGAACCATCTGAACACGTAAAGTTGCTAACTTTACGTGTAACTACGAAGGAATGAAGCCATCCTACTCAAACACAACTTTACTCGGGAAAACTCATCTGACTCGCCGAGTTTCTCATACAACTCATCGAGTTCTAAGGAAAACTTCATCGGACTCGCCGAGTTGTTCTTCCAACTAGTCGAGTTGACGGCTAAGTTCATATAAATCGTCGAGTCGTCCTGTGGACTCGCCGAGTTCATTCAGTCCTTTTCCATACAAGTCCGTTCTGAGCCATGCAGTTGCTACAAATCATGGATCTAGACTTCTAGGGCATGTTTTTCACGTAAAGTTGCTAACTTTACGTGCATGCATGGCTTTAAAGGCTTCATATGACCAAAATAAGCTCTTAATGAGGTTCTAGGCTCAATGGGGACTTTAATCACAACCACAACCAAAAGTTTATACTTCTAGCATGCCATGAGTGTCCAGATCTGAGGTATAACGCGACCACAAGGCCTAATTACATGGGATTTGGGGTTTTTGGGCTTAGAAACCACAAATTAGGGACAACATAGATCTATATGATCAATAAGAAAGGTATAGAATTTAATACCAGAAAAGATGACCAATAGAGTGTGTATTCTAGATCTACTTCCTCTTCCTTGAGCTCTCCAACTTTCTCCTTCTCCTTCTTACTTCAAAGATTCCTTCACAAGCAATAAACACACACACACACACTCACTAAAAACGGATAGGGTTTGATAAGGAATGCTCTGAGGGTGATGGAGGCTGAGATGGGGGCTATAAGGTCGTTTAAATAGGTTGCAAACCCTAAGAATTAGGGTCTCCTCCTGATTGGCCTACTCGCTGAGTCCATGCGTGCACTCGTCGAGTAGATCACTTAAAGCCCGTAACCAACTCAAGATATACTCGGTGAGTTAGGGCTACAACTAGCCGAGTAGCTCTTCCTAAAAGAGCATTTAATCAAAATAAATACGTACCAGGAACGGGGCGTTACAATTCTCCCCCACTTATCTTAGACTTCATCCTCGAAGTCTGTTGGCCACAGAAACAACTCTGGGTAGTGCTCCCTCATCTCCTCCTCCGCCTACCATGTCCACTCGGAACCCTTCTGGTGCTACCACTGCACCTTCACCAACTGAACCACCTTGTTCCTCAAGGTCTTAGCCTTCCGATCAATGATCACTATGAGTTTTTCAATATAATTCAGACTGATATCAAGCTGAATGTCCTCCAAGGGTAGAACTGCTAACTCGTCCACCAAACACTTTGTCAACTGAGAAACATGGAAAGTGTTGTGGATCTGACTAAGCTCTGTCGGAAGATCCAACCTATAAGCAACCCGTCCCACCCGGGCTAAAACCCTAAAAGGACTGATGAACCTGGGGCCCAACTTGACCCTCTTTCGAAATCTGATAACACCCTTCCAGGGTGATACCTTCATGAGGACGATATCGCCCACCTGAAACTCCAAGTCTGAACGCCTCCTATCGGCGTAACTCTTATACCGACTCTGCGCAGTCTGCAGTCTGCTACGAACCTGTTGGATCAATTTTGTCGTCTTGAGAACCACTTCGTTGCTCCCAATAACCCTCTGACCTGATGGGTTTTGGTCATAAGACATCCTATGTGCTCATACAAACCCTAAAGCTTGGATCTAGGTTTCTCTATTGCACATGCTTTGAATCCAAGACTATAAACCCTAATTTTAGCATTCAAGTAATCATATTAATATGTAATTAGGTTTAAGATCATACCTTGATTGTTATGTAGCAATAACAATCCCAAATCTCCTTGTAATGACTTTGGAATGCTTGGAGTCACAAGTGTCACTCCTCTAATGGCTTACAAACACCAAGAGCAAATGGAGAAGGTATAAAGAGAGAGGAGAGAGGTTAGAATTCGTCCTTAGGACTCCTTGGGAAGGGATACACGAATTCATGAGCCAAGGGGTGTTTATATAGGTGTAGAGATAGGGTTTCAGTCATTATCCTTATCTAGTTGCTTATCCACAAAGCAACCCATAAGATAATCCTTGAATCCTTATCATAGTTGAATTCTAAGGCCTTATCACCTCAAATTCGTTCACCATATATTTAAGATAATCCTTACCTTATTTTGTAACTATCACATAATTACAAATCAGCCCCTCTAGTTTAATTAATTACACTTGATCACAAAATTAATTCCTAATTAATTATTGACCAATATTAATTAAACAAATATGATTTCTCCTTTAATATATTATTCTTATAACATATTAATAAATCATAATAACCTTTCTCTCTTTATTTATTTCTCCAATCAAGTTGCTTTGGTGAAGGCAACCCAAAAGGACCATGCACCATCGGGTCAAGTACATACCAAAATAGTTATGGACTTAGACACTAATCCAACAGTCTCCCACTTGGATAAGTCTAATAAGTATTCTGCGCATGACTTCAGATCCTGATCTGCAATCGTAGCTTTCCAAAGCCGCTGTCAACTCTGATCATATCAGATACGTGTGTCCTTAGATAAAGGATCATATATTCCTCCATTCTAGATATCGTCTGAGATATGATTTCAAATCATTCTCTTTGTACTATATATCGATTTCCGATTTATGACGACAGACTAATTGAACAAATCAAATTATCCCTAGCCCGGCCGAGCATTTACGTATGTCATCACTAAACCATCGAGGGGCCCAAAGATATCGCTTTTATCCTACCTTGGATAAAAGGAACGGATAAACTTTGATACAATGCTCGCTTGCACTCACTAACCAAATCGCACACAACAATATGTTTTATAACACCAAGTTACTAGTGCGTTTACATATTATCAATGTGCAACCGATTCGCAAGATACAACTCACACATCTCGGTTTCAAGAATATAAGATGTTATCATCTCACTAATCACTCGAGATAGTGATCCAAGTGAGCGTGGGTTTAATCCAATGCTCAAATCATATTCATAAGCACTCATGAACGTTGCAGCAAACATTTGCTTATCTCCAATACTTTTCTAGACAATCCACACACCAATTCATGACAGTCTTCATTCATATTTACTTCCAACATATGAACGACTGTGGCCCGTTTGAATAATTCGATTATTCTTAATAAACTCAATTATTCTGGAAGTCAAAACATGCAAGGTGAAACACACGAATAATACTAATCCCATATGGCCTCAAACCTTTGAGTATAAACAAAACACGTTTTATTTATCACCATATCGATTACTCATTATTTGTCGTTTCGGGTAATCAACTTCTTACTTGAATTCCAACACTTGTCCCATGCTCCTAGCATGCACACAATGTTTACCTATGATTCTTACTTTTGTGAAATAGACAAATTGAACACGTTTCCAATCATTCTCATTTTACAACTCCAAATCCATTTTCTTAAGTGTAAGAATATCAAATTCTCGCTACTTATAGAATATGCTAGATTCTAACACTTTATGCAACGATCCTTTCGTAATGTCACTGCACCAAGGTCACAAAGACTATTGCCAATGATATTACAAAGTCCTCTATCGGAGATTGTTACAAGACAATTCCTTAGATACGATGTCTTTCACTCAAAGTACATTCCTTTGAACATCCTTTTGCATAAAAGTTTCTAATCTAGACATACATTTTCAATATTTACTTCCTAATATGGACACGCTTCCATATTTTCCATATGACAACTCTTTTTCTTAATAGAATCTTATCTATTCGTAATGATGTCGATATTGTCCATCCAATATGGAAACATTTCCATAATTTCCAATACTATACTTCCAACTACTCACAAGCGACCAATCCTCATCGAACTTTGGATTGTCCTTTGATAGTTGTTTAATTATTTTAGTCAAAACCAATTCTAGTCCCTTTTCCCTCTAAATGCACTAGACATTTGGAAAATTTTATAATGGTCAAACATTAAATCATTTGCAATCGATCCTATACTCGAAGCGTATGGGACACGACGCATAATGTTTTATTTTCTATGTTCTCAAAATTCGAATTGTCAAACATTAAATCATTTGCAATCGATGCTATACTCGAAGCGTATGGGACACGACGCACAATGTTTTATTTTCTATGTTCTCAAAATTCGAATTGTGAAGAGGAATGCCGTAATCATAATCGAAACTTTAAGAACACACTATGTACCTTTGACTAAATTTATCAACATTTCACAACCTAATCCTTTAGATTTGAAATGAAGCATAATATTCTCTCCCTTAATTATAGCAAAACAACCTTTCAACTCTTACAACTTTGCAAAGTATGACTCTTGTTTTCTATAATTAATATTGCCAACTATGCAATACTTGCCTTAATAATCATACAATCATAACATTTATGCTCCCACTATCATGATGATTATTATAAAACATAACACTTATGCTCCCACTAGCTTCGACATGTATTCATAAACTTCTTAACTTTCAGAAAAACAATACTTATTGAATTTCTTAAGTTCATGTTTCTTAAGTTCATGTTTCTTTTTAGTTCATGTTTCTAATACTCACATGCATAATTAACTCGATTGGATTAGCACAGAAACAAAATAATGTCTTCACGATAGGTTGTAAACCTCAACTCGTGTGCTAGTGATGATCAATAAGATTTATTTGATTTGTTCTTGAAACCTTTCAAGACCATTAAGACTCCCACTGACTCCTTGACATATAAGATTCTCTTGTCAATAAACATTTGTTGACAACCAAATATTCAAGAGTTAGTGTAGCTTTTATCAAAACACTTCATAAATTGGTCTTAGTTGGTCTCTGTCTTATCCACAACATCACAACTTTCCACATTTGATGAATGTTATAAACCTTTAATACTTTTCACTCATTGTCACAATCTTAACTTTAAGACTTGTTATTGGAACGAAGTATGATTGTCTTCTTGATTTGACCATTTCATCAATCTTTGATTCCTCTTCTTGGACATACAATTGTACCAAGACTCACTTAGAGGATCAATTGAGATATGGTTCTTAATCATTAAGACCTATCATAAAGCATAAAAGCTACTCTCCCTTCTTCTTAGAATGGAGAAACTCTTATCTTTCTGCCTACTTGATTCTTCTTATTCGTTTTGCTATTGATCTAAACCCTTTAATCAATTCAAAATTACACTTAATCTTGTAAGTGTAATCATATTTACTAAGCCTTTAGTAAATCATGACGAATATCTTTGTTACTCTTATGGTGAACTCGATCAACACACAACTTTGTGTACTCGATCTCCTAGTCCTTCACTTGACACTTTGTCAATGAATTAGTCTAATTTCCAAATATGAAATTTCTCAGTCATCATGCAACCAAGTTGCGTGATTCCAAGTTTCTGTCCAATTGAAACTTGGGCGATGAGAAACTCTCCCTATTTGGTAAATTCTTGACATTTCCATAAATAATATAACTAAGAATCATATCCATTCGTTGTAGAAATATGCAAACATCAATTTTCATGACGATTTCATTGCAAGGATGTAAACAAATAAATAAGGCAAACAAAATTTATTTTATTTATAAAAGCAGTGGAAAAACATTTGTCCTTACAATGCAAAATCTATTGAAAACTATGTAAAAAGAGCTAACAACTCTATCATAACTATCTAAGCTCAAAATCCAATCTTCAAGTCCATGCGATCAAGATCCATCTCTTGTGATTAGATTCATCTTGCTCTCTTATCAAGCTTCCTTTCTTTTCACCGATCCTTCAAAACATTCAAATGCAATCTTATCACATCATGTATTAAGAATCAATGAATAGGAACTTAATGGAGTTAGATAGTGGATTCTTACCTAAAGCGTAGTCATACTTTTGACTCTCCCATCTCTTAGATCTCTTAGGTAAATAGGGCAACTTCGTTTCCAATGCCCCTTCTCTTGGCAATAAAAGCAAATTGACTCCTTTGGAACAACACATGGAACTACTTCAGACATCGCCTTTCCCTTATGATCAAACTTTTCGATCATTGCATGTCTTTCATTGCCATTGTCTATATCCATAGAGGTCTTGAAGGCAGATTCACCAATCAACTTTGCTTTTCTATTGCGCCAAACCATTGCTAATTCAGTAGCAATAAGCATATAGGTGAGATCTATAAGGGTCACATCGCGGTTCATCATATAGTACTCTCTTACGAACTCACTATATGAGTTAGGAAGTGACTGAAGAACCCAATCAACAACCATCGCTTCACCGACAACGGATCCCATCATTCTTAATCTATCAATGTGTGACTTCATCCCTAAGATGTGTGCACACACCGACTTGCCCTCTTTATGTTTACTTGCCAAAAGGGATTGAGTGATATTGAACCTTTCAATTTTACAATCTTGTGGGTTAGGGAGAATAATTGGAGGATGAGGAGGAAGTGAAGCATGATTTCTTGTTCCTCGATCGAATTGTGGAATATCATCTTCATGTGGAATACTTGTTCCACGGGATTTGAGAAGACCATAGTTGTCGAACTTTGACATCGGGAGAAAAACGAATTCAAGTTAGTTGATTGATTGAGTCCTTGGTAAATCACCCAAATGAAATTCCAAGGCTAGGACCCAACACAATATCCTACAACTCGGGAGAGGGATGTCGTAACCCAAATTGCAGAACATTTGAAGGTAAGTGAATGACGATTCACTAGTTTCCACCATGAAAAACGAAAAAGAAATTTAAGTTTTAAATCTATGAAAACTCCTAGATCCTTTGAGATTCATTGAATGTTTCAATGGCATGTTTAAATCTCGATATGCCCCTCTTATTTGTGACTGGGATGCCGAGGATCACAAAGCGGGTGTGAATAACCATGCAAACTACATGGTGCCCTCACATGTTACAATCACCTATTCGATGTGCCGGTAAACCACACACGCTCCACCGAACTATGACAAACATTGAGTCACCCTTTGCTACCTTTGCTTAGAACCATTTAGTGTGCCGGTAAACCACACACGCTCCACTAACGTCTTCGCAAGGGCACAAAGTGTAATTTTATGGAATTGCATCAATTCACTTTTGCCTAAGTAACTAAGATTGGGAATTTGAAAAACATTTAGTTACTTTGTATTTCATTATACTTATAATGGAAGGTTTCGTCCTATCCTACCCGTTCGGCTAACGACCCTCCACTAGTCAAGAGTGCGGTGGGTAAGAGTGGTTACCCATTCAATCGCCATTTTATAGGCAATTTCCTTAAACACCCCTTATAGACCAGCTTCGTGAATGAGGCCTACTAACGGTAAGACTGACTTTTACTCATACACATATATAATGTTAGACTTTTAATGTTATATATAGTATAGGGTGTATTTTATACTTTTAAAATACTATATGGTTAACTTTAACAATTACACTTTTAATTCAATTAAATGGTTAACCTAAACTTTTATGGATTTATTAAACCTCTTTTAATTATACTCCTTAATTAATTAAGAAAACCATAAGGGTGTGATTTGAACTTTTCAAAACATTACTAGAGTTTTAGAATTTAACATTTCTAATTAAACTTTTAATCAACTTTTAAATTCCAAAACTTGAGGGCAAGTTTTGAAACCTTTTTCAAAACATTACGGTTTTAACTATTTAAATTTCAAAACTTCAAAACTTTTGGGTTCAAATTTAAACTATAAAACCTTAAGGGGAAAATATGAAACCTTTCATAACAACAAGGATCAAATAACAAATAATTTTAAATTAACATTTAATCACATAATTATCCATATTTGATTTATTTAATGATTTCTTGCAAAACAATTTATCAATTTACTCAAAATAATTAATCAATTATCTTATAAGGAAACAATTATCTTATAAATTGATAATTATCTTTAATTAGATCAAGAATATAGTCATATATATCATAAAATCGGATTTATATTGATCTAACATGATAAGGTAACTATCCTAATACAAAAACAGCAAGAAATCCCGAGATAAGCATTATCTGACGAGTTGACTCGTCGAGTCAGGCATGGACTCGGCGAGTTCAGCCATGGACTCGGCGAGTCCAGTCTCCACAATCCAAAAAATCAAAATTTTCAGTTATACAATGCATCAATACAATTGAAACCAAGCTAGGCTCTGATACCACTGATGGGTTTTGGTCATAAGACATCCTATGTGCTCATACAAACCCTAATGCTTGGATCTAGGTTTCTCTATTGTACATGCTTTGAATCCAAGACTATAAACCCTAATTCTAACATACAAGTAATCATATTAATATGTAATTAGGTTTAAGATCATACCTTGATTGTTATGTAGCAATAACAATCCCAATTCCTCCTTGAATTGACTTTGGAAGGCTTAGAGTCACAAGTGTCACTCCTCTAATGGTTCACAAACACCATAAGCAAGAGGATGAAGAGGAGAGAGGATGGAGGCTGCCAAAAACGTGTAGCAACCCTAATAAGAAGCTTAGCCACGTTTTTGAGCCTTAAGGGGTCTTTATATACTTGGGCTATTAGGGTTATCTAACAAGGAAACCCTAATTTGGATGCTTAAGCCCTAAGCAACCCATAGACTCCTTTAATTAAGCCCACGGATGATTTCCTTATGGGTTTCCCATTAGAATTCGTCCATCCCTTAATACAAGGCAATCCATGGCCCAAATTGCAATTATCCTATAATTACAATTCCAGTCCCTTAAGTTTAATTAATCTCTTTTAGTCACAAAACTAATTACCACTTAATTATTGACTAATATTAATTAAACAATATGATTTCTCCTTTAATATATTATTCTCATAATACATTAATAAATCATATTTAATCCCTACTCTCCATAAATCATCCTATCAAGTTGCTTTGGTGAAGGCAACCCAAAAGGACCATGCACCATCGGGTCAAGTACATACCAAAATAGTTATGGACTTAGACACTAATCCAACATGATTATCCAGAAGTATTTCCCGAAGATCTTCCTGGATTACCACCTGATAGACAAGTAGAGTTCAGAATAGACTTGTTACCAGGAACCACGCCAATAGCAAAAGCACCTTATCGATTAGCACCGACGGAGATGAAGGAGCTGATGATGCAACTTTAGGAGTTATTGGACAAAGGTTTCATTAGACCTAGTTCATCACCCTGGGGAGCTCCGGTGTTATTCGTGAAGAGGAAAGATGGAAGTATGAGAATGTGCATTGATTACAGAGAGCTGAACAAGGCAACAATAAAGAATAGATATCCGTTGCCGAGGATTGATGACCTATTTGATCAATTGCAAGGTTCGAGCTATTTCTCGAAGATCGATCTAAGGTCAGGATATCATCAGCTGAAAGTAAGAGAGCAGGATATAGAGAAGACTGCATTCAGAACTAGATATGGACACTACGAGTTCTTGGTTATGTCGTTTGGACTAACCAATGCTCCGGCAGCATTCATTGATTTAATGAATAGGGTTTGTAATCTGTTCCTTGATAAATCCGTGATAGTGTTCATCGACGACATTCTGATTTACTCAAAAAGCCAGGAGGAGCATGGCAGACACTTGCGAGAAGTGTTAGAAGTCTTGAAGAAGGAGAAGTTGTATACTAAGTTCTCCAAATGTGATTTTTGGATTCGTGAAGTCTAATTCTTGGGTCACGTGGTCAACCAAGAAGGGATAATGGTTGATCCAGCAAAGATTGAAGCTGTAATGAAGTGGGAACAACCGAAAAGTCCCACGGAGATCCAAAGCTTTTTAGGATTAGCCGGATATTACCGAAGGTTTATCCAAGGCTTTTCTTCGATTGCTACTCCATTGACAGCTTTGACCCACAAAGGAGCTACTTATGCTTGGAGTGAGAAGCATAAAGAAGCATTCGAGAAGCTAAAGAAGAAACTATGCGAGGCACCGATACTTTCTCTACCCGATGGAGTTGAAGACTTTGCTGTTTATAGCGATGCGTCTGGGGTTGGATTGGGTTGTGTTTTGACCTAAATAGAAAAGGTGATAGCATATGCGTCTCGACAGCTGAAAGAGCATGAAAAGAATTACCCAACTCATGATTTGGAGTTGGCAGCGGTAGTTTTCGCTCTGAAAATATGGAGGCATTACCTCTATGGCACGAAGTGCAAACTTTTCACTGATCATAAGAGTCTCCAATATCTCTTTAATCAGAAGGAATTGAATATGAGGCAACGACGCTGGCTGGAATTACTCAAGGACTACGACTGCGAGATACTTTACCACCCCGGTAAGGCTAATGTTGTTGCTGATGCTCTCAGTCGGAAAGTCAATCTTGAAAGGAAAAGGCCAAGAGTGTTGAGAATTGAAGTTGTCTCAACCATTGTGGAAAGTATAAAGAAAGCTCAAGAGGAAGCTTCTGAGAAAAATGACCGAAAGGAGGAACGTTTGGGCAAAACGTTGGTGTTTGGTACAAACGGTCATGGACTGAAGGTATTCCAAGATCGTATTTGGGTACCTAAGTCAGGAGGAATTAGAGATCTTCTGATGGAAGAAGCTCACAAGACCATGTACTCGATTCATCCCGGTAGCACTAAAATGTATAGGGACCTGAAACCCTACTACTGGTGGCCGACGATGAAGCTTGATGTTGCAAAGTATGTCGCTGAGTGTGTGACTTGTGCGAGAGTCAAGACACAACATTAGAAACCGTATGGGAGTTTAGAACCTTTACATGTGCCTATGGGTAAGTGGGAAGACATTGCTATGGATTTTGTCACTAAACTACCCAGAACAAAGAATGGTCACGACATGATTTGGTGGTCGTTGATCGATTCACTAAGAGTGCGCATTTCATAGCAGCCAGGGAGAAATGGTCTATGGAAAAGCTTGCGAATTCTTATGTGAAGGAAATTGTGAGACTTCACGGTGTTCCGCTAACAATTGTGTCGGATCGTGATAGTCGTTTCACCTCAAGGTTTTGGAAATGTCTACAAGAGGAAATGGGTACCAAGTTATGTTTAAGTACAGCTTACCATCCGCAGACTGATGGTCAGAGTGAAAGAACGATACAAACACTTGAAGATATGCTGAGAGCATGTACCTTGGAATTCCTAGGTAATTGGGACGAACATTTACCGTTGGTAGAATTTTCCTATAACAATAGTTTTCACTCGAGCATTAAGATGGCACCTTACCAAGCTTTGTATGGACAAAAGTGTTGTACGCCGTCTTGTTGGCTTGAGGCTGGGGAAAAGCAGTTTATGGGACCGGAGATGGTTCATTAAACTGCTAAAAAGTTGAAAATAATTAGGGAAAGAATGTTAGCAGCTCAAGATCGTCAAAAGAGTTATGCTGACAAAAAGCGAAGACCGATGACTTTTGAGGTTGGAGATTCGGTTTTGCTTAAAGTCTCGCCGTGGAAGAGACTTATAAGATTTGGTAAAAGGGGAAAGTTGAGTCCAAGGTTTATTGGACCGTTTAAAGTTCTTCAGAGGATTGGGAACCAAGCTTACAAGCTCGAACTACCAGAAGAACTAAACGGAATTCATAACACTTTTCATGTGTGTTATTTGAGAAAGTTCACGGGAGAAGTTCCTGACACAATTCCAATTTATGAATTGAGAATCGATGAGAACAAAAGGTTGATTGAAGAACCAGAGGCAATTGTTGACCGAAAGACTAAGAAGTTGCGACACAAAATGGTTGGGTTAGTGCTTGTCCGATGGAAATACACGAATGGGCCGAATCTCACCTGGGAGACGGAGAGTGACATGTTGAGTCGCTATCCGCATTTGTTTGTTGATGTGTGATTCCGGGGACGGAATCATTCTAAGGTGGAGAGAACTGTAACGCCTGTGTTTCCGGGCTTTCCATTTTTATCAATGTAATGGTCTAGGTTAACATTTGTAACCCGTTTTGAAATAATAAGATTGTATTATTTGAGTATTATGTGTTTTGTGCTTAATTACTTAATTATGTGGTTTGACTAATTAAGAATAAAAATAAGCATCAAAATTTAAGTGTAAAATAAACTTGATATCTTTAGATAATGTTGTAGTAGTTGAAACAAGGTTTCTGAAGATATAAAGAATGCCGAAATCCGAGTTATAACGAGGAAGTTATGACCTGTCGAAGTTTCGCGACAGAACCGGCACGACACAGCGCGACGTAAAAAGTAAATTTACGTTAGAGCGATATTTAGCCTTAGCAATCTAAATTAAAGTCGTAGAGTACGTGAAACCATGAGCGTGCATAAAAAGAACGCCCAAATCTGACTTCGTATGAGGAAGTTATGATTTTTCGATGTTTCGACTTAGCAGTATGCAGCCCGAATGCTCGATTTGAGACCGAGCGGTTTTTAGCCGAAACAATCTAAATGAGAATTGAAGATCTCATTAATTTTAGTAAAACGATAAAAAGATAGGCTAAAACGGACGTCGGATGAAGAAGTTATGATTTTATAACGGAGTTTTCCTGTCCCGGCCTACTAAAAATAAATAATAAAAAATAAAGTCAAAATTAGTCGACGGAGTCTAAACGAAAGTTGTAGATCGTAGTCTCACCTACGCGTGGATATAAAGAGCGTCGAAAACGGAGTTCGTATGAGGAAGATATGAATTTTTGAAGTTTATTTAATAAATTCGGTATTTAATTTAAATAAAAATTCGCTGATATTATCCATGGGGGGGGGGGGGGGGGGGAGTCACCGGCCTTATCCCCGTTACGCCCCGCGTACATGAATTACACCCCGCGTAAATCGCAGATCCAGCCTCCTATAAATAGGATGCGAGGGGTCCGGGTTTATTTGCTAATTTCCTCTCGTTTTTGTGCCGAAGCTCTGCGTTTTTACCCCCGAAGCCATCCTGAAGCCCCGGTAATATTCCCGAGTCCCAAAGCGAGTCCCGAGATCCCGAAGATCCCGAGAAGTGTGGTTTCCGAGCCGAAGCTCTGCCCGCGAGAAGTTCGATTTTCGTAGAGATCTTCCAGATCTGCTGAGGATTACGACTTCTGCAAGTCGTAGTGTTGTCCGATCATCTTCTGATCAAGTGAGTGTATACTACCTTTCATAAACGCAATAATAATACAAGTATGGTTTGACTGTATTAAGTTTATCGTCGGTTATACGTGCGAAGGCGTTGTTACTTTCTCCTAACGTATAACTATAAAGTATTTTATACGAGATACGTGTTATGTGTATATTTTGTTGTTATGTGTGTGAATGTATATTCACCTTCTTCTATCTTACAAATATGATTATTTCTATATGAAATACGTGTTATGTGTGTGTGCCTCATCTGTTATATGGAAAATGTATTGATCAAGCATGCTATACAAGTTTTGAAAATATGTATAAAAATGTATGTTTTTATCTACTAATATGTTGGGTAGAACATGGGTAGATAGTTGGTGTGTAATAAACAGATGAGAGGCCTCGTTGTTGTTTTGATCCAGTCATCTAGCGGAATTTAGATGACGACCACGGACTTTTCTAGACAGTCCAGTGGAACGCTAGCAGGCTCATAACCTGTAGGTGTTAATGAACTTGGGTGTTCATTCGCTGTATTCCATCCCCCTCATGGTTGCCTTATTTGACTTATATTGCTGAGGAAACCCCGCAGCATGTGTTGTCACCCCGATGAAAATATTCTTAGATTAGGTCCCTTGTGTTAGTTATTTTAGGGACGTAAAGTGAGAATAACGGGAATGGGTAACTGGGTTATTGTTGGTTGATAATAATTAATTTAATTATTTATTGTGGGTTGAAAACCCTATATGCTCACCAGGCTCCCAAGCCTGACCCACTCAGTTTTATTTGTATTACAAGAAGTGGCGCAAGGGCATAAGATGGATGAACCATCAAGTTGTTTTGTTTACAAGTCTGTATATGTAAATATTTGTTGAATGACTTGTAATGTTATCGTTTATGCTTATTGGTCTATATCGGAATATGACACCCCGAGTTTTGATTATATAATGAAAAATACATTTCTTTTATGAAATGCTTTGGTAAACATTGTTTTATCATGTTTTGTTTTTGGGAACAAATTCCGCAACTCTTTCAAATCAAAAGGATTTACTCTGAATTTATTTTAAAAGCATAAATGAAAATCAGTCTTTTCTGGCCGAGATTTTGGGGATGTCACAAAACCACTCCATAAGGAGTTCACAGCCGTAAACCCCCAAGGATGGGTTCCTAGGCTGTAAACTCCTATAACTTGGTCAAATGATGCCTTAACTTCATGCTATGACTTGGATACTGAGCTAGAAACACTTGGGATTGACCTAGGATCACCAAAACACATTAAGTCATGGCATATAAGAGTTTACGGGTGTAAACTCATAGTTTACTGTCGTAAACTCCTCAAATGGTCCTTAGGGTGCCCAAATTCCCTTCCAATGCCTCAAAACCAAGCCTATCATCACCCCTCATGAGTTATAAGACCATTAGGCAACCAAAACCACCCCCACCATGAGTTTACGACTGTAAAATCATGGGGAGTTGGTCATTGGGCCGAAAACTCCATTGGGAGTTTACTCTTGAAGAGTAAACTCCATTTCCACGCCATACACATCCATAGATACCACCTGGGTCACTCCAAACACTTGAATTGAAGTGTTTTCGCATCTAGAAGTGTTTACTCTTATATAATTAGTGGTTCAAAGTCTAATTAGATGCGATTATGTATCTCTTCATATTACATAGGAACCTCGCGCATTCTGAAGCCCCGAACTAACACTTAGCATCCAACCGACACACTTCTCGACTGGTGAGTTCATACCCCTACGTTTTCCATGTTTTCAATGTTTTCAGTGGGGGGGGGGGGGGATACGTGCAAAAGTACAAGAACATCTTATACTTAAAGTTATTTTTTCATTTGAATAGTTTCATATTTCATTTACTTTTAACACTGGAAACCATTATAACCAACTGTTTGACTTGTAGAGTTAGTTTTCAAACTAATTGCAAACCTGATTATACAGTGTTATATTGTATGTTTCACCAATGATTTTACACTTCATTTATGTTAAAATCATTAACCTAGAACATTAGAACACGTCCTCAGTAACACTCCACAGAGATACGCGAGTGGAGGACCCCTGTTGTAACCAGAATCACAAACAGGATTTTACACATTATTACTTGTAAATTTGTTAATCTTAATAATTGGAGACACATCCTCAGAAACACTTCACAGAGATACGCAAGTGGAGGACCACCCCTGTAACCATAATCTCTTGGAGGGAGAGCGTGACTTGAGTGTATAGATCTATACGGGATTGAGGTTTTGGGCCATTTGATAGTTGAGGTTTTGGGCCAATGGATCACCCTTATTAGGGAGGGCCGAAAATCCCTAGAAGGTTATAGAGATTTTCTTCCAATCCCTAAGGAAGGGGTCCATGGACTTGCTTAGGCCCTAAGCTAAGAAATTAGAGTTTCTGCCTCAAAACCCTAGCTAGCCTCAAGTATAAATAGACCCCTTGGCCTCTTGAATTCATGATCCCTCTGGAAACCCTAGAAGAACCGAATTTCTGAGCAAGTCACTTCTCTCCTCTCTCTCATCTTCATTCTCTTGCCCTAGTGTGTCTGTGAGCCATTAGAGGTACTACACTTGTGGTACTTTTTCTCAAGAGCAATGGATCTTCAAGAATTAGTTGTTATTACTATATAACAAAAAAGGTATGTGATATAATCGTTGTAGATTTCAAATTATTAAATGCATATTAGGGTTTTCCTTTTGTGTTGAATGCTTGTATGTCTAATAGAGAAAACATAGATCCAATCTAGGGTTGCATGCACACATATGATTGTCTGTATAAAACCCATCACAAGGTTCATAGCTTAATACAATAAATTCACAGTTTAATACACAAAATTTATAGCTTAATATTAGTTATAACTAAGATTAGCAAAAGAAAACAACAAATGATAAATAAAAACATTAAACTCACAGATTAACAGAAGGAAAAAAACTATAAAAAAGTGCATCATAGAGATCTGTAATAATTGTAAGTATAAAAATAAATATAAAACATGTATTCACGTTTTAAAACTTATAAAAAATCATATATTCACAGCTTAAAACTTGTAAAAATCATGTATTCACATCATAAAACAAATGGATTCACATTATTTTTTAAAACACTAGCATTATAACACATTCTGAATTCAATTCATAGCATAACAACTAAAAAACCTAAGTTATGAGCAACAATTATATGGGAAAATCATTACAAATAAGAAAACAAACTTTGATTCACAACATAATGGTAGTTAAAACTAATATTAAGAAAAGTAAACAATAAAAAAGAGATTAAAATATTAAATTCACAGCTTAACAAAGGAAAAACAATCAACACAAAAATTGATATACCTGATGCAGATCTGATGGTGCTTTACCAGAGATCAGAGAGAAAAAGATGGAGACAAGTTGGCGATGCTTCACCAGATCTGAGACTTGAAGAAAATGAAACCACATATCTGGACATTTATGGTGGCGGAAATCATAGATCTGGACCAGACAAATTCACATCTTGCAACGGTGTAAACAACGATGATAGATCTAATACGAGTGACCTCTGGTGCGACGAAGACAGTAATGTTCACTGGAGATATAACCTAAAACATATCAGATTTGCATTAGATCTAGAAGTTTTACACCAAAGATCAGAGAGGAAAAGAAAGATGTGAGAGAAATCAAAGGAGGCGGCATATCTGATGGTGTTTCACCGGAGATTGGCGGATGACGATAGCAACGGTGACGATCGTTGATGATAGTGGTGGATCTTCGTCGCTTGCTGGAGGTTATAGATCTGGAACAGAAAATAAAAGATCTAGTGACGATATTTGTAGACCTGAAGTTGAAAATGTAGATTTGGAACCGGTCGGTACATGCAGATCTGATTAGAATAGTTCGTTGGAGGTTGGAGGCGGCGGCGACGGTGGTGCAACGACGACATGTTGGCGGTATGTCGGTGGTGCGATGGTGGTAGCTGGTGAAAGGTTGGTGTGTTCTTCAAGTTTGATGAGAGAGTTTGAGAAAGATTGAGTGTTTGAATGTTTGGTATCTGATACATAAAATTAGTCTTAATAATAAGCTAAAAAAGTGATTCTTAGAACCACCAAAAGCTACATAATTTTAACAAAATTCAATCAAATATCTCTACCATATTTCTTGTATCCTCTATTAGAGTTTATATTAGGTTTTGTATATATTTTTATGTAGTTTTATAAGTTTAATTTTGCACAACAAACCGTATATAAGAATATTTTATCAACTACATGTAATTTGATATATTGAAATTTATTATAGAAAACTATAGTGAAAGATTGAAATTGCTTATTAAAAACTTGATAAACCTGTTTTTATAATCCATAAAAAAAAAAAAAAAAAAAACAATGCAATATTACATAAGGTAGATGTCGGAGGAAGTTATGAAGCTTATACTAGAGGTCAAATAAAAATCATATTTGAAAGCAATAAGAAGAAGCTAACAGTGAAAGAAAATTTTGTTTTTCAATCAAAATGAAATCAATTTAGATTGTTCTATACCTAATATTACATGACAGTCATATATTCACTTTTCATATATATATATATATATATATCTATATATATATATATATATATATATATATATATATAAAAAGCAAGAAAGAAAAATAAAATGCCTTAAATTTGAGAGACTAATTTCAAAGCAAACAGTTGTATTTCGCATCGGTCATTATGAAATTGATTATGAAATTGATTATGAAATTGGTAGCGATTTTTAGGAATTAGTGATATTTTTGGCCTTTAACAAACCATTACAGAAATTGACAACATTTATCACTATCTTTAAGAAAAAGATATAGCTTCCAAATAAAAATTGCACTGACTATTTTTAATAGATACAACTATCAGTCGCATACCACAACCACTATGGCACTATCACCCAGCTAGAACATGGATGAATGGGCCTAAAGGGAAATTAAACCACTAACATCTTAGCCCGCTCTATCTTGGACTAGATCATGGGCATAGAGTGAAATGTTAGATTTTCGAACCACAGACACATAATTAAATAGCAAATGTCAATTAAAAAAGACGTGGTTCAGTAATCGTGCTATATCAACCGACAAATTAAAAGTGTTTTAATGATATCGTATCAATGTTTACAATATATATATATATATATATATATATATATATATATATATATATATATATATATATATATATATATATATATATATATATATATATATATATATATATATACTAGCCGTCTACCCGCGCAAAGCGGCGGGGCACGTGAGTTCCTTCGGTGATATGTTTCCATTACAAAATTGTTATGTTAAAAAAAAGTACATGTTGAAGACAATATAATCAAACTATGGTGTTATTTGTTACATCATGCATCAAATAACCAATAAAAAGCAACCAGTCAAGACGACACAAAATATTAATCGTGCAATACTTCTTTATACACCACATTTGCTGTATAAACCCCATCACCTTTTGAATTTTCGTTAGGCTTTACTAATACTTTTGTATTGCAACGTGAAACCCCTCTGGACAATGCAACATAAAGTTGTCCATGCGAGAATACTGGTTCTGGAAGATAGATACCTACATATGGAATTGTTTGTCCCTGAGCTTTATTGATTGTCATTGCAAAGCACAATTGAATAGGAAACTGTTTCCTCATTAGAGGATCGATGGTTGCTACTAATTGCTTGTAACTGGTATTGGTTTCATATCGATGGATGTGGATTCGCATATGAAATCAATTGTGTTCGCATCTATGAAATCAGTTCGCATATGACATCAATTGAGTTCGCATTTGGTTTTGTGGGTCAAAACAGTTCGCATAAGAAGTTCACGATTTGTTTGAGGTTAATTGATTTTGATTTCGCAAGCTTGGAGTCGGAGATCTGGATTGTGTTCGCATCTATAGAATGCGAGGAGAATTTAATGGTGATATTCAGTTCGCATTTGGTGACACAAGTACGTGGTTGATGATTTTTGGTTGGTTCGCATTTGAAATTAGTGGGTTTCGCATTTGGCTTCGTATCTGGGTTTCTCAAACAACTGAAATGCGAATATGAGACAATTGATTAATTTCTCAGTTAATGCGATGAAATGCGAATGAACTCAAAGACGGATGGATGCAAGATGCGAAGAATTTGAATGAAAATGCGAAGTTTTTAATGTATAAATGCGAATTGGGGAAGAAAGCTTAGAGTTTCGCATTTGGCACCTGATCTTTTCAAGAAATAATATAAGTGGTCCAACTTCGCAAAATGGGGTCATTTAATCAGAAAATCGATCATTCTTCAAATATGACATTTAATCAGAAAATCGATCTAAAAATGAGACATTTGGTGTTTATCGATTTTTCAGGGTCGACGGGTTGTATGAAAAGCGAAGGCTGAGTAATTGAAAATTAGAGGATCGATGGTTGCTACTAATTGCTTGCAACTGGTATTGGTTTCATATCGATGGATGTGGATTCGCATATGAAATCAATTGTGTTCGCATCTATGAAATCAGTTCGCATATGACATCAATTGAGTTCGCATTTGGTTTTGTGGGTCAAAACAGTTCGCATAAGAAGTTCACGATTTGTTTGAGGTTAATTGATTTTGATTTCGCAAGCTTGGAGTCGGAGATCTGGATTGTGTTCGCATCTATGGAATGCGAGGAGAATTTAATGGTGATATTCAGTTCGCATTTGGTGACACAAGTACGTGGTTGATGATTTTTGGTTGGTTCGCATTTGAAATCAGTGGGTTTCGCATTTGGGTTCGTATCTGGGTTTCTCAAACAACTGAAATGCGAATATGAGACAACTGATTAATTTCTCAGTTAATGCGATGAAATGCGAATGAACTCAAAGACGGATGGATGCAAGATGCAAAGAATTTGAATGAAAATGCGAAGTTTTTAATGTATAAATGCGAATTGGGGAAGAAAGCTTAGAGTTTCGCATTTGGCACCTGATCTTTTCAAGAAATAATATAAGTGGTCCAACTTCGCAAAATGGGGTCATAAAAAGACAAAAGTGCAGAATTTTCATTTCGCATCCCTGTAGTCTTCGCAAAATGGAAAATTTTACCCAGTTTCGCATTTGGGGTAAATTTTTTTGAGAAATTGGAATATTTTCAAACTTTTTTTCTTAAAAAAAACACATTGTCTTCGTCTAAGAGAGGGAGAAAAACGATTAGGGTTTATAAGGGAAATACTTCATGGCAGTGGGATTTATAGCAGGGTTTATAAGGTGGAGAGAACAAACACACGTCTGCTATGAGATATTTTAATCAGCTGCAAATGCAACATTTAAAGGATATTTGTTGAAGCGTATTAGGATGAAAAGGTTTTAAATTTTGAATGACCATGAAATTAGGATTTTGCTGAGAAATATAAGGAATCAAAACAAATTTAAAATTTAATATTGTTTTATTAATGGTTGTTTGTAATATTAGCTTAATCGTTTGTACGTCTTAAAAAAATAATATTATTATATTCAATCTATTTATAGAAATAGTTAGATTTCTTTTATAAGTAGTAAAGATATATATATATATATATATATATATATATATATATATATTTACATATTTGATATCGCTGAATATTTGGTTTTGATTCGACCCATTGCTAAGTCTCAGTAGCAACAATAAATTCAAGTAACAGTTAAGCATCACAACAACTAAGGCGGTAGGGAGTGGTCACCACTAATCCACCGAAAAAATGATGTAACTTCTGTGCCACATCAGCTTCATTATCAACCCACCACCAACCCATTAGATATAGGAAATTATCACCACTTCACAATTATGTTTTTTTCATTATTTTTATTTGTATTTTTTATTATTAAATTAAATAAAAATATAATTTAAATAAATATTAAAATATTATATATTAAATGAAACCACATTAAATTAATTAAAAAACATAATTTAGAACATATATATATATATATATATATATATATATATATATATATATATATATATATATATATATATATTTTTAAAAACATAGAATAATAAAAACAAATGTCATATATATATATAAAGAGAGAGAGAGAGAGAGAGAGAGAGCTAGCTGAGGGTTTAATTTAATTTAAAGATAACTACAATGGTAAAATGAGATAAAAAAAACATTTTCAAGGACCATATATGAAACTTTAATAAAAGAGAAAATATATTAAAAGCGAGGTTGTTGTTGTGCTCATTTATGATTGGATGTCTTGTTCCGTCTTACCATTCAAGCCACATCCAACCCACCCACCCTGGGGGCGGTGTTCATGCGTCTCTAGGGTGTACAGTTCAGCATTCCATGTGTTAAACAATTACCACATCCAGCCCACCCACCCTGGGGGCGGTGTTCATGCGTCTCCAAAACAACATCCTAAATATTTTCCCCTTAAATCTTTTTTGGAAATTAACACAGATGTGCTTAGCACACTGCCTATGCTCTGCAGCTGGAACCCTTTCCTTCACAGCTTCAACTAATCCCTATAATCAGTACATACAAATCATAAGATAAAACATATTAACTATGGAAAATAACAATAATTGAAGTTTGAACATTACTTTGTGTTGGTCTGATGTTATGTTTAGTCCATGCACAACTCCCATTCCAATGTCATCGATTAGAATATCAAGAAACCACTTCCATGTTTTTTTATTTTCTACTGCAACCACGACCCATGCAGCATGATATATGTAGTTATTTGCATCCCTCCCAATGGCTGCAAGCAACTGACCTCTGCATATGCCCTTTAAAAAACAACCATATACTCTAATTACCCTCCTTGTAACAACCCACAAATTTTATAAGAAATTCAAACTTTCCAAAAACCACTTTTACACAATTAAAAGTTATCCAAACATCAACAAGTTCTAATTGCTTTCAAAATGTTTTCATATCAGAGTTCCCAGAAATCCAGAATCATGAAAACGGGGATGTGTACATCACGCCTTCGCCTTGCCATGGTCAACTGATGTACCTGAAACAATAAACGATAGAATGTAATCTCGAAGGCTTAGTGAGTTACCCCCAAAATACCAACATCTAGCATCCAATAAAAAATAATAACTAACAACATGCATAATGAGCCTTCAACATGACTGGACCGCCTCCTACGAGCGTACATCCTATCTGGACCGCTCTCGAGCCTTCGGCATGACTGGACCGCCTCCTACGGACCTACAGCCTATCCGGACCGCTCCGGGTATGTTGGCCTCAACCGCACAAAGCAGGACACCGGCTCAAACCAACCCATCCATATATGTCAACATATAAATAACACGTAATCATACAATAAGCACAGATCACACTAACTGCGAAACATAGTACCATTCTATCCACAAAAGTACCAATCCAACTGATCATGAATATGGAACACATACTAACTCCGGGATAAAATCCCAAGGGACCGACCTAGTATCGTAGACCCTGTTGGTATAATGAGGAGAACTCACCTAGCAATAGTGCAGAAATGAACTAAGAGTCTTCAACTGCTACGCCCGACACCCTCGACTGAGAGATAAAGAATACGAATTAATCAACTAGACCCAATTTATTAAATTGGGCCCATCACTCTATTGGGCCTACACGAAAACTACAAGTCCAACCTGGCCCAAACAACATTATATCCATAGCTTATTAAGGGATTAACCCAATTGACCCATAACCGGCCCAAAACATAAAGCCCACAAGCCAAAAGTCCAACAGGGAGCGTACGCAGGGCGTACCTCCCAGTTACACTGGGCGTAACGTAGGTCTTCGTTGACCATCATCGAGACCGTTGACCATGTACGCTGGGTGTACAGATATTACGCGGGGCGTACACGAGGATTTACCAAGATCTTAATAAGTGCTTAATGGGTTGAGCTCTTGAAACCATATTCCAGACCCATAGACCAAATATGCCATAGAATCATAAAGTTTCGGACTTCATCACTTTGGACGTCCAAAAAGTCCTTAACTCATAGTCTTCATCAATTAAGACCTTCTTATCACATGCATGGATCAAGTTTAGCTAAAAAGAACCGATTTTTATCACTTAAGGCCTCTCAAAACATCTGAAAGGACAACATATTTCGTCTATAACTTCACATGCATCAACTTGGGAAATATAGGGACCAAAAGATCTTCATAAAGCTAAAAAGTATAGATCTAAGGTAAATAAGTATAAAGGTTCAATCTTTTTACCTTCTGGAGCTCTAATGGTGTAACCCAACTTCAGATCCAAGGCCTTGCTTTCCCCTGCTAGCTTCTTGGTGCAATAACTCCACTCTCCAAATCTCAAGATGCACACTAACTTACTCTTCACACACAAACAAGGGTTTTGGGGCGTTGTCTGAGGTATGGAGGCTGAGGTGAGTGTAAAGAATGAGCCATAAGGGTGTTTATATAGTCCCTACCCCGAACATTAGGGTTTTTAGCTGACGCGAGTATCCCCAACGTACATAGGCTTACACCCAGCGTTCTAGGGAGCGCCTAGTACGCCCAACGTACTCTTATGTACGCTTAGCGTACCCCCTTTTGGTTTAAAGTTTCAACTTTAGGCCCCTAAACTCCCCGGGACTCAACATAACTTCTCCGAGGGCTATAAAATACAATAATCAAAAGAAGGCGGGTTTCGAAATATACCTGCTAGGTTCGGGGCGTTAGAACGCTACCCCACTTGATCTAGAATTCGTCCCCGAACTCGGATGCTGCGAAAAGATCTGGGTAGTGCTCCCTCATTTCGGACTCTGGCTCCCAAGTCCACTCGGATCCCTTACGGTGTCACAACTGCACCTTAACAAGCGGTATTTCCTTGCTACGCAAAATTTTCATTTTCCTTTCCAAAATAGCCACTGGCTGCTCCACGTAGTTTAGGTGCTCGTCAACCTGAACATCATCCAGAGATACCACTGCATCCTCATCCAAAATGTACTTCCGCAACTGGGAAACGTGAAAAGTGTTGTGTATTTGACTGAGCTCTTCCGTAAGGTCCAGCCTATAGGCTACCTTGCCAACTCTGGCTATCACCTGAAAGGGTCCAATAAACTGGGGACCCAATTTTCCTCTTTTCCTGAAACGGAGCACATCCTTCCAGGATGAGACTTTCAGGAGCACCATGTCTCTGACCTGGAACTCCAGCTCCAATCGACGTCGGTCAACGTAACTCTTTTCCTTGTGGGGCCTCTGATGAGATGTACTGAGATGCAGTCGTGTGCCCATTTCCTTGTGGAACTTCTGCCAATATCGAGAGGTGAAGCGAACATCACGATCAGAGACAATAGAGACCGGAACTCCATGTCGTGCGAAAATCTCGCGGACATATATCTCAACTAACTTCTTGGCTGAGGATCCCTATCAAATGGTGAGAAAGTGAGCACTCTTGGTCAATCGGTCCACCATGACCCATATATTATCGAAACCCCTTGCTGTCCTCGGCTGCTTGGTGATGAAATCCATCACGATCTGCTCCCATTTCCACATAGGAAGCTCAATAGGCTGCAACTTCCCGTGGGGCCTCTGATGCTCAGCCTTGACCATCCTAAAGGTTAGGCATCTCTCTACATACTCAGCGATTTCTCGCTTCATGCAAGACCACCAATAGTTCAAACATAAATCCCGGTGCGTCTTGGTTGCCCCCGGGTGAATGGAGAACCGAGACTTATGAGCCTCCCGGTGCGTCTTGGTTGCCCCCGGGTAAAGGATCTCACAGTCGTAATCCTTGACTACATCCAGCTACCTGCGTTGCTGCATATTCAGGTTCGGCTGATCCATGATATACCTCAATCTCTTGTGGTCCGTGTAGATGGTACAACGGACCCCATAGAGGTAGTGTCTCCAGATCTTGAGAGCGAACATCACCGCTCCCAATTCCAAATCATGTGTGGGGTATCTCGACTCATGCCACTTCAATTGCCACGAAGTGTAGGCGATAACCCTACCCCTCTGCATGAGAACTGCTCCCAAACCTGTGATGGATGCATCACAGTACACCACAAAATCCTACACCGCTTCGGGGAGGGTCAAGGCTGGGGCTTCACACAGCCGTTGCCTGAGATTCTCAAATGCCCTTTGCTGCTCAGGGCCCCACCAGAAATCCACCCCCTTCTTTGTCAGACGAGTGATGGGTACTGCAATCTTAGAGAATTCCTAAATGAATCTCTGATAATACCCTGCCAAACCCAAAAAGCTCATGATGTCGGAGGGGGACCTCGGGACCTCCCACCGCATAACAGCCTCGATCTTGGCCATATCGACCAAAATCCCATCCTGGTTAATGAGATGCCCTAGGAACTGAACCTCTCGTAACCAAAACTCGCACTTCGAGAACTTAGCATAAAGTCGTTCTCTCCTCAGAACTCCCAATAACTCTCGTAGATGCTCCTCGTGTTGCTCTCGGGTCTTGGAATATACCAAGATACCGTCAATGAACACTATGACTGAGCGATCAAGAATCGGTCTACAAACCCGATGAATCAGGTCCATGAAAATTAAAGGCACATTGGTGAGCCCAAATGGCATCACCAGAAACTCGTAATGCCCAGACCTAGTTCTGAATGTCGTCTTCTCCACATCCTCCTCCCTCTGACCTGATGGTACCCGGACCTCAAATCAATCTTGGAAAACCAAGATGCCCCTTGTAACTGATCAAACATGTCGTCTATCCTTGGGAGTGGGTAACGGTTCTTCACCGTTAAATTGTTCAACTCCTTATAGTCTATACACATCCGATGAGATCCATCCTTCTACTTTACGAGAGTATCGGGGCTCCCCAAGGAGAACTGCTCAGACGAATGAATTGCTTCCCTAGCAGCTCCTTCAGCTGTGATGACAGCTCCTGCATCTCTGGTGGTGCCAGTCGGTACGGGGCCTTAGCTACAGGGGCCCCACCCAACACCAGGTCGATCCTAAACTCGACCTGCCTCTCCAGAGGTATTCCGGGTAACTCCTCCGGAAACACGTCGGCGAACTCTATGACTACCGGGACATCTGAAACTGGAGAAGGGCTGCCGACCCACGTATCCTCCACGTATGCAAGATAACCCAAACACCCGTGCTGAATATACTGTCGAGCCCTTGCAGCTTAACAAAATCCGAAACCCGATCTGGTGCCCTCACCATAAACCACCAGTTCTCCCCCACTTGGGGTTTGAACTGTTACCCGCTGACTTTCGCAGTCAATCATGGCGCTGAACCGACTCAACTAACCCATCCCCACAATCACGCAAACATCCCTCATGAGATGGGAATCAGGTCAATCGAAAAAGGTATCCCAAATATCTTCAATGTGCAATCCCGATAAACTGAAGAAGTAGAAACCCCAAGCTCACTGGCAACAGAGACTAATAACGAACACTCGAGCTCTCCTAAAGGCAGACTGAGTCTGCTACCGAGAGTTGGGGAAACTAACGAACGACTCACACCCAAGTCGAACAATACCAAGGCAGGTACGGAATTCACTAAAAACGTACCTAATACAGGTACCCACAATAATTTAGAATAAACAATCATATATATATATATATATATATATATATATATATATATATATATATATATATATATATATATATATATATATATATATCAAGAAAGAGTATAGAAACATACCGGCCACCACATCTAGTGTTGCTCTGGCCTCCTCGGCAGTGAACTGAAAAGCGCATCCCGGAGCCTTCGGAGGCTCTTCACTACCCTGCTTCCCATACGTGATCCTCAATGTAGCCGGCGCTAGAGCCTGCACCGGTCTGGCAGCTAACTGCGGACAGTGGGTCTTTACATGACCCACCTGATGACAATGATAACAAATCGTCATATCAGGAGTAGGGGCGGGCTGGCGGTACTCCCGTGCGTAATGTCCCTCCTTGCCACATTTGTGGCATCCAGTACCCAGTCGACATACTCCTGAATGAACCTTCCCATACTTCCCACAAGTGCGGGCCTGCTGCCCTCCCGACCTAGAATCTGCAGCCTTGAACCGCTTCGGCGCCAGTTGCGCCTGACCTGGGGCCTGCCTCGCCTCACGTAACTACAATGCAATCTCTAGCTCGCGCCTCCTCGTGGCCTCCTGGAGCTCCAATAACGTACTACACCTCTGCGCCGTGACAAACTGTCTGATATTCCTCTTAATCATACCCAGATAGCGATTCATTTGTGCCTGCTCTAATACGAACTCCGGGCAAAACATCGCCCTCTCAGTAAACAGTCTTGTAATCTCCGCCACCGATTCCTTGTCTTGTTGCAGGTCTAAGAACTCATGTGCCAGTCTCTCCCTCTCCACCCGTGGAACATAACAGATACTGAACATGTCTCTGAACTGATCCCAAGAAATCGCAGCTCGCTGCTCCTTAGTGTATGATCCAGTAACCAATCTCCACCAATCCTTTGCCCTGAACCGCAAAAGGTTCAGAGCACACCTCACCCTCTGATTATCAGGTCACGAACACGTGAAGAAACATCCCTCCACGTAGGACAACCATCTCATAGAAATGATCGAATAATGAATCCCATCAAAAGTCGGGGGCTTCGTATTGTCGATGTCCCGATACTGAAAGGCTCGAACAGCTCCTCCTCTCGTTGTTGTTACAGCCGATGTAGCAACGGCGACCGTCTCAGCCAAAAACGCATAATACTCGTCAAAGTACTCCACCATGGCGGTCTTAATAGACCCGAACATCTCTGGTAACTGTGCCCGAAACCGAATGGCAACCTCATCATGCAGAATCTCCCGAATCTTAGCATCCAACTCACCCGTCCCCATCTGAACAACAACCTCAGGCAGTACTGGTTCCTCCTGCCCATCAACTCCTATCCCTGATCCTGATCCGGATGTGTCTCCAAAGCGCCTCGTCATCACCATACTGAAAACATACCAATAAATACATCAGAAAGATCTAGAATAACCCATATGCTAATAGGGAACTAACTCCCAACCAACCCTACGGGTTGTAACTTCCTTGCTACGCGTATGGGTCCTGTGCTTTCAGTAGTATGGGCCCATACTACCTTCCACACCTACCCATATTTCTCTCAAGTATCACCACAACACCCCAACTGTATACATAATCTGGCAAACGCTCGATCCTCACTCTTAAAAAAAGGCTAAATATCTCATAACTGGCCTCTCGGCCTCATATAACCCACCCATGAAACTTACACCAACCCTGCAACACTAGTGTATGCTAGCCATACATAACGCTGGACCCCATAGACTTTCGAATATCCAATCCTACCCTAAGCTCCCAATCAAACAAGAACAGAACATAAGGCCAAATTAAACATTCTCAGGCTATAAGATCTTAATTATGTACGGCAGTGATGCATACATTGAGCAACTACAGTAATGATGTCAATTTCATATAAGGAAACCCCTAGGCTAGCAGGCATCATATAATCAGACAATTCTATCATGCAATTCCTGAAGATCCCTAGCCTATCTCTAGCATGCGTTCTAACACATCATAGCATCAAATAACAGTATGGTATTTTGGGGTCTACTTACTGGCTCCGGCTGACGGTACACACCTCATCCCATTCGTTTAAATTAAATTTTTATTTCAAAAATCATTTTTAAAAAAATATTTCCTTGATTTGAGACTGGATTCACACGTATGTTCCTCCAATTCACTCAAACCAAGGCTCTGATACCAACTTGTAACAACCCTAAAATTTTAAAAGAAATTCAAACTTTCCAAAAACCATTTTTACACAATTAAAAGTTATTCAAACATCAACCGGTTCTAATTTCTTTCAAAATGTTTTCATATCAGAGTTCCCAGAAATCCAAAATCATAAAAATGGGGATGTATACATCACGCCTTCGCCTTGCCATGGTCAACTGATGTACCTGAAACAATAAACAATAGAATGTAAGATCGAAGGCTTAGTGAGTTACCCCCAAAATACCAACCTCTAGCATCCAATAAAAAACATAATAACTAACAGCATGCATAATGAGCCATCAGCATTATTGGACCGCCTCCTACGGGCCTACAGCCTATCTGTACCGCTTTCGAGCCTTCGGCATGATTGGATCGCCTCCTACGAGTCTACAGCCTATCCGGACCGCTACGGGTATGTTGGCCTCAACCGCACAAAGCAGGACACCGCCTCAACCGAACCCATCCATATATATCGACATATAAATAACACGTAATCATACAATAAGCACATATCACACTAACTGCGAAACATAGTACCATTCTATCCACCAAAGTACCAATCCAACTGATCATGAATATGGAACACATACTAACTCCGGGATAAAATCCCAAGGGACCGACCTAGTGTCGTAGACCCTGTTGGTATAATGAGGAGAACTCACCTAGCAATAGTGCAGAAATGAGCTAAGAGTCTTCAACTGCTACGCCCGACACCCTCGACTGAGAGATAAAGAATTCGAATTAATCAACTTGACCCAAATTGTCACACCCCCAAACCAAGGATGGCGGAAACGTCCGGGGGTGGAGGACTTCATGTATAGTATCATAACCACAATTTCAATAGTAATTTAAGCAAACACAACCAACATATATATAATTGAAAAAGTTACATCACTTGTATGAATTACATGATTCGAAATCAATTACAATATGTTGACAAAATATGAAAAGTTTGACGCCTTAACGTCCCATCCTCAAAAGCACTTGATTACCTGGTTAGTGTTTTCCTGAGAATACAAGTTGTTTGAAAAGTATCAACACAAAGGTTGGTGAGTTCATAAGCTTTTATTATAAAACTTAGTAGAAGTCTTTCACATATAAATGTCGCGTTTGTTTCAGAAAAATCTGATATTTTCCTTAAAATCCATATAATGTAGCCTTATAACCAAAGACCAAAATGTATAAGAAATCATCCTTACTTAGTAGAAATGTCGTGAGTTTGAAATGATATGGAAAGTAAATTTTTAAATCAACCTAAAACCTACTTCGGTTTTATGAAATCCCGTAAACTTTATGAATTGTTATCTCCCTAGGTGAGTCGCTATAATCATACTGTGAGTATGTGAACCTGCCACAACGTTTCTCAGGCGTCGTGAAAATGAAATGACATTTGTCACCCGTAGACCTGCAGGTCCCACTGTAGCTAGCAGCAAGGTGTGGGGTGTTAAACCCAATATAGATCTATATACAAGTATCACGTTCTCCCTCAAGGAGATTCTGATTATAACTACCAGGAATTATATCCCGCACTCGGACGTACGGGGAGAGAGAGAGAGTCTCACAGCATAGGTTAACAAGTTTACGTGAAATGTGTGTGAATATAAATTTTTCTTGTATGAATGTACCCTTTTTGTACGAGTGTGTTGAGTGATGTATCATAAACTATACCTATTATAGTTTATCTAAAATGTATGTAATATGTATGAACTCTTTTATAGATATGTATTAGTGTTATTAATTTATCAAACTATACTTTTTATAGTTTAATATACGCGTTCTAAATGAATGAATAATATTTATTATGAATTACTTAGTTTCAGTTCATGATGACAAACTAACAAGGAAACACATTCAATAATTAGAACTCATGATTATACACTTTGCTCAACATAATACAAAGTGTTATGATATTTACATGCTGTTGGCTAACTTTAGCCATTCTGCCCTGTTTTGGAAAAATCATAGAAAAATCATACGAAGTCGAAAACTAGATCCGTAAATTCTGAGAGTTCACAAAATGTGTCTAGTTTACTCATAATTTTTATCACGATTTTTAATGACCTCCAACCTGGGTGAATAAGTCCAAAATCACAGACTGGTCCGGATTGTTGTTTGAAATGATAGGCAGTTTTGTAAAAATCACCATAAATTGTAGAAAAATCGTATGGAGATGTGCAAGTAGCCATTTTAAAGCTAAGAACTTGAACTATTTGCAACTTGTACAGTTTTGAAAACAAAAATGTTTAAGATGCCCAAAACAGTCCGTGAATGGAGTTGAACTTTTCTGATGAAGGCTGTTAGAAAAATTTAGTTATGTTCTTAGTGTTTTAGCTTGTATTCCCCCCTTGAAAACTTGAGAAAACATGAAAATGTAGGGGTATGAACTCACCTTAAGTGATTTCAGTAGATGATTGTTGAAGAATGGAAGTGTTTAATCCAAGAACACTTGGAGATGCCTTGAAGATTTTCGAGAATCTAATATTATAGTTATGGAGTTTGTGTAAGAAATCAAAGATTTGAGTAGAATGAAGTGAAATAATAATAGGGAGGATGAATTTTTACTTACTAAGAGTGGAAGAACACTTGAAATCAGCCTTGAATCTCGAAATTTGTGTAGAAAGAGTTTGAGAGAAAAGTGGTGTTTGTTACTTAGTGGAATGAGAGCAATGAGAGAAAATGAGGAGAGTGGGTGTTTGTTCCAGCTCAAAAAAAACGTGGGAGTGAGTGTAATTTGAGTGTAAGGGACATTAAAGTGACATAGGTAAGGTGGGGAGGTATGGCTGGTCATAGAGTGGGTATGGGGTGGTTGCTTGTGTCATAAGTTAAGGCAAAGTCAACACTCCACCTTAAATAAATCCCCCATTAGATCTTTATTATTTAGATAATGATTTTCATAAAAATATGTTTAAATTATGAATATTTAGAGTTTATTATGTTAAAATATAATTTCTGGAGAAAATCCCGCTTTAAAATCACGAAAAACGGGCTCAAAATGTTAAAAATATCAAAAATGGGCTAAAAGTGACAAATTTCCAAAATCTGGCCGAGGTTCGGCCTTCTGATGCTGAAACCGAGAGGAGGAAGGGTAGAAACCGAGAGGGGAGAAGAGAGAGGGTAGGAACCGAGAGGGGGGAGGAGAGAACAGAGGGGCGCGAAGAGACAGAGAGGAGAGAAGGAGCAGAGACCGAGCGACCAGAAGAGACCGAGAGAGGCAGAGCGTGAGAAGGCAGAGACCGAGCGACCAGAAGAGACCGAGAGAGGCAGAGCGTGAGAAGGCAGAGACCGAGTGACCAGAAGAGACCGAGAGAGGCAGAGCGTGAGAAAGCAGAGACCGAGCGACCAGAAGAGACCGAGAGAGGCAGAGCGTGAGAAGGCAGAGACCGAGCGACCAGAAGAGACCGAGAGAGGTAGAGCGTGAGAAGGCAGAGACCGAGCGACCAGAAGAGAGACCGAGAGAGGCAGAGACCGAGGCTCGGTCTCGCATGCCTCAGCCACTAGAGGCTCGGTTCTGGTCCTAAGAGGCCTCTCTTCCCGGTTTCGGTTCCTAAAGCCTATTTTTCTCGTTTTCGCCCCGTTTTAAGCCGTTTTTGACCCGGTTAAGGGTCGGTATGACCCGAATGATTCCAAAAAGTTACGGGAACTTTTGAGAGAGATTTGGGAGAGATTTGACATTCTTGGAGAGATTTCTCATACAAGGAGATATTTGAGATATATTTCACATACTTGGAGAGATTTGGGAGAGATTTGACATTCTTGGAGAGATTTCTCATACAAAGAGATATTCGAGAGAGATTTCACATACTTGGAGAGATTTGGGAGAGATTTGACATTCTTGGAGAGATTTCTCATACAAAGAGATATTTAAGAGAGATTTCACATACTTGGAGGGATTTGGGAGAGATTTGACATTCTTGGAGAGATTTCTCATACAAAGAGATATTTGAGAGAGATTTCACATATTTGGAGAGATTTGGGAGAGATTTGACATTCTTGGAGAGATTTCTCATACAAAGAGATATTTGAGAGAGATTTCAAGTGTGGTATTTGTGAGTGTTTGGCTCCGCTATGCAAGTTTCTTGAGCCCCGTTAAGTCATGATTAAGGATCCCACACACTCCCCATGAGTATGCAACATGGTTTTTATCAGTTTAGTTCATTGATTAGCACTAGGGCTTAGGAAATTTTAACACAAGACTTTTCTCGAGTGATGTTTTCCCATTAATATGGCAAGTTATACAGTATGAACATAACACAAACCCTAATACACAAGGTTTAATCGAGTTGACCGGTTAGAGTTGATGACTTGACTTGACTCAAGATTGACGATTGTCACATCATCCCCCCGTTAGAGGGAATTTCGTCCCGAAATTTAAATTTGGCTGGGACTTCAAGGGTTTGGGAAAAGATGTGGATACTTTTGCTTCATTTGATCTTCACGTTCCCAGGTAAACTCAGGCCCTCATTTCGCGTTCCAACGAACCTTCACTATGGGAATGCGACTTTGTTTTGTTCTCTTGATCTCTCGATCCATGATCTCGATGGGTTCCTCCACAAAGTGGAGATTTTCATTAACTTCGATTTCTTCGAGTGGTATTACGAGTGTCTCATCAGACAGACACTTCTTTAAGTTGGATACGTGGAAGGTAGGGTGTACATTACTAAGTTCTTGTGGTAGTCGGAGTTTGTACGCCACAGGACCAATCCTAGCAAGGATTTCGAACGGACCGATGTACCTTGGGTTTAGTTTCCCTCGTTTACCGAAACGTATCATCCCCTTCCAGGGGGAAATTTTTAGTAGTACCCGGTCTCCGACCTGGAATTCTAAAGGTTTGCGTCGCTTATCCGCATAACTCTTTTGTCGATCACGAGATGCTTTCAGTCTTTCCCGAATTTGAATGATCTTTTCTGTGGTTTCCCTTATGATTTCAGGCCCAGTAAGGGTGCTATCAGGGACTTGCCCTCTGGCTAGCTGAGTATCCCCAACTTCGGCCCAACACAGTGGTGATCTACACTTACGACCGTAGAGAGCTTCGAATGGAGCGACTCCAATGCTAGTGTGATAGTTGTTATTATATGAGAATTTGATAAGCGGTAGATGGGTATCCCATGCCTTACTAAAATCTATCACACAGGCTCTCAGCATGTCTTCCAATGTCTGGATGGTTCTCTCGCTTTGTCTGTCAGTTTGTGGATGGTAGGCCGTACTCATGTCTAGCCTGGTTCCCAGAGACTTCTAAAGGGACTACCAGAAACGCGAGGTGAATCTACTATCTCGATCAGAGATAATGGATGTTGGTACAACATGAAGTCGCACGATCTCTTTAATGTACGTCCTGGTTAACTTCTCCATCTTGTCTGTTTCCTTTATTGGCAGAAAGTGCGCGGACTTGGTCAATCTGTCCACAACCACCCATATGGTATCCATCCCACCTGATGTCTTAGGCAGTTTGGTTATGAAGTCCATGGTTATTCGCTCCCACTTCCACTCGGGTATATCCGGTTGTTGAAGTAGTTCTGATGGCTTCTGATATTCCACCTTGACCTTGGCGCAAGTGAGGCACTTGCTCACATAAGTAGCAATTTCAGCCTTCATGTTTGGCCACCAGTATAACCTTTTGAGGTCTAGATACATCTTATCTGACCCAGGGTGAATGGAGTATCGAGTCTTGTGAGCCTCGTTCATTACAACATCTCGGTACCCACCGAACTTTGGTGTCCAGATTCGATTCATGAGATAACGAGTTCCATCCCCTTTGACTTCCAAGTTCTTGTCCATCCCCCATAGTGCTTCGCTTGCCATGTTTTCTGGTTTCAAGGCTTCTAATTGGGCATCCTTGATCTGGGTGGCCAGTTGGGAGCGGATGGTCATGGCTAGGGATTTTACTCGGCGACCCGAGTATTCTTTCCTGCTTAAGGCATCGGCTACTACATTGGCCTTGCCCGGGTGGTAGCGAATTTCACATTCGTAGTCATTCAGTAATTCCACCCATCTTCTTTGGCGCATGTTAAGTTCTTTCTGATTGAGAATGTGCTGAAGACTTTTGTGATCAGTGAAGATGGTGCACTTGGTGCCGTAGAGGTAGTGCCTCCAGATCTTCAGGGCGAACACTACCGCTCCCAGTTCAAGGTCGTGGGTTGTATAATTAACTTCATGTGTCTTCAGGTGCCTTGATGCATAAGCGATGACTTTTCCCCTTTGCATGAACACACAGCCGAGGCCTTGATTCGAAGCATCGCAATACACCACAAAATCATCGGTTCCTTCTGGAAGAGACAAGACTGGTGCGCTGCATAGGGCTTGCTTTAGTGTCTGGAAGGCGGCTTCTTGTTTATCTTCCCATTCAAACACCACACCTTTCTGAGTCAAGGTGGTGAGAGGCTTAGCGATCTTGGAGAAGTTTTGTATGAATCTCCGATAGTAGCCTGCGAGTCCCAAAAACTGTCGGATTTCTGTTGGCGTTGCAGGTGTTGACCAATCTTCGATTGCTTTGATCTTTGAAGGGTCCACATGTATTCCTTCCTTGCTTACTACGTGGCCCAGGAATCCTACTTCACGGAGCCAAAATTCACACTTTGAGAATTTGGCGTAAAGCTTCTCGGTTCTCAAAATCTCCAGAACTAGTCGTAGGTGTTGTCTGTGCTCTTCTTCACTCCTCGAATAGACCAAGATATCGTCGATGAATATGATGACGAATTTATCCAAGAAGGGTCGACACACTCGATTCATCAAATCCATGAACACCGCAGGCGCGTTTGTTAACCCGAATGGCATCACTACAAACTCATAGTGCCCATAGCGAGTTCTGAATGCCGTCTTGGGGATATGCTCTTCCTGAACTCGTAGTTGATGATAGCCCGACCTCAGGTTGATTTTCGAAAAGTAGCTGGCTCCTTGGAACTGGTCGAAGAGGTCATCGATTCGGGGTAGGGGATAACGGTTCTTGATAGTGAGTTTGTTTAGTTCTCGATAGTCTATGCACATGCGAAAAGACCCATCCTTCTTCTTTACAAATAAGACTGGTGCTCCCCAGGGCGAGAAGCTTGGCCTGATGAACCCTTTGCTCAATAGTTCATTCAACTGGCTGGATAGTTCTTGCATTTCTGCTGGTGCTAAGCGATATGGAGCCCTGGCGACGGGGGTAGCTCCTGGGATTAAGTCGATCCGAAATTCGACTTGTCGTGCGAGTGGTACACCTGGCAGATCGTCTGGGAAAACATCAGGGAAGTTGCATACTTCCGGAATTTCTTTGATGTCCTTCACCCCCTGTTTCTTGTCTACGATGTGGGCTAAGAATGCATGGTATTGCTTTCGGAGGTACTTTTGGGTTTTAACACAAGAGATGATTTGTAGGTTCGCACTAGGTTTATTGCCATAAACGGTGAGAATGTTGCCATTCGGCAGATTGAGGCGGACGGCCCTTTCGTAACATAGAATGTCGGCACGATGAAGGCTTAACCAATCCATACCAATGATTATGTCGAAACTTTTTATGGTGACCGGCATAAGGTTAATTTTGAACAAATGGTTGTCTAGAGTGAGAGTACACCCTATGTAAATATCATTAGCGCGCTCAACCTTTCCATTTACCATTTCTACGATGTAAGAATCTTCTAGTGGTTGAGAATTTTGCTTAAGTATATGTTTGAATTGGTGACTTATGAAACTTCTTTCTGCCCCACTATCGAAATGTACGCATACATAAGAGTTATTGAGGAGGAACGTACCAGTAACCACAGAGGGATCCTTGACTGCTTCTCCCTGCCCTAAAGTTAGGACTCTCCCTACACCTCCAGCATTAGGGGCTCGTGCCTTGGGGCAGTTTCTCCTGAAGTGTCCCGTTTCGCCACATCCATAGCAGGTTTGGCTTGCTCCGGTGTTGGCGGTCGTAGCGACTTGAGCGGCGAGTTGGGTAGTCGCTCTACAGAATCGTGCGGTGTGTCCCTTCTTGTTGCAGTTATTGCAGTGTAACTCTCGACAAGCACCGTTATGGTGGTAGTTACACTTGTTGCACTTGGGAAGAGTTCCTGTATACTGTTTCGGCGGCGCTGGAGCGACAGCAGTAGTGGCGGCACGGACAGCAACAATCTGTTGCTTTTTGGCGGGGTCCTGCATTGGTTTTTTCTTTTTATTACCCCAGAACTTCCTATTATTGTTTCCTCCTTTTGTTCGGTCGGTGGTGGTTATCACGGTACCACGGCTAGCCCTGTGATCTATGAGTTGTTGTGCCAATTCCTTGGCACTTTCAAAGGTAGTGGGTTTCGAGGCCAATACACTATCTTGAATCTGAGATGACAGCCCCCAGAGATATCGTTCCACCTTCTTCTCTTCTGGAGTGACCATTGTTGGATAGAGAAGTGCTAGGCCGTTGAAACAGGCAGTATAAGTTTCAAGATCAGTGCCTGTCATTCTGAGGTTCCAAAGTTCTTCTTCAAGTTTTTGTATTTCGCCCCTCGGGTAGTATTCCTTTAACATTAAGGCTTTGAAATCCTCCCAGCTGATTGCGTTAGCTACTGCAGGAGTAAGTGATTTAACTCAGCCATTCCACCAAGTAAGTGCTTTTCTAGTGAAAGTGAATGCCGCATACTTGACCTTGCTCGCTTCGGGACAAGCGCAGATTTCGAAAACTGCCTCGGTCCTTTCGAACCATTGCACCAGCGTGATAACGCCCCCGCTTCCATTGAAAGGGTCGGGTTTGCCATTCATGAAGTCTTTGTAAGAGCACCCCCTCGTACGCCCCGTGCTGTCCCCATGAATGGAATTGGTAGCTCCGGATCCAGAACCGCCAGAACCATTGGTTCCCATTTGCGACATTGCTGCCGCCACGGCTGCCGTTACTGCAGCCTGGAACATCGCAGGATCAAACTGCAGAGGTGGTGGTGGAGGCGGCACTGTGTTGTTGGAAGGCCTTGGTCTTTTCCTTGGTGGCATGGTTCTGTCATAAAAAAAAATGACCAGTCGGTAAGACTTCAATAGTGATAACGAGTCGAGTGTTACTGGTTTCATCCCTCTTGTATTTTATCAAAACTTTATTATTCGTAAACTGTTTGTGTGATCAGGTTATGATGTATAGTGCCAAACATTCAATAAATAAAACACATGCCAAATTTCATTGATAACTTTTAGTACATAACGTTTAGAGGGAAAAGTTTGACCTTATAAGGGTCTACATTACATCGTTACAAAAGATAGTTTTGGCATTACAAAAGCCCTTTGAATAGTGTAATCACATAGTCACAGGGTCTACCTACATACAAAGAGTAGCACCAACGCGTACTCATAAAATTTACTATCAAGACGTGAGAATAGTAATGAGTTCTAATCACTGCGACCCTTCTTTGACGGAGGCTGCGATGATGTCGATGCGCCCTGTAGTTCCGCCAATCTGCGTTCGGCTGCAACCATTCTCTCTTCGAGTGCCATGTATCTTTCCCGATACTCTCTTGTTTCTGCTTGAGCTGCGAGAAGGTCTTGAATGAGTTGGTCTCTATGGTGGGAGTCTCGTTCCAGGTCTCTGGTGCGATCAGTAGTAGACTGTACGATGGCGCTTAACTCCCGGACCTGATCGGTCGTCGTCCTGCCCCGATCATCCATACTTGCTATTCGTTGTATCGTGATGGGGAGAGCTCTGTCAGCCGGTACACCATGAGTGAGATCATAGTAACCTCGTTGGTAGCCATATGGTGACCGCTGGCGTTGTTGTCGGCTCCATCTTTCGATCGTTGTTACCCAAGGGGGTTCAGGTCTGTTGTATCCAAAACGGTGCGCGGGTACCCTCGCGATGTAGGGAGGGTTGAATACTTCTGGTGGTTCCTCTGCTTCGTTCCCAAACATGACTATATCATCACCTTCCTCTTCTTCCTCTTCGTCTTCCTCTTCTTCTTGGTCGTCTTCCTCTTCTTCTTCTTGTTCGTCTTCCCCCTCGGGCTCCCCCTCGGGATCCTCTTCGGGATCCTCCTCGGGATCCTCCTCGGGCTCATCATCGATCTATCCCGCATTTCCCTGATTGGGAAAATAGGGGTCCCCGGGTATGTGAAACCCTGCCATGTCGTCTGCACGAGAAACGGGGTTAAGAAGCACATATCGGAAAATAATAAACTGGCGTTATAGAAACGTGAAAATACTCCTATAGTATTTTTAGATGTTTATATTTGATTCTTAGCGTGTTCTTTATGGAGTGTAATTAGGTTATCAGATTTGTTGCTCATTACGACTATTCCTTAGTGTGCGTAAGTTACTTCTTGGACGGATATAGTTGATCAGGCTATATCCCTCCCGGAACTGATTACACATGCTAAGGCGTACTAATAATGTTCGACTCCTCCTCTTTCAATTTATGTTCTCCTAAGATATGACACCATGCTAGTATAGAATGCATGTAAGTATACTTTAAAACAAGATATTATTTGTTTTCTAAAAGTACAACTCGTTAAAGCATTTTAAGAATCAGAGACTTTTAGTCCCAAATGTGTTTATAGTTTGTATATCCTATGTGGTTTGACATACTTAATTCACTATAAACCGCGCTCTGATACCAATCTGTCACACCCCCAAACCAAGGATGGCGGAAACGTCCGGGGGTGGAGGACTTCATGTATAGTATCATAACCACAATTTCAATAGTAATTTAAGCAAACACAACCAACATATATATAATTGAAAAAGTTACATCACTTGTATGAATTACATGATTCGAAATCAATTAAAATATGTTGACAAAATATGAAAAGTTTGACGCCTTAACGTCCCATCCTCAAAAGCACTTGATTACCTGGTTAGTGTTTTCCTGAGAATACAAGTTGTTTGAAAAGTGTCAACACAAAGGTTGGTGAGTTCATAAGCTTTTATTATAAAACTTAGTAGAAGTCTTTCACATATAAATGTCGCGTTTGTTTCAGAAAAATCCGATATTTTCCTTAAAATCCATATAATGTAGCCTTATAACCAAAGACCAAAATGTATAAGAAATCATCCTTACTTAGTAGAAATGTCGTGAGTTTGAAATGATATGGAAAGTAAATTTTTAAATCAACCTAAAACCTACTTCGGTTTTATGAAATCCCGTAAACTTTATGAATTGTTATCTCCCTAGGTGAGTCGCTATAATCATACTGTGAGTATGTGAACCTGCCACAACGTTTCTCAGGCGTCGTGAAAATGAAATGACATTTGTCACCCGTAGACCTGCAGGTCCCACTGTAGCTAGCAGCAAGGTGTGGGGTGTCAAACCCAATATAGATCTATATACAAGTATCATGTTCTCCCTCAAGGAGATTCTGATTATAACTACCAGGAATTATATCCCGCACTCGGACGTACGGGGAGAGAGAGAGAGTCTCACAACATAGGTTAACAAGTTTACGTGAAATGTGTGTGAATATAAATTTTTCTTGTATGAATGTACCCTTTTTGTACGAGTGTGTTGAGTGATGTATCATAAACTATACCTATTATAGTTTATCTAAAATGTATGTAATATGTATGAACTCTTTTAAAGATATGTATTAGTGTTATGAATTTATCAAACTATACTTTTTATAGTTTAATATACGCGTTCTAAATGAATGAATAATATTTATTATGAATTACTTAGTTTCAGTTCATGATGACAAACTAACAAGGAAACACATTCAATAATTAGAACTCATGATTATACACTTTGCTCAACATAATACAAAGTGTTATGATATTTACATGCTGTTGGCTAACTTTAGCCATTCTGCCCTGTTTTGGAAAAATCATAGAAAAATCATACAAAGTCGAAAACTAGATCCGTAAATTCTGAGAGTTCACAAAATGTGTCTAGTTTACTCATAATTTTTATCACGATTTTTAATGACCTCCAACCTGGGTGAATAAGTCCAAAATCACAGACTGGTCCGGATTGTTGTTTGAAATGATAGGCAGTTTTGTAAAAATCACCATAAATTGTAGAAAAATCGTATGGAGATGTGCAAGTAGCCATTTTAAAGCTAAGAACTTGAACTATTTGCAACTTGTACAGTTTTGAAAACAAAAATGTTTAAGATGCCCAAAACAGTCCGTGAATGGAGTTGAACTTTTCTGATGAAGGCTGTTAGAAAAATTTAGTTATGTTCTTAGTGTTTTAGCTTGTATTCCCCCCTTGAAAACTTGAGAAAACATGAAAATGTAGGGGTATGAACTCACCTTAAGTGATTTCAGTAGATGATTGTTGAAGAATGGAAGTGTTTAATCCAAGAACACTTGGAGATGCCTTGAAGATTTTCGAGAATCTAATATTATAGTTATGGAGTTTGTGTAAGAAATCAAAGATTTGAGTAGAATGAAGTGAAATAATAATAGGGAGGATGAATTTTTACTTACTAAGAGTGGAAGAACACTTGAAATCAGCCTTGAATCTCGAAATTTGTGTAGAAAGAGTTTGAGAGAAAAGTGGTGTTTGTTACTTAGTGGAATGAGAGCAATGAGAGAAAATGAGGAGAGTGGGTGTTTGTTCCAGCTCAAAAAAAACGTGGGAGTGAGTGTAATTTGAGTGTAAGGGACATTAAAGTGACATAGGTAAGGTGGGGAGGTATGGCTGGTCATAGAGTGGGTATGGGGTGGTTGCTTGTGTCATAAGTTAAGGCAAAGTCAACACTCCACCTTAAATAAATCCCCCATTAGATCTTTATTATTTAGATAATGATTTTCATAAAAATATGTTTAAATTATGAATATTTAGAGTTTATTATGTTAAAATATAATTTCTGGAGAAAATCCCGCTTTAAAATCACGAAAAACGGGCTCAAAATGTTAAAAATATCAAAAATGGGCTAAAAGTGACAAATTTCCAAAATCTGGCCGAGGTTCGGCCTTCTGATGCTGAAACCGAGAGGAGGAAGGGTAGAAACCGAGAGGGGAGAAGAGAGAGGGTAGGAACCGAGAGGGGGGAGGAGAGAACAGAGGGGCGCGAAGAGACAGAGAGGAGAGAAGGAGCAGAGACCGAGCGACCAGAAGAGACCGAGAGAGGCAGAGCGTGAGAAGGCAGAGACCGAGCGACCAGAAGAGACCGAGAGAGGCAGAGCGTGAGAAGGCAGAGACCGAGTGACCAGAAGAGACCGAGAGAGGCAGAGCGTGAGAAAGCAGAGACCGAGCGACCAGAAGAGACCGAGAGAGGCAGAGCGTGAGAAGGCAGAGACCGAGCGACCAGAAGAGACCGAGAGAGGTAGAGCGTGAGAAGGCAGAGACCGAGCGACCAGAAGAGAGACCGAGAGAGGCAGAGACCGAGGCTCGGTCTCGCATGCCTCAGCCACTAGAGGCTCGGTTCTGGTCCTAAGAGGCCTCTCTTCCCGGTTTCGGTTCCTAAAGCCTATTTTTCTCGTTTTCGCCCCGTTTTAAGCCGTTTTTGACCCGGTTAAGGGTCGGTATGACCCGAATGATTCCAAAAAGTTACGGGAACTTTTGAGAGAGATTTGGGAGAGATTTGACATTCTTGGAGAGATTTCTCATACAAGGAGATATTTGAGATATATTTCACATACTTGGAGAGATTTGGGAGAGATTTGACATTCTTGGAGAGATTTCTCATACAAAGAGATATTCGAGAGAGATTTCACATACTTGGAGAGATTTGGGAGAGATTTGACATTCTTGGAGAGATTTCTCATACAAAGAGATATTTAAGAGAGATTTCACATACTTGGAGGGATTTGGGAGAGATTTGACATTCTTGGAGAGATTTCTCATACAAAGAGATATTTGAGAGAGATTTCACATACTTGGAGAGATTTGGGAGAGATTTGACATTCTTGGAGAGATTTCTCATACAAAGAGATATTTGAGAGAGATTTCAAGTGTGGTATTTGTGAGTGTTTGGCTCCGCTATGCAAGTTTCTTGAGCCCCGTTAAGTCATGATTAAGGATCCCACACACTCCCCATGAGTATGCAACATGGTTTTTATCAGTTTAGTTCATTGATTAGCACTAGGGCTTAGGAAATTTTAACACAAGACTTTTCTCAAGTGATGTTTTCCCATTAATATAGCAAGTTATACAGTATGAACATAACACAAACCCTAATACACAAGGTTTAATCGAGTTGACCGGCTAGACTTGATGACTTGACTTGACTCAAGATTGACGATTGTCACACAAATTGTCCAAATCTATTATTGGCCCAATTTATTAAATTGGACCCATCACTCTATTGGGCCTACATAAAACCTACAAGTCCAACCTGGCCCAAACAACATTATATCCATAGCCTATTAAGGGATTAGCCCAATTGACCCATAACCGGCCCGAAACATAAAGCCCACAAGCCAAAAGTCCAACAGGGAGCGTACGTGGGGCGTACCTCCCAGTTACACTGGGCGTAGCATAGTTCTTCGTTGACCATCATCGGGACTGTTGACTATGTATGCTGGGCGTATAGATATTACACGGGGCATACACGAGGATTTACCAAGATCTTAATAAGTGCTTAATGGGTTGAGCTCTTAAACCCATATTCCAGAACGATCGAGCAAATATGCCATAGAATTATAAAGTTTCGGACTTTATCACTTTGAACGTCCAAAAAGTCCTTAACTCATAGTCTTAATCCGTTAAGACCTTCTTATCACATGTATGGATCAAGTTTAGCTAAAAAGAACCTATTTTTATCACTCAAGGCCTCTCAAAACATTTGAAAGGACAACTTATTTCGTCTATAACTTCACATGCATCAACTTGGGAAATCCAGGGACCAAAAGACCTTCATAAAGCTAAAAGGTATAGATATAAGGTAAATAAGCATAAAGGTTCAATCTTTTTACCTTACGGAGCTCTAATGGTGTAACCCAACTTCAGATCCAAGGCCATGCTTTCCTCCTCTAGCTTCTTGGTGCAATAACTCAAAGCTCAAGTGTAACGCCCCATTCCTGGTACGTATTTATTTTGATTAAATGCTCTTTTAGGAAGAGCTACTCAGCGAGTTGTGGCCCTAATTTGCCGAGTAGATGTTGAGTTGGTTACGGGATTTAAGTGATCTACTAGGCGAGTCCACGCATGGACTCGGTGAGTAGGCCAATCAGGAGGAGACCCTAGTTCTTAGGGTTTTCAACCTATTTAAACGACCTTATAGCCCCCATCCCAGCCTCCATCACCCTCAGAGCATTCCTTATCAAACCCTATCCGTTTTAGTGAGTGTGTGTGTTTATTGCTTGTGAAGACATCTTTGAAGTAAGAAGGAGAAGGAGAAAGTTGGAGAGCTCAAGGAAGAGGAAGTAGATCTAGAATAGACACTCTATTGGTCATCTTTTCTGGTATTAAATTCTATACCTTTCTTATTGATCATATAGATCTATGTTGTCCCTAATTTGTGGTTTCTAAGCCCAAAAACCACAAATCCCTTGTGATTAGGCCTTGTGGCTGGGTTATACCTCATATCTGGACACTCATGGCATGCTAGAAGTATAAAGTTTTGGTTGTGGTTGTGATTAAAGTCCCCATTGAGTCTAGAACCTCATTAAGAGCTTATTTTGGTCATATGAAGCCTTTTGAAGCCATGCATGCACGTAAAGTTAGAAACTTTACGTGAAAAACATGCCCTAGAAGTCTAGATCCATGATTTGTAGCAGTTGCATGGATCAGATTGGACTTGTATGGAAAAAGGACTGAATGAACTCGGCGAGTCCACAGGACGACTCGACGATTTATATGAACTTAGCCGTCAACTCGACTAGTTGGAAGAACAACTCGGCGTGTCCGATGAAGTTTGCCTTAGAACTCGACGAGTTGTATGAGAAACTCGGCGAGTCAGATGAGTTTTCCCGAGTAAAGTTGTGTTTGAGTAGGATGGCTTCATTCCTTCGTAGTTACACGTAAAGTTAGCAACTTTACGTGTTCAGATGGTTCCAAGATTTCAGATCTGCGAGTTAGGAGCCATAGAGCGGTTTCGAATATAGTTGGATGGAATCTGCTTGATAGAACTCAGCGAGTAGTTCCTCAGACTCGGCGAGTAGTTCCTCAGACTCGGCGAGTCCGGTCAACTGGAGGTTAACTTTGACCAGGGGTAAAATAGTTATTTCACCCTCAATACTGTTATCAGTAATTGATTGAGTGTATTTATGGAAATTGTAGCCGGGGAGATACCGGAGCAGCAGCAGTCGGTTTCCAGAGCAGTTCGTTTAGCAGCCAGTGTGCAAGGTGAGTTTCCTTCCAGTAGGAATGGGTCTTAGGCCACAATGCTGACCTGTTTAGCTAGTAGTAGTTTCCGGACTTCGGTCCGATGCAGTTTTAGTATGTTTGATGTCTTCGTGGCTCAGACATAATTTATGTGTTAAGTGTTCCGGCTACAACCCGATGCAGTATGCAGTTTATGTGTTAATGCTAGTTGATATGTTTATGCTATGCTATGTTATGCTCAGTTAGTTCCGGACTTCGGTCCGATGCAGTTAGTTCCGGACTTCGGTCCGATGCAGGGGACAAGGTTCCAGTTAGTTCCGGATTTTAGTCCAATGCAGTTAGCTCCGGACTTTGGTCCGATGCAGTGGACAAGGTCCCAGTCAGTTCCAGATTTCGATCCGATGCAGTTTCTGGACTTCGGTCCGATGCAGTGGGCAAGGCCCACTATGTGTGTATATGTTATTGTAGGGTATGTGGTAGCTTGGGGGAGCTCACTATGCTTTGTGCTTACAGTTTCAGTTTTGGTTTCAGGTACTTCCGCAAGTAAAGGGAAGAGCTTGGGTGGATGGCATCGCACACAACACACCTTCAGTTTGTCCTGGGAGTTGTTTTAGCTTTTCATAGATGTGATTTGATACAGTCTTGATAAAGTTTCTTCGTGATACTTTGCTATTGTTTTGAGATATTGACGTACGAGTTTTACTTTATGATATTAACATGATGATTTTTAGTAATTATTAAACAAATTTTTGGGTTGTATTTTGGGACGTTTCAAGTTGGTATCAGTGCCTTGGTTTGAGGGATTCGGGCGCACTCTCGAGTGTGTATGAACTCAAACTAAGGAAGTGGTATAAATATTTCAAGAGAAAAACGATGGTTACAAAAGAATTTTTGAGAAAAGAAAACAATTTTAGAAAAAGAATAAACAAAAGAGTTTTAGAAAAAGCGAAAAGAGTTTTGAAAAGAGAAAAAGGGTGTGGTGCATGCAATCAACCGAGCTCAAGTAAGTACTCCTAAATTACCCATACAAGTTTATGTTATGAATATCAGTTTCAGTTTCAGTAGATCAACATGCTAGAATAGGAGTAAGGATCTAGGAGGATACCTTATGTGCCTGCTATATATGTTTCAGCCTTATAAGGATTTCATGCTAATATGGAGTAGTCAACAGTAGGATAGCCTGTTTAGGTTATGCCGGATAATATGAACTTAGCATTGTATGCTAGTACAGTTCCCCATTATAAGGATAGAATTGCTTGAGTAGTCTCCTATCGTTGAATGCTGATTGCTTTGTGCTTTGTGGGACTCTAAGTGATGGGAGTTAGCCATTAGGTGAATGCGTCACGTCACATGTGAACAGGGTTGAATAATCTCAGAGTGCTAGACTTAGCCCTATTACGCAGCTCTTGTCTGAGTCTAACCATTGTAGGGATGAGTCTTTTACTTCAAGGATTATTTGAGCCTCGCCGCATGTGATGGTATTCAGGTGATGGCTAATTGGCATCACAAGGAGGCTTTTAGCAGCTGAGGACCGGATCGGGTATAGTCAGAGGATTACCTAGGGCAAGCCTAGGATGGGAGTAACAGAGATCATTAGCAGTAATAGGGACTTGGTGGAGTCAAGGCAGTACTTGAGGAAAGTACGGATAGCTGTGGAAGGTAGTATGGGCCCGTACTACTGGAAGTAGAGGATTCGTACTCGAATCAAGGTAAGCTGAGATGAGACCAGGAAACTTGTGGTAGTAGCGATTCCTCGAGATATATCAGTGTTCCTAATGTTTATTATATTGTGTTTCAGAATGGTGGTATTACGCCCTAGACCAGCAGTCGGTAGTTCAGGTGCCGGAGGGGGATCAGGATCAGGCCCGCAGGCCGGGCAGTTGGATGAGCAGACTAGGGAGTTTCTCTCTTCAGAGATTACTCGCACCATACTTGAGCAGACTCCTGTGATCTTCGATTCGATGAAGGAAGGGTATCTTAGAGATGATGGATGAGAGGTTGAGCACCTTCCGTGCTGAGGTGGCAGCCATGATTGGGTCGTGCACGCTTACTTTTAGGGAGTGGGCATGCGGGGCTCCGGATTATCACGAGGCACGGGACCCCATAGTGAGCACCAGATGGTTGGCAGACGTGGCCAACGCCTTCCGCACTAGCAGGTGTCCCGAGGGGGACAAGGTCAGATTGGCATCCTGTCTTCTGAAGGACAGGGCATGGGATTGGTGGGAGGAGATTGGCCATGCCATCGGGGATGACGCAGCCTTGGATGCCATGACCTGGGCAGAATTTACTACCAGATTCAGAGCCGAGTTCACACCAGTTATTGAGGTGCAGCAGTTAGCACGCGAGTTTCAGGATCTTACTTAGACTACAGTGACAGTGGCAAAGATTACCGCCAAGTTCAGGGAGAGGGCTCTTCTTGTTCCTCAGTACGCGGTTGATGAGGAAATGAAGAAGGCTCGTTATCATGAGATGCTGCGGAGTGATATCCGCCAGTTTGTGAGCCGGTCCAACTGTAAAACCCTGGATGACATGATTGCTAGGGCGAGAGAGAGAGAGAGAGAGAGAGAGAGAGAGAGAGAGAGATTGACCTTGAGATGGAGAGAAAGAGGAAGCCGGAGGCGGAGGCGGCTGCAGATACAGGGAATGCGAGCAAAAAGCCCAAGGGTTCAGATCAAAGAGCTAGGAGTCAGCAGAGCCACGCTCGGTGTGGCAAGTATGGGAGATTGCACGATGGGGCGTGCAAGGCAGGGAGTGACGGCTGCTATAAGTGCGGTCGGACTGGGCGTATGAGCAGAAATTGTACGGCCACTACTGCTGCCGTTGCAGCATCAGACTTGATTTTCTTTCATTGCAATCAGAGGGGACATAAAAAGTCCCAGTTTCCGAGTCTAGCTGTTGCAGGAAAGGTGTCAGCACCTGCTCCTGCTACCTTGAGGATTACAGATGGCCGTCAGGGCCGAGCTGAGACGTCGGTGGCAAAGAGTAGGGCTTTTCAGCTGACAGCAGAGGAGGCACGAGCGACTCTTGACATGGTGGCGGGTATGTATTTTTCCCTTATCTCTACATTTATTATTGAGTGTTTCTTATGGTTATATGTTTTGTATAATTTCGTTCTCAGTGAATGGCATTTCAGCTACAATATTGTTCGATTCGGGGGCTACCCGATCATTTGTCTCTCTTTTGCTTAGCAAGAGGTTCAGCAGAGCTCCTGGAGAGCTAGATTGTCCACTTGAGGTTGAGATAGCAGCTGATAGGACCGTTAGGGTCGCAAGGGTACACAGAGGATGTTCTCTATAGTTATTCAAGGAGCGGTTTTCAGTGGACTTGGTCCCTATTCCACTGCGAGGGAACAAGGTTATAGTAGGCATGGATTGGTTGAGCCCCAATGGGGAGGTGATAGATTTTGAGCTGCAGTTAGTGAGAGTTCACACTCCCAGTGGGGGAGAGTTGGTGATTCAGGGTGAGAGGCCACAACGCAGACCGATTCTGTGTTCAGCGGCGAGAGCGAGGCGTTATTTTCAGCAGGGTTGTGTCGGTTATGTTTCCTATGTTCTAGATGCCCGTGAGAAGGGTAAGACGACAATTGATGATGTTCCGGTGGTACGGGACTACCCGGATGTATTTCCTGAGGATTTGCCGGGAATATCTCCCAAGAGGCAGGTTGAGTTCGGAATTGACCTAATCCCTGGTGCGGCTCCGATAGCCAAGGCACCGTATCGATTGGCTCCCCTGGAGATTCAGGTGTTATCTACGCAGCTACAGGAGCTGCTAGACAAGGGTTTTATCAGGCCGAGCAGTTCGCCCTGGGGTGCACCGATTTTGTTTGTAAAGAAAAAGGACGGGTCGCACCGTATGTGTATAGATTACCGAGAGATGAATAAGGTAACAGTGAAGAACCGTTATCGACTTCCGAGGATAGATGATTTGTTTGATCAGCTGTAGGGAGCGTCTTGGTTTTCCAAGATTGATTTACGCTCTGGGTATCATCAGATGCGATTCAAAGGCGAGGATGTGCAGAAGACTGCTTTCAGGACCCGATATGGTCATTATGAGTTCATGGTGATACTGTTTGGGCTCACCAATGCTCCTGCAGCGTTCATGGATCTCATGAACCGCGTGTGTAGGCCGATGCTGGATCGGTCTGTAATAGTATTCATAGATGATATCTTGGTGTATTCCAAGACTCAGGAGCAGCACGAGGAACATCTGAGAGAGGTGCTAGAGATTTTGAGGAGGGAGAGACTTTTCGCAAAGTTCTCCAAGTGCGAGTTCTGGTTGCGCGAGGTGCAATTCCTTGGTCATCTCGTCAACCACAAGGGTATTTTGGTAGATCCGGCCAAGATAGAGGTTGTGATGCAGTGGGAGGTCCCGAGATCTCCATCCGAGATTCGAACCTTCCTAGGTTTGGCAGGATATTACAGGAGATTCATCCAGGATTTCTCCAAGATAGCAGTACCGCTCACCCAACTGACCAAGAAGTCGGTGGCGTTTTATTGGGGGGCTAAGTAGCAGGTGGCGTTTGAGACTCTTAGGCAGAGATTGTGCGAGGCACCGATTGTTACCTTGGCAGAAGGAGTAGAGGATTTCGTAGTATACTGTGATACCTCGATCACTGGTATGGGAGCAGTGTTGATACAACGAGGGCGTGTGATAGCCTACGCCTCGAGATAGTTGAAGCCTCACGAGGCTAACTATCCTACACATGATTTGGAGCTGGGGGCAGTGGTGTTTGCCCTCAAGATTTGGAGACATTACCTCTATGGGGTCCGTTGTACTATTTACATGGATCACAAGAGTTTGAGGTACCTCATGGATCAGCCAAATCTGAACATGAGGCAGAGGCAATGGTTAGATGTGTTGAAGGATTATGATTGTGAGATCCTTTATCACCCAAGGAAGGCCAACGTGGTGGCCGACGCTCTGAGCTGCAAGGCAGTGGCGGCCCCGATCAGAGGCATTTATTTGAGGATGATGGTAATTACTCCATTATTGGAGCAAATCAAAGAGGCGCAGGCCGAGGGACTTAAGGAGGAGAGGCAGAAGTGTGAGAGGATTGTGGGCCGAGTAGCTTCTTTTGACTATGATAGTCGAGGATTGTTGACCTTCATGGGAGGGTATGGGTACCATACTGGGGTGGAGTACGACAGGTGTTGATGGACGAGGCCCATAAGTCTCGATTTTCCATCCATCCAGGGGCAACGAAGATGTATAGGGATCTTCAACCCGACTATTGGTGGCCCTGCATGAAGTGGGATGTCGCCTGGTATGTGGAAAGATGCCTGACCTGCAGGATGGTTAAGGCGGAGCACCAGAGGCCTCACGACAAGATGCAGCCGTTGGACATACCAGTATGGAAATGGGAGGATATCACTATGGATTTCATTACTAAGCTTCCTAATGTTGGGGTTGCAAAGTTATTCATTCACGACTTTCTAAATGTTTGAATTTTGTAAAACCCACTTGCATGTGGTGCTTTAGCCTTTAGACCCATTTGTTAGTAAGAGTGAGAGAGAGACATGTAAACACCTCTATATAAGGTGGGTTTGTCCACTTGTAGAGGTGTGCTTGAGAGATATAGAAGTGAGTGTGTAAGTGTGTGTTAATCATGTAGTCTGGATCTAGATCTTTTTTGTAAACACCATATACAATCAATACATCTCTTGAACACCCAAATCACAATGTTCAATTGTGCAAGCTTTAATTCCGCATGTGAAACCATGTTCTTTGTCACTACAATTGGTATCAGAGCTTGGTTTTCACGATCAACGTGACTTTTGAAGAACGATTCTCGGTTTGGCAATTTTTGTCGCAACTTGAACAATTTTGGTGAGTCTCTCTCTATGATCTCTCGTAATATTTTATTCGTGCGTTGCGTTTTTGATTTGTGATCATTTGACTCTTTGGATCAAATTTTTATTGAAAAACCCATTTGTTGTGATCCAATAATTTTTTGTTGATCAAGTCCCGATCCAATCTATAATCCGTTTGTTGATTTGATTCTAAAGTTTCAATTGCTCGTTTGAATCAAGATTTAAAACCAAAATTAATTGTGATCTATTTGTTTTTGATTCAGCCCAAATTTCAACATATTACTGTTCATCACAAGCCCAATCAATTTCGTATTTCTTTTACTGTTCGTTGTTCAATTTGGAGCCCAAAAACAAATATTATTGTTCATGATCAATTTGTAAGCCCAATGAATTCGATCACATTGATCAGATTTAGTGGATCAAAATCACATTCCTTTTCGTCAGTTGACAATCGCATATCATAATTGTACATTCAGATCATCATCTTCATAATCAATCAATCTTGATTTCTAAATCTCGGTTTCTCATTGTTACTTTCCAATCGTCGATCTTAATCTGAAATTAGGTGTCAATTTCATATGTGATGAAATCGTTGTTTTTTTACATCGCATAGACTTCTTCAACTGAGTTTTTTAATCTTGGTAATCTAAGTCAAGAACTCTGAAATTGTTGTTTTTGAGTCGAGAACAAGTTTTAGATGTCGAAATTATGTCTGATTGAAGAATTAATTTCGAAAATCAGTTAGATCTATCTTTTTGATGACGAACACTGTGTTCGTTCATACTTGCACGAACGATTAAGAACGATTGAAGATTTTGGAGTCGACATTTGAAGAATTGAATGATTTTGATATACTATTGATTCGATAGTTGACTGGAATGTATAATCAAAATTTTGGTGTCGATTTTGAGAAATCAATGATTTGGCTTGCAATGTAACTAAAAATGCGAGAGCTTGGAGTCGATGGATCTGATAATTTTGAATTGAAGAACCGATTGCGAAATCGATGTTTGGAGTTTTGATTTTGGTTGTCAACAAGCCATGTGGTCAAAATCGGTTTATAGATGGTCGGCAATTGATAGCAGATAACAAAATTTTTGGGATCGCATATGAAATCAGATGAGTTCGCATCTATGAATCGATTCTGTTGTTCACTTGAATTTCGCGTTTGGTGAGACAAGTGTGTGGTTGATGATTTTTTTGTTCGCATATAGGTGAATCAATATTATGTTCGCATTTAGGTTTCAAAGGTTTCAAAAGCAGTTCGCATTTGGATACAGAAATCTGAATTAATTTTGCATTTGATTAACTGGATTGAATGTTCGCAAATGATGATATGGTTCGCATATGAGATCAAAACATGAGTTCGCATTTGGTTCATTGAGGTTAAAAATGCGAAGTCACATGCGAAGCACTTGTTCAATGAAGAAGAAAACAAATATTTTCGCATTTGGTCCCTGATCTTTTCATGAAATAATACAAATGGTCCAACTTCGCAAAATGGGGTTATAAAATGACAAAAATGCAGAATTTTCATTTCGCATCCCTGTATTCTTCGCAAGATGGCAAATTTTACCCAGTTTCGCATTTGGGGTAAAATTTTTGAGAAATTGGAATATTTTCAAATCTGGTCCATGCAGTTTGTGCGAATTTACACATTCTACCCAGTTTCACAAATGGGGGTGTGTTTCACATATTTGACTATTTTTGGTGCAACGGGTCACTGTAGAATTTTGAAATTGACAATTTCTACTCATTTTTGAGAAATTTTGTCAAAGGCAATCTGTGAACGACAATAAATTTTGAATATTTTTTGGGTTTTCCGGATTGAAGCACAAAGTTTATGCCACATGTTAAGGGGGAGTTTTGACATGAAAATTCCGAATAAGCATGTTCTTTTTCTTTGGAGTTTTATAATCAAATTTCGATTATGAAAAGGGGGAGAAGTATTATATGGAAATTCAAACTTAAATTTTTCATATTACGCGGATTTGAAGACCGAAGTGATCTTGAAGTTTTGAAGCTATGAGATGATGCAATTGGAAGTTCGGAAGTGATGTATTCGAAATGGGTTTGGAATTATTGAAGATTTTTAGGGTGTGTTTTTATGCACAACTTTGGGTGATTATTTGGAGTTTGGAATACTCTTGATCATTCGTTGCTGCTCGGATTGTATGGTCTCACATCCCGGAGCCCAAATTGAAGAGTCATGGAAGAATTGAAGATTGAAGTTCGTATCGACATGTGTCTCCTTTGAGGCTCGAACCGCGTAGTGCTTAATTTTAGAAAATTTGAAGTGGGTCATTCATTCCTAACTTTGAAGGGGAGAATGTTGGGGTTGCAAAGTTATTCATTCATGACTTTGTAAATGTTTGACTTTTGTAAAATCCACTTGCATGTGGTGCTTTAGCCTTTAGACCCATTTGTTAGTGAGAGTGAGAGAGAGAGACATGTAAACACCTCTATATAAGATGGGTTTTTCCACTTGTAGAGGTGTGCTTGAGAGATGTAAAAGTGAGTGTGTAAGTGTGTTAATTATGTAGTCTAGATCTAGATCTTTTTTGTAAACACCATATACAATCAATACATCTCTTGAACACCCAAATCACCATGTTCAATTGTGCAAGCTTTAATTCCGCATGCCAAACCATTTTCTTTGTCACTACACCTAGGACCACACGTGGAGTGGATTCGATTTGGCTTATAGTAGATCGGTTGACGAAGAGTACCCATTTTAAACCGATACAGGAGAGCATATCGGCTGAGAAGCAAGCTGATATATATATATATATATATATATATATATATATATATATATATATATATATGTGTGTGTGTGTGTGTGTGTGTGTGTGTGTGAAGTGGTGGCACGGCATGATGTGCCTATTTCAGTGGTGTCAGACCGAGATGTCCATTTTACTTCCAGATTCTAGAAGCAGTTTCATGACGAGATGGGTACTCGTATCCATTTTAGCATCGCTTTCAATCCACAGACGGACGGACAGAGCGAGAGAACGATACAGACTCTCGAGGACATGCTGCGAGCATGTGTCCTGGACTTCGGTGGCAGTTGGGATACGTATCTTCCGCTAGCGGAATTTTCGTATAACAACAGTTACCATGCGAGTATTGATCGACATCCTTTCGAGATGCTCTATAGGAGGAAGTGCAGGACCCCGATTTTTTGGGGCAAAGTCGGTCAGAGGGTTATTGGGAGCAACGAAGTGGTTCTCAAGGCGACAGAATTGATCCAACAGGTTCATAGCAGACTGCAGACTGCACAGAGTCGGTATAAGAGTTACGCCGATAGGAGGCATTCAGACTTGGAGTTTCAGGTGCATGGTCCTTTTGGGTTGCCTTCACCAAAGCAACTTGATTGGAGAAATAAATAAAGAGAGAGAGGTTATTATGATTTATTAATATGTTATAAGAATAATATATTAAAGGAGAAATCATATTTGTTTAATTAATATTGGTCAATAATTAATTAGGAATTAATTTTGTGATCAAATGTAATTAATTAAACTAGAAGGGCTGATTTGTAATTATGTGATAGTTACAAAATAAGGTAAGGATTATCTTAAATATATGGTGAACGAATTTGAGGTGATAAGGCCTTAGAATTCGACTATGATAAGGATTCAAGGATTATCTTATGGGTTGCTTTGTGGATAAGCAACTAGATAAGGATAATGACTGAAACCCTATCTCTACACCTATATAAACACCCCTTGGCTCATGAATTCGTGTATCCCTTCCCAAGGAGTCCTAAGGACGAATTCTAACCTCTCTCCTCTCTCTTTATACCTTCTCCATTTGCTCTTGGTGTTTGTAAGCCATTAGAGGAGTGACACTTGTGACTCCAAGCATTCCAAAGTCATTACAAGGAGATTTGGGATTGTTATTGCTACATAGCAATCAAGGTATGATCTTAAACCTAATTACATATTAATATGATTACTTGAATGCTAGAATTAGGGTTTATAGTCTTGGATTCAAAGCATGTGCAATAGAGAAACCTAGATCCAAGCTTTAGGGTTTGTATGAGCACATAGGATGTCTTATGACCAAAACCCATCAGTGGTGTCAGAGCCTAGCTTGGTTTCAATTGTATTGATACATTGCATATCTAAAAAAATTCAATTTTTGGTGATCAAGAGGCTGGACTCGCTGATTCCATAGCTGAACTCGCCGTGTCCAGGGTGACTCGACGAGTCCAGGCTTGACTCGACGAGTCAACTCGTCAGATAGTGCTTATCTCGGGATTTCTTGCTGTTTTTGCATATGGATAGTTACCTTATCATGTTAGATCAATATAAATTCGATTTTATGATATATATGACTATATTCTTGATCTAATTAAAGATAATTATCAATTAATAAGATAATTGTTTCCTTATAAGATAATTGATTAATTATTTTGAGTAAATTGATAAATTGTTTTGCAAGAAATCATTAAACAAATCAAATATGGATAATTATGTAATTAAATGTTAGTTTAGATTATTTGTTATTTGATCCTTGTTGTTATGAAAAGTTTCATATTTTGCCCTTTAGGTTTTATAGTTTAAATTTGAACATAAAAGTTTTGTTGTTTTAAAATTTAAATAGTTAAAACCCTAATGTTTTGAAAAAGGTTTCAAAACTTTCCCTCAAGTTTTGGAATTTAAAAGTTGATTAAGAGTGTAATTAGGAATGTTAAATTCTAAAACCCTAGTAATGTTTTGAAAAGTTCAAATACACCCTTACGGTTTTATTAATTAATTAAGGAGTATAATTAAAAGAGATTTAATAAATCCATAAAAGTTTAGGTTAACCATTTAATTGAATTAAAAGTGTAATTGTTAAAGTTAACCACATAGTATTTTAAAAGTATAAAATGCACCCTATACTATATATAACATTAAAAGTCTAACATTATATATATGTATTAGTAAAAGTCAGTCTTACCGTTAGTAGGCCTCATTCACGAAACTGGTCTATAAGGGGTGTTTAAGGAAATTGCCTATAAAATGGTGATTGAATGGGTATCCACTCTTACCCACCGCACTCTTGACTAGTGGAGGGTCGTTAGCCGAACGGGTAGGATAGGACGAAACCTTCCATTATAAGTATAATGAAATACAAGTAACTAAATGTTTTTCTAATTCCCAATCTTAGTTACTTAGGCAAAAGTGAATTGATGCAATTCCATGAAATTACACTTTGTGCCCTTGTGAAGACGTTAGTGGAGCGTGTGTGGTTTACCGGCACACTAAATGGTTCTAAGAAAAGGTAGCAAAGGGTGACTCAATGTTTGTCATAGTTCGGTGGAGTGTGTGTGGTTTACCGGCACATCGAATAGGTGATTGTAACATGTGAGGGCACCATGTAAGTTTGCATGGTTATTCACACCCGCTTTGTGATCCTCGGCATCCCAGTCACAAACAAGAGAGGAATATCGAGATTTAAACATGTCATTGAAAGTTCAATGAATCTCAAAGGATCTAGGAGTTTTCATAGATTTAAAACTTAAATTTCTTTTTTGTTTTTCGTGGTGGAAATTAGTGAATCGTCATTCACTTACCTTCAAATATTCTGCAATTAGGGTTACGGCATCCCTCTCCCGAGTTGTAGAATATTGTGTTGGGTCCTAGCCTTAGTATTTAATTTGGGTGATTTACTAAGGACTCAATCTATCAACTAACTTGAATTCGTTTTTCTCCCGTTTTGTAGATGTCAAAGTTCGACAACTATGGTCTTCCCAAATCCCGTGGAACAAGCATTCCACGTGAAGATGATATTCCACAATTCGATCGAGGAACAAGAGATCATGCTTCACTTCCTCCTCCTCCTCCAATTATTCTCCCTAACCCACAAGTTCAAAGGCTTGAAAAGTTCAAGATCACTCAAGCCCTTTTGGCAAATAAACATAAAGAAGGAAAGTCGGTGATGAGATTAAACAAACCTTTAATCTATAAAGATCGATTAGATCTTGAACAAGTAACTAAACAATGACGATATGAACACAATAAAAGAACAAGACAAGATTGAATCAAACGTGTCGAATGATTAAACAAAATCCTCAGAAGAGCTCGATTAAGAACATCAACTGTAGAGGATTGGAAGTTTACAAGAACGATCAAAGAAACCTGTTGTCGTCTAGATGTATCGTATTCTCAGATCTCTTAAACCTTAACCTAATATGCATGCAAGCATAAGCTTATATACAAAGCATAAAAGACACACGGTTGGACAAGCCCAAACCGTAATACAAAGAATTATAAACAAACGAGCCCAAAAGACGCAATCTTCTAAGCCCAACAATCTCCCCCTTTGCGTCAATTTGGGGCGAGATCTTCACTCTGTCTTCAAAGCAGATGGCTTCTTTACCGTTTGAAAAATTTTCGGTATCAAAGCTAGAATATGATGCCTGAAGGTAATATACCAACGAAGCATATCTGTAAAGTTCTTCTTATCTGCTGTTGTATTCTGTTTGCATCGGTGAATGATATTGATGATGTGCTCCAGACACTCTGTAGAGAACAGATGCTTGTCTACCAACGCAAACAGAAACTTGTGCTTATCCCCCCTTGTGAACATAACTGTCAGATTGGAAGAATCAATCTGCCCCAACTTCATTTTATGGACATCTCCGGTTTTGGAAGTGGGCTTGACAGTCGGTTTCTTATTCATCACCTTTGCTATTTCCTGATCCATAGTGGCCAGCTCATGGACATAGGAAGCCAACATTCTTTTAAGATGAGAAAGAATTGGTTCATATTCTCTCTGGTTGGAGAGAAGAATGTTGTATAGCAAGATCCAATCGTGGGGGTTCAGACTGGGAAGATCTGCCAGAGAAATAAGATGTTCGGTGTTGGCAGTTCCTCTGTTGATTTTGAAATTGACGTTTACAAATTTCCCAGCCTGGGTTGGTTTCAGTACCTTGACTCTTATAATTTTCTGGGCGCTCCAAGTCAAGTACTGAGGTTGACCGAATTTCAGATAGAAATCGATAAGCTCCCTGTCAACCTTCGGGTTCGGATGAGGGACGTTTGCAGTGACATCAAAGCAGTGAAAAGTGAAGGCTTTACGCGTAATGGGCATGTCGAACTGCGAGTCTTTGGAGTTTTCACACTCAAAAGATGCAATCGGTTCCAACCAATAAATAGAAGGAAACTCAATTGCTTGAGTGATGAGTGTGTCTCTGTCCCAATCTGGGAACAGAGTCTTTTTAGCTTGAATTGCCTCCTCATCCTCCCGGATTTTCCTTTCTCTGGCTTCTGCCTCACGAGCTATCTTCAATGTTTCATCAAGCTCTCTGTCCCGTTTCTTGCGTTGAAGAGCTTCAGTAATGGTTTCATCTGATTCTGATTCGCTCTCAACTAGGACATGTTTACCAGAACCCGAAGCTACATTACCCTTCGGTTCTTGTTTGGACATACCTTCCTCTCCCCCTTGTCTCGGAAGAACATGCTTCTCCGAGACACCCTTCATTTCACTTAGGATAGTGATCGCCGGAAGGAGTTTCGCCTGGAGATGCTGACGAATAATGAGGGTTAGGAAGGGATCATGGGAGTCAAGAACACCGGTTAACATATTTTTAACGTCACCAGCGCAACTCTGAAGAACTGCCCGTTGAGTTTGAAGTAAAGTGATTTCTTGTTGTGCCTGGGCCAGTTGAACTTTCTGTAAGTCAATAGTTGCCTGGTGCTTGATGACTTCTTCCTTCAGGGTGCTCTCGGCTGCTAAAGAGGCAAAACGTGAATCCAAAGATTTGAGAATTGAAGTGGATTCAGTTTTGAGGTCAGCACGCAGAGCCTCAAATTTCCTGGTTTCTCCCTGAAGGGTGGCTGCGAACGAGTCTACTGACGCTTGAAATTTGGAAGCATTTGAATCAGCATGAGCCTTGAGCGAATCAAGAAAGATCTGAGTTGTATGAACAACCTCAGAAACTTCCTTAGTGGCTTTGGAGCATGAGGCTGCTGAATTGTCTACAGCGTCAGTGGAGCGATCCAAGGCTTCGGTGTAAGTCTGGATTGCTGACTCGATGAAAGCCTTCAGCACAGCACCCCCATATGCTTTACTGTCAGCCAGCAGACTGTCGAGTTTTGCGTGAATCTCTTGAAGTTGCTGACTTAACACAGGGGTATCTGTATCGGTGTCGGTAGGGATCCGGTAAGGGCTGTAATAGATGGAATCAAATTCATCATCATCACCCCCTAGGGTAGCACCGGAGTTGGAAGATGGAGAAGGGGAGGATTGAGGGTTGATGACCGGGGTTTCAACCACAGAAGCAGCCCCCGTATCAGATACGTTGACCGTTACTGGTGGTTGGGTTGTGGTTATGGTGATAGATTCTGTGATAATAGGTTGGGAGATAGAAGATGAAGGTTGAGAAATGGTGAAGGGAATAGTGGTTTCGGTTGTGGTTTGGGGAATTGATGTTGGAACAGAACTTGAGATGTTCTGTTTGGGTGATTGGGTTGGGGTTGGAAATTTTGGGGAATTAGGAGGAGAAGGAGATTTGGTAATTTGGGGAGATTTAGGTGGGGTAGGTGAGTTTTGTGGAGACGAAACGGGTGCAGTTTCGGGTTGAGGATTAATATCTGGTGGGGTAGGTGAGTTTTGTGGAGACGAAACGGGTGCAGTTTCGGGTTGAGGATCAACATCTTCTGTTTCGGATGGTGCATTCTGTTTTGATTCAGAAGGAGATCCTTTGGCTCTTTTAGCCATCTTCTTGACCTTTTTCGATCTCGGCTGAGAAGGTGCCTCTGCCTCGGATTTGCATTTGGAGGACCTTCTCTTTTTCTCCTTTTGGGGTGCGGGTTCCTTCATCTCAGCCTTCTCCTTTTTGCTCGCTCTTTTGCCCCGGTTAGCAGGCTGATCCAGAGCCTCAAGAGCTGCACGTTGTTCCTCGGAAAGAACCCTAGGAGGCAGGGGGGTTCTGGAGCTGTAGTCCGCCATAATCTTGCTGTGGGGCGTGACACATCTGTACATGGACTCAGGGATTAGTCCATAGTGGAGGAACTTACTTGGATCTGAGAGAATGATTTTCTTGGTGTGGTATGTGGCAATTGAAGCCATAAGAACATCCTTCATGACAGGGATGTCAAGAGAATCAATGGCTCTCCTGGTGATGAGGGTCCAAAACCTGGCGCATGAAATTTCTGAGTGCCTTGTGGTAGAGTTGAGACTCTGAACCACTTGAGACCAGAGAATCGACCCATAGTCCAGATTGATCCCGTTGTAAAGCCCATACAGCATTGTGAGAAATCCTTTGCTAGTGGTGTCGGAACCACCACATCGCTCCGCTAAACCCTTAATTAAAAGGGTAAGCAATCCATTCCACTGAGATGGAAGACATGATTTCTTGACTTTGCCAACAGATGTTAGAACATCTGTATACCCCATCTCATACATCATCTTAAAAATCTGGGCGGTTGTGATGAAGTCTGGTGAAATAACAGAAGCATCTACGGCAAGCCCTAGAAGAGAGCAAAACCGTGCTTTGGAAACGGAAGTCTTCTTGTCGTGAATAGAGAAATAGATACGGTCTTTGTGTTTGTCATAGCTTGCGGTGGAGTAGACTTGAGATAGCAGGGACATAGGAACTGCCTCCACCTGCGTTAATGCCAATACCAATGGGGAATATGTGAGGCATTCCACCACGTAGAGCATATATGAGTCATAGACGTATGGAGACAACTCTATGATCATGTTCTGATTTGGTTTGATTGCAAGAAAAGAAGAAGAAGCAGACTGATCGTGAGTGGAAGAAGAAGTCGCCATTGTTGAGTTTTTGGAAGAAGATGAACAGGGGCAACTTTTTCAGAGAGATAATGCTTTGAGAGGTAACTGCCGAAGAACACGATCACGTCTTATTTATACCGTTCCCAGGAGAGAGAAAATCGTGATGATTAGGAACCCAAAACGTCGCCTGAAAAAGCGCGATTAGAAGTTATGGTGTATTCAATGAAGACGTCAGCACACGTGGGGCTGAAACGAATCCTTTGCACGCGCCCAAATCTTTTTCGTACCGTTTGAAATCCCTTGTGCCCTTGTTTGGTTACAGTTGAGACTTAGAACCATGTGCCAAACAGTAATTAGAATGTGGGAAAATAATTCCGTGCATAAGAGTGTGAAAGACAAGGAAATAAGTCTAATGTGTTTGGTAGTGCGTGTTGTCTAAATAAAAGACAGAAGGCAGAAGATTCCGGGCAAGAATCGCTTCCTTCAGAGTCAAGAGAGACCTGAAGTGTTTGTGTGGAATCCCGAGAAATACGATCAGTTGTTTTTAGAGAAACAATGAAAGGCGTCTTCTGATGATGGCTAAGAGGTGGCTGAACTCAAACCAAACATTAAGTCTTGACATAAAACTAAGTGTTGGTAGAGTTACCTGTGAGACCGATGTGATCTGTTGAACAGGTAGGTGGGAAGTATTCTGTGATGGGAATGATATAGACAGAAATCTCAAAATAAATTAAACTGGATCTCTTTGGGAAGAAATGTCTTAGGACGAGACAGTTTCATAAAAGATCACTCATAAAGAAGATTTCCAAGTAAAAGCTTGAGTTAATAACTCACCGTCAATTCTATTTAGGTGTTGGATTTTGGGTTTCACTCAGAACGTGGTAATCGAATCTAAGATCATGAACTCAGATGTTGTGCAACCATAAGCCTCAGTGGTAAAGACTGAGAGCATCAAGGGTTACTTTGAGGAGCGAATGTAAGTGAAGAAGTTGAGGAGATGGATAAGAGACCGAAAGTACCTTCTGCTACAAAAATGGGACAAAGCAGAGCAACTCATGTTTCAGATGAGTAAAAGAAGGTAGCTCTAGACCGAATATGAGAGAATAGCCTGATTGGGAAGAAACGATAGGTATTGATCGAATCATTAAGGCATGCTCAAGGTCATAGAGGCTTGAGACAACATACAGCAGCATGCTTCTAGGGACGTCTAACTAGTCTTATAAGAGAAAAACATACCTGGATGAACGTTCCATAAGAAGATACTTGTATTCACTTGAGCAAGAAGTACATATACTAGAAATATGAAATATTTTTGAAATTTTGAAATTTACTTAGAGATAAATAAATACTGAAAGACAAAATATTTTTGTTAATTTTTAATTTTCTGAAAAAGAAATAAAAAAAAATAAAATATAGACAAAGAAAAGAAGCAGAGATTTGGAAGAACCGAGCGGTTTGATTGAATGAGCGCCTATATTGTAGAGGCAGAGAGAGACCGAGCGATCTGGTTGATTTGGTTCCGTTATGTTACTAGAGCAGAGAGCAACAGAGCATTCTGCTAGGTTCGGTTCTTTGATTTTGCCAGAGCAGAGAGTAACCGAGCGGTCTGGTGGATTCGGTTCCTTGATTGTACTAGAGCAGAGAGCAACAGAGCGTTCTGCTAGGTTCGGTTCCTTGATTTTTACCAGAACAGAGAGCAACCGAGCGGTCTGTTAGGTTCGGTTCTTGAATTTTACCAGAACAGAGAGTGACCGAGCGGTCTGTTAGGTTCGGTTCTTGAATTTGACCAGAACAGAGAGTGACCGAGCGGTCTGTTAGGTTCGGTTCTTGAATTTGACCAGAACAGAGAGCAACCGAGCGGTCTGTTAGGTTCGGTTCTTGAATTTGACCAGAACAGAGAGCAACCGAGCGGTCTGTTAGGTTCGGTTCTTGAATTTGACCAGAACAGAGAGCAACCGAGCGGTCTGTTAGGTTCGGTTCTTGAATTTTTTTTTTTTTTTTTTTTTTTTTTTTTTTTTTTTTTTTTTTTTTTTAAATAGAGACATGAGGATTTGGGACCGATTCTGCAACCATCATGCCTAAGCCTTGCAATATCTGATTGAATGATGCTTCAGGAAGAGCTTTTGTAAAGATGTCAGCCAGCTGATCAGTGGTTCTTACGAAGTGAACTTCGACATTTCCATCTTCCACATGATCTTTGATGAAGTGATACCGTAGTGCTATGTGTTTGGTTTTGGAGTGTTGCACTGGGTTATGACAAATCCTAATTGCACTTTCGGAGTCACAATATAGTGGGATCTTCTTCATATTGAGTCCATAGTCTCGAAGTTGACTTTGGATCCAAATCACTTGTGATGTGCATGATGCGGCTGCAATGTATTCTGCTTCGGCTGTAGATAGCGACACGCATGTCTGTTTCTTGGATTGCCAGCTAACTAACTTCCCGTCAAGAAATTGACATCCACCGGTCGTGCTTTTTCGGTCGAGTCCACATCCTCCAAGGTCAGCATCAGAATAGGCTTGAACGAAGAAGCCTGAGTTGGATGGATACCAAAGACCTAAGGAGGTGGTTCGCTTGAGATATCGGAGGATGTTCTTCACTGCAAGCATGTGAGGTTCACGGGGGTTTGCCTGAAATCGAGCACAATAACACACAGAAAACATGATATCAGGTCTGCTAGCAGTAAGATACATTAATGATCCAATCATTTGACGATAGAGCGTGATATCGACAGCTGGTTTGTCTAGAGATGGGGTAAGCTTAGTGCCGAATGCCATTGGGACTTTGACTTTTGAGTCTCCCATCATACCGAACTTTGCTAGGAGAGTCTTTGTGTAAGCTTCCTGATTAATAAAGATGCCTTCGGGTCCCTGTCTTATGTTTAAACCAAGGAAAAAGTTAATAGGACCCATTGAGCTCATTTCAAACTTAGTCTCCATCAGCTTTCTGAATTCAGCAGTTAAGCTTGGATTTGTGGAGCCAAAGATGATATCATCGACATAAATTTGAACTATCATAAGGTGGTTACCTTCCTTTTTGTGAAAGAAGGTTGGGTCAACCGAACCTTGTTTGAATTTAGACATCTTTAAAAATTTTGTAAGCGTTTCATACCAGGCTCTCGGAGCTTGTTTAAGGCCGTACACAGCTTTATCCAGAATATAGCAATGATTTGGATGCTTTTCGTTCACGAATCCAGGAGGTTGCTCTACGTACACCGTCTCTTCAAGTTCTCCATTGAGAAATGCACACTTGACGTCCATTTGGAAAACTTCAAAGTTCTTGTGAGCAGCATAAGCTAGGAATATTCTAACAGATTCTAGCCGAGCTACTGGAGCGAAAGTCTCTTCGTAGTCTATCCCTTCCTCTTGACAATATCCCTTGACCACCAGACGAGCCTTGTTCCGTATAACATTACCTTCCTTGTCCATTTTGTTCCTAAAAACCCATTTGAGACCAACAACCGAAGCATCTGGAGGAGTTGGAATTAGGCGCCAGACTTTGTTTCTTTCAAATTCGTTCAACTCGTCTTGCATTGCTTGAACCCAATCAGAGTGGTCGAGAGCAGTGTTAACTGTCTTTGGTTCAACTTTTGATACGAAAGAATTGAACATGCAAAACTCTACCTTTGAAAATAAGGAAGTTTGTTTTTCCTTCAGTTGGGATCGGGTCAGAACTTTTTCAGATACATCCCCAACTACTTGAGATACAGGATGATCTCTGGTCCATTTGATAAGAGGAGGATAATTTGGATCAACGGTTGGGTCTAAGTCGGCATTGATTATTTCTTCTAGTTCAGATTGGCTATCATAACCGAGTGTCACATCGTCATGTTCTACCTCAGTTGGTGTACTTTGGAAGATATGAGGTTCGTGTGATTCTAGTGGACCTGAGCTTGCTGGTGTTGAGACCTCTTCGGATGAAATTGTGGAATTTGGCTCCCCCGGGACTTGAGCATTTGGCTCCCCCTCGACTTGTGTGCATGGCTCCCCTTCGACGTGTGTGCATGGCTCCCCCTCGATTTGAGCTTCGTTGGAAGGAGAGTCGTTACAGATTGATTCTTCTTCATACATTCTCCTTGCAGCATCTTCAACAATCTGCTCCATGTGATCAACTTTGTTATCTGCTGCACCAGCTTCAGAAAGTGAAGCATTCTCTGGTTCGTCAAAGAGCTCCAGAAATGTCTCGAATAGATTAGCAACCGAGACTGTAACCATGCCATTTGGAGGAAAGATTTCCCCAGTGATATTTTCTTTAGCCTGCAGCTTCTTGACATAGTTGTCGTCAAAGGTCACATAATACGTCTCTTCAATTTTTCTTGAACGCTTGTTTAGGACCCTGTATGCCTTGGATGTGAGAGAGTAACCCAGGAAAATTCCTTCGTCGGCTTTGACATCAAACTTGTTGCGGTGTTCTTTAGAGTTGAAGATGAAACACCTTGAGCCGAACACATGAAAAAATTTCACATTTGGCTTCCTGTTGTTCAATATCTCATATGGGGTGAGTGCGAACCTTTTGTTGAGATATGATCTGTTCTGTGTAAAACAAGCAGCACAAATAGCATCAGCCCAAAAATAAAGAGGTAAAGAAGCGAAACTTAGCATAGTTCGGGCAGCTTCACACAAGGATCGGTTTCGTCTTTCGACTATTCCGTTCTGTTGCGGTGTGTAGGGAGCTGAGAAATTATGACTAATTCCCTTCTCTGCAAGAAACTCTTCAAACTCCCTGTTCTTGAATTCGAGACCATTGTCGCTTTGGATGTTGCGAACAACCTTTTTGAGTTGTACTTCAATTTGCGTAATAAACGTTTTCAGCTTTTGAGTCGCTTCAGATTTGAGCTTTAGAAAGAACACCCATGTAAATCGAGAAAAGTCATCAACGATAACAAGAATGTACTTGCTACCACCGATGCTTTCGATAGATGAAGGACCACACAAATCAATATGAATTAATTCGAGTGGTTCAACAACTTTTGTGTTGATAATAGATGGATGACTTTGACGACTCTGCTTTCCCATTTCGCATGCAGCACATAGATGATCCCTGTCGAACTTGAGTAATGGAAGGCCCCTTACATGACCTCCTGTAACAAGACGATTGATATCTTTGAAGTTAAGATGAGATAATCTTCGGTGCCACAACCAGCTTTCATCGGATTGCGCTTTTGACAATAAGCATACAGCTGGGTTTCCTTTGATGGGTTTCATGTTTAAGGGAAACATTTCACCCTTTCGCTCTGACTTGAGAATTATTTTATTTGACTTTTTCTCTATAACCTCTGAACCTTCATCATCGAATGAGACTTTAAGACCTGTACCTCCAACCAGTTGAGATACACTAATGAGGTTGTGTTGGAGTCCTTCCACATATGCCACCTTCCTTATTGAGAAATCCCCATTGGTTATCATTCCGTATCCCTTTATGGTGCCGAAAGAATTGTTTCCGAACTTGACGTTGCCACCATTTGCAAGCGATCTGTACTCCCTAAGCTCTTCTTTCCTCCCTGTCATGTGACGTGAGCAGCCACTATCAATGTACCATTCTTCATCAAACTGCTCGTCACTTATAACCTGCAAAATTTAGAGAGATTTAGGAACCCAAAGTTTCTTGGGTCCACGTGAGCTTTGCATGGAAACAGGAGCAATGAGAGAGATATCAACAAGAAAAGTTCTGTTTACGAGAGTTGTTTTATCTTTCCTTTTAATGGTGTACACTTTTATTTTGTTAAGATTAGTAGTGTTAGATTCGGTCTTTGGTGTGGATTTATCGACTTTCTGCTTCCACTTTTGCTCAGTTGATGAATGAGATTTAGAACGAGATTGATATGAAACTGAGGATGAAGAAGAATTGGAAGAATGAAAAGAATCAGACTTAGAAGGAGACTTTAGGTGACCCTTTTGTTTTTGATCATTGGAGGGACCGACCTTAGAGTTTTGAACTCTTTTGTCTTCAGAACCGAACCTTTGTGTTTGGTTCGAGCCACTTTTGGAACAGAACCTTTGGTTCTGGTTGATATCCTTTTCAGAACCGAACTTCTGCTTTCGGTTGTTGTCCTTTTGTGAACCGAACCTCGGCTTTCGGTTTTTGTCCTTTTGTGAACCGAACCTCGGCTTTCGGTTTTTGGGACTTTCAAGCTTTTCTTCAGGAATGTCTTCATACTTTAGATTCTTGTCTTGATGAGTGAAGTATGCATTCTGGGAACGCCAAAATTGTTTCCTTTCCGAAAGGTTCTTCCGGTATCTGATGTTCCTTTCTATCTTCCTGTTCCGCATCTGAGATGGTTGATGATGAACATTTGCTTTTGTTTTTGCTGACCCCTTGATTGGTTCCATTTGAACTGCGGTGGAATTACTTTGAGCTGAAGAAGCCGAAGGAATGGTTTCTGTTGGTGAGTGAACATCCTTCTGAGGAGTATCTTTTGTACCACTAGTGCTCGGCTCACTGAAGTTGTTTGGCTTATTCAAAGGTTCGGGTATATATCTTCCTTTGCTCTTCCATGAAGTTCGTTCAGATAAACCAATGGTTTCGTCTGCATTATCAATAGGAGCTTCCCAGAAGTATTCATCATAGCCATCAGCATTGTCTTTGTCTACAATGGCTGCAAGGTCGGCTGTTTGATGTTCAGTTACTCCTGTTACCTTGTATACTTGATTTGGAGTAGTCCTGACCTTTTGATACACAACAGCTTTCTCAACTAATTTTGGGGATTTTTGATGGGACAACCGAGCGAACTCTACCGAATTTTCAGAAATAAGATTCTTGTTATTTTCTGGCTCGATTTTAATAAATTCTGAGCAGTCAACCGTGTCCTCTACAGAAATTTCACTCATATTGTCATCCTCATCAAGCTCAGATGCATTTTCAACATCAATTTTGTTTTCTGAGCTTACTTTGGTGTTTAAAGAGTCAAATTTTTGCATGGTTTCGGTCCTCAGTTTAAGTCTGTCATTTTCATCCAAAAGATTTTTAAGCATGAGCTTGTGGTCTTTAGATTTAATGAAGGACTCAATTTTGTCCAGTCCATACATGTAGGTGGGATTTATGTTATCAGATGATATCACACTTTCACAGTTATAGGCTTCGACATCGATTTCATCTTCCTTAAATTCCAGGAAGGGCAAAATCATGCGGTGAATACAGACGTTTAGCAATTAAACAAAAAACATTTCGTTGTTTTAACAATTTCAAATTGTCTCTTTGCAAATAAATGTTTTCATCTTTAACTCTGACTAATTCCGATTCCTTTAACTCTATCCACATTCTCCGCTCCTCACTCTTCGACGCAGCCCTGCTCAATTGATCAGTTAGGTTAGAATTTGTGACCCGAGTTTGAGTTAAGCTACTATCTAGATGAGATATTCTTGAATTGACACTTTTTAGTTCTTTCTCATAAGAGGATGATGGTACTTTGCATGAAATAAAAACAGATTGTACCTTCTTTATCAGTTCATCCAGCTCATTGAACTGCTGGCTGAGTGGTTTGGCTGTGAAGCACATGTCCTCCTTTGCATTCTGTCCATCATGACCTCCATCGGTGTTGTATCCCCTCAATTGAGATACGTCAGAAACCATAAGGCATTTACCACCACTGCCTTCTTCCTTAGACACGAACGCCTTTCCATGAGTAGGCTGCCTCACTTCCTCGTCTTCTGAGTCAGTAGACCAAACTTCCGTGCTACCGAACTCATCACCTGGAACCGAACCCTGCACAATAAGGGCATTACAAGGCGGGTTAGCAGCAGACTTCTTCTTTCTCAACTCATCTAGCCTTTTCTGCAACACAGCTTCCTCATTGTTTCCATCATCTTTCTCAGCCATTTTCTTGAGGACACAGTCCTTAGCATAATGGTTTTTCCCACCACAGTAGAAACAGCTCACTCCAGAGTCGCCGTCAACCTTCGGTTCCTTCTTGTGCTCCTCAACTTTCGGTTCATTAACCACCTTTTCAGAGCTGTAACTTCCCTGCCAGTTTCGGTTTTTGTTGCTGGGAAATTTCTTCTTTATGAACCTTTTGGGATTGGATACCATCAAGGCATAATCTTCTGATGTGAGATCATATTCTTCCAGGCTGAGGTCTTCATCCTCCATAACGGCTTTACTTTTTGACAAGAGAGCCAACGAACCGAGACCGGAAACGACATTCTTTTCTTGCACCACATTTTTCTCTTGAGACTTGAGAATTCCCACCAGTTTCGCCAAAGAGTATGATTTAAATTGCTCATGGGCTTTAACTGTGGAAACTACTGCTCTCCACTCAGACCTTAGACCATTCAGGAATGTAACTTTCTGTTCGATGAGCTTCCTTTCGATATCATGTTTGATCATCTTGCTGAGAAGATGATTGAAGCGATCGAATGTCTGGGTTACAGATTCTTCAGCCCCTTGTCTAAATTCACCAAACTCAGATAGAAGCAGAGTTTGAATAGAATGTTCGAGATCTTCGTCTGTAGAATACAATTCACGAAGTCTGTCCCATACATCCTTCGCCGTCGTGCAAGAGCTAACCAATCTGAATGTATCGGACTGAAGGGCGAACCGGATCAATCTTAGTGCTTTGATATTGCATTGGAACTTGTCTTTTTCATCTTGTGCAATGTCTTTCACGTCCTTAAGCAGATCATTGTATTCTTTTTGAGTTTTAATGACTCTGGATGTTGCAGAATGAGAAAACGGTCCGTTTGTGATGGCTTCCCAAATCAAATACCCATTTTCCTCCGACCCAATAACGTAGTCTTCGAAATGATGTGCCCATACTTCATAATCGTTGGTGTATAAGATCGGAATCCTTGTCGTCGAACCAATGCTGTTTGAAATATTGATAACGTTTGATTGTGTCGCGTCCATTATGATCGTAAAAACCTGTTCAAAGATCAGACTTGTAATAAAGCGGATTAGGGCAAAATAATAAATATCAAGATACGTCAATAAAGATGACGGCTCAATAAATATTAATGATTGCGGAAAAAACCCTAATGAAAATCTTTTTCACAGAAAAGATGTGTATCAATTACACAGCCTCCTGCTCTGATACCAATTGATGAGATTAAACAAACCTTTAATCTATAAAGATCGATTAGATCTTGAACAAGTAACTAAACAATGACGATATGAACACAATAAAAGAACAAGACAAGATTGAATCAAACGTGTCGAATGATTAAACAAAATCCTCAGAAGAGCTCGATTAAGAACATCAACTGTAGAGGATTGGAAGTTTACAAGAACGATCAAAGAAACCTGTTGTCGTCTAGATGTATCGTATTCTCAGATCTCTTAAACCTTAACCTAATATGCATGCAAGCATAAGCTTATATACAAAGCATAAAAGACACACGGTTGGACAAGCCCAAACCGTAATACAAAGAATTATAAACAAACGAGCCCAAAAGACGCAATCTTCTAAGCCCAACAGTCGGTGTGTGCACACGTCTTAGGGATGAAGTCACACATTGATAGGTTAAGAATGATGGGATCCGTTGTCGGTGAAGAGATGGCTATTAATTGGGTTCTTCAGTCACTTCCTAACTCGTATAGTAAGTTCGTAAGAGAGTACTATATGATGAACCACGACGTGACCCTTATTGATCTCACTTATATGCTTATTGCTGCTGAATCAGCAATGGTTTGGCGCAATAGAAAAAGCAAAGTTGATTGGTGAATCTGCCTTCGAGATCTCTATGGATATAGACAATGGCAACGAAAGACATGCTATGATTGAAAAGATTGATCATAAGAGAAAGGCGATGTCTGAAGCAGTTCCATGTCCTGTTCCAAAAAGAGTTAATTTGCTTTTATTGCCAAGAGAAGGGGCATTGGAGACGAAGCTGCCCTATTTACCTAAGAGATCTAAGAGATGGGAGAGTCGAAACATATGGCTCTAATTTAGGTAAAATCCATTGACTAACTCTTTTAAGCTTCATTCTAGATTCTGAACACTTAATGTGATAACATTACAATTGATGTTTTGAAGGATCGAAGAAAAGAAAAGAAGCTTAAGGGAAGAAGTGAGCAGAATCTAACCGTGAAGGAATGGATTTCGATCGCGTTTCTCGAAGATTAGATTCTTGAGCTACTACTTAGAGTTAGAATTAGATTGCTAAGAAAGATGTACTAGCATAAGTTTTTCAATGAGTTGCATTGTAAGGACAAATTTTTCCGCAATAAAATAAATTTTGATTTTAAATTTTATTTATTTATCCTTACAATGGCGTGTATGAAAAATTGATGTTAAAATTATTAGCAATAATGGATTTGTTTCTTATTGTGTTATGGAAAGTCAAGAATTTACCAAATAGGGAGAGTTTCTCATCGCCCAAGTTTCAATTGGACAGAAACTTGGAATCATGCAACTTGGTTGCACGATGAATGAGAAATTTCATATTTTGGAAATTAGACTAATTCATTGACAAAGTGTCAAGTGAAGGACTAGGAGATCAAGTACACAAAGTTTTGTGTTGATCAAAGTCCACCATAAGAGTAACAAAGACATTCGTCATGATTTACTAAAGGTTTAATAAATATGATTAAGTGTAATTCTGAATTGATTGAAAATGTTCAAATCAATAGCAAAACGAATAAGAAGATTCAAGTAGGCAGAAAAATAAAAGTTTCTCCATTCTAAGAAGAAGGGAGAGTACCTTTTATGCTTTATGATAGGTCTTTATGATTAAGAATCATATCTTAATTGATCCTCTAAGTGAGTCTTAGTACAATTGCATGTCTAAGTAGAGGAATCAAGAATTGAAGAAATGGTTAAATCAAAAGTCAATCATAATTCGTTCCAATAACAAGTCTTAAAGTTAAGATTGTGACAATGAGTGAAAAGTATTAAAGGTTTATAACATTCATCAAATGTGGTAAGTTGTGATGTCTTGGATAAGACAAAGACCAACTAGGACCAATTTATGAAGTGTTTTGATAAAAGCTGCACTAACTCTTGAATATTTGGTTGTCAACAAATGTTTATTGACAAAAGAATCTTATATGTCAAGGAGTCAGTGGGAGTCTTAATGGTCTTGAAAGGTTTCAAGAACAAATCAAATAAACCTTATCGATCATCACTAGCAAACAAGTTGAGGTTTACAACCTATCGTGTTGAGAATATTTTGATTCTGTGCTGTTCCAATTGAGTTAATTATGCATGTGAGTCCTATGAGTTCTCATTTTGAACGCATAAAAGGCAAGGCACCTTAATCAATGAAAGGTACATTGATAGGAAAAGGTGAGCTGCTTAACTACTTGGAAGACGTGGTGGGCAGCTGTGCTACCATAAGTCAAGAAATCAAGATTAAGAAAGTTCGGTCCATATGAGTTTGAATTTGTCGTAAACTCTGGTTTTAACAAAGTCACATGGATAGGAACATATACACCATTAAAATCTAAGTGTCATAAGATTTCCTCCTTCATGAAAATGATTGTGAGAAAATGCTTTCACTCAGAAAGATTTTAATAAGATAGTGATTGTAAAGTTGCATTCTCAAATTCGATTATGGTCACGGTATCCCTTTCCATAATTTGAATTGTGAGGTTTGGCAATTAGTCTTAAGTGTTTAGACACACATATGTTTAGTGATAATTTGACCAAAGGCTTCAAATGAAGTCCTAAACATGTTTATATAGTGTTTAAGTTTTGGACACGGTGGAATTCTACCCGATACCGGCGTTAGACGGGGTTTTTGGTCGTACCCGATTAAGTTACCGTAACCCGATACGGTAAATTCTAGAATTATTCCGATCACCTAAGTTGGGTGTTAAATTGATTTCTAAGTGTATTAAGACACCCACTAAGTCATTTTAAATGTGTACTAATTAATGACTTAATTAAACGGAGAAATCGGAAATCGGAAATCGGAAATCGGAACGACGATCGGTTGCGTGAGTTGATTTATGAAAAAGCTACATTGAAATGAAGCGAAAATTTCGGGTTGTTACATTATCCCCCCGTTAAAGGGAATTTCGTCCCGAAATTCAAGTTTAGAACATAAGACAAGATACAAATCATGGATAAGAAAAGAGTTGTGGATACTTCTGTTTCATTGAGTCTTCCCGTTCCCAAGTGAATGCCGGTCCCCGCTTGGCATTCCAGCGAACCTTCACTAACGGGATGCGACTTTGTTTTGTACGTTTGACTTCTCGATTCATGATTTCGATCGGTTCCTCCACAAAGTTGAGGTTTTCATTGATCTCGATCTCGTCTAAGGGAATTGTTAGGGTTTCATCGGATAGGCACTTTTTAAGATTTGAAACATGGAAGACAGGATGAATGTTACTGAGTTCGTGAGGTAACTGAAGTTTATAGGCAACTGGACCAATCCTGGAGAGGATCTCAAAGGGTCCAATGTACCTCGGATTAAGTTTCCCACGCTTGCCAAAGCGTACAGTGCCTTTCCAGGGCGAGACTTTCAACAGGACACGATCTCCAATCTGGAATTCTAGTGGTTTCCGACGATTATCAGCGTAACTTTTCTGACGATCACGTGAGGCTTTCAGTCGGTTACGGATTTGAATGATCTTTTCGGTGGTTTCACGGATGATTTCAGGACCAGTGAGAGCACTGTCGGGGACTCGACTCCTGGCTAACTGTGTATCCCCTACCTCGGCCCAGCACAGAGGGGATCTGCACTTACGACCGTATAGGGCTTCGAACGGAGCAGCCCTAATGCTGGTGTGGTAACGGTTGTTATATGAGAACTCAATCAAGGATAGATGTGTATCCCATGACTTTCCAAAGTCAATGACACGTGCCCGAAGCATGTCCTCCAGGGTTTGGATTGTTCTCTCACTCTGTCCATCGGTCTGAGGATGATATGCCGTGCTCATATCTAGTTTGGTTCCAAGGTCTTTCTGAAGAGATTGCCAGAATCTAGAGGTAAACCTACTATCTCGATCAGAGATAATGGATACAGGTACACCATGAAAACGTACTACTTCCTGAATGTAGATTCGCGCGAGTCTCTCCATCTTGTATGATTCTTTGATTGGGATGAAGTGAGCGGATTTTGTCAAGCGATCGACAATTACCCATATGGTATCGTACCCACTAGAACACCTAGGTAGTTTGGTGATGAAGTACATGGTAATCATTTCCCATTTCCACTCGGGGATCTCGGGTTGTTGAAGCAGACCTGAAGGTTTCTGATGTTCGACTTTGACTTTGGCGCAAGTCAAACACTTGCCCACGAATGTAGCTATCTCAGCTTTCATGTTTGGCCACCAGTATTTTTTCTTGAGATCCAGATACATCTTGTCCGAACCTAGGTGAACAGAGTATTTGGTTCTATGTGCTTCCTCCATGACTATTTCCCTGAATCCACCGGATTTGGGAATCCAGATTCGATTCATGAAACAGTGAACTCCGTCACCTCTGATCTCAAGTTTCTTTTCCATTCCTCTCAAGGTTTCATCTGACACGTTTTCAGGTTTTAGGGCTGCATACTGAGCTTCTCGGATTTGCGTAGGTAAGTTGGAATGGATGGTCATCGTCTGGTTCTTCACTTTGTGGCTTGTACTATCCTTTCGGCTAAGGGCATCTGCTACCACATTGGCCTTGCCGGGGTGGTAACGGATTTCACACTCATAGTCACTGAGTAATTCTACCCATCGCCGTTGCCTCATGTTTAAGTCTTTTTGATTAAAGATGTGCTGCAGACTCTTGTGATCAGTGAAGATTGTGCACTTGGTTCCGTAGAGATAATGTCTCCAAATCTTCAATGCGAAGACTACTGCTCCTAGCTCGAAGTCGTGTGTGGTATAGTTGACTTCGTGTGTTTTCAGCTGTCTAGAGGCATAGGCAATCACCTTTCCTCTTTGCATAAGCACACAGCCTAAACCTTGATTAGACGCATCGCAGTAGACAACGAAGTCCTCTGTCCCTTCAGGCAGAGACAGAACAGGCGCGCTGCATAAGGCTCTCTTCAACGTTTGGAATGCAGTTTCTTGCTTATCACTCCAACAAAAGGGTACACCTTTCTGTGTTAGAGTGGTTAAAGGTTTGGCGATTTTGGAAAAGTTCTGAATGAATCGTCGATAGTAGCCGGCGAGACCTAAGAATTGACGAATTTCCGTGGGTGTTTTCGGTGCCGACCAACTCTCTATCGCTTTAATCTTGGAAGGATCTACATGAATACCCTCCTCGCTTACTACGTGACCGAGGAAAGTTACCTTCCGTAACCAGAATTCACATTTGGAAAATTTTGCGTAAAGCTTTTCGGATCTAAGAGTTTCCAATACTAGCCTCAAGTGTTGTTCATGGTCTTCTTCACTTTGGGAGTAGACGAGGATGTCATCAATGAACACGATAATGAATTTGTCTAGGAAGGGACGGCACACCCGGTTCATCAGGTCCATGAACACATCCGGTGCATTGGTTAGACCGAAGGGCATCACTACAAACTCGTAGTGTCCATACCGAGTCCTAAATGCTGTCTTGGGAACATCATTCTCCTGGACTCGTAACTGATGGTACCCCGACCGAAGGTCTATCTTAGAGAAGTAACTGGCTCCCTGGAGTTGATCGAAGAGGTCGTCTATTCTTGGAAGAGGATATCGGTTCTTAACGGTTAACTTGTTCAGCTCACGATAGTTGATACACATCCGAAAGGATCCATCTTTCTTTTTGACAAACAGAATCGGAGCTCCCCAGGGTGAGGAACTCGGCCTAATGAATCCTTTACTGACCAACTCATTGAGTTGACTAGATAACTCCTGCATTTCTGTCGGAGCTAAGCGATACGGGGATTTTGCTACGGGAGTAGCTCCAGGAATTAGGTCAATACGGAACTCGACTTGACGTTCGGGAGGAATCCCTGGAAGTTCTTCGGGAAACACATCGGGAAAGTTACAGACTTCGGGAATGCTTGCGAGGTCTCTAACTTCTTGTTTCTCGTTGATCACATGAGCTAAGAATGCAACACACTCCTTTCGAAGGAGCTTTCGAGCTTTGATGCAAGAAATGATATGAAGGTTGGAACTGGGTTTATCGCCATAGATTACGAGAGTTTGATCCGAAGGAAGATTGAGACGGATAGCTTTTTCGTAACAAAGAATGTCAGCATGATTGGGACTCAACCAATCGATGCCAAATGTAACTCGGCATGTGTTTAATATATATGAAGAAATTCAGTTGTGTATAAATTCTTTGACTACCACTCAGATTCATAAGTTATCTAAAACTGTGCAAACTTTTATTAAGAGTCAAACTCTAAACCATGGGTAGTTTAATCGAAATTATAAATTGATAAAAATGAGAAATTTATTAACACACTAAAAACTTATGTTCTTCATTCTATTTCTTCATCAGCACAATGTCGCCTCGTAGATCTACACGCCATGTCAACAACGCACCACCTCCACCATCACCCCCTCCCACAACGGAAAAGGCCGCATTAATAGTTGCGGTAACAGCTGCAGTAACAGCGTCAATGGTTCAAATAAGCAGCAATGGTTCTGGTGGGGGAGTAAATAGTTCTACAAATGGACAACATCAAGGTCTCCTAGGGGATTGTACATACAAAGATTTCATGAATAGCAAACCCATTACTTTTAATGGGGCCGGAGGAATAATGGCTCTATCCCAGTGGATAGAGAAAACTGAAGCGGTTTTTGAAATTAGTTCTTGTCCAGAAGGGAAAAAAGTAAAGTTCGTTGCCTGTACATTCTCTGAAAGAGCTCTGACATGGTGGAACGGCCATGTCAAGTCACTAACGCTAGTAGTGGCTAACTCCATGGGCTGGGAGAACCTAAAAAAAATCTTACTGCAAGAGTACTGTCCACGGGGCGAATTGCAAAAGCTCAAACAGGAACTTTGGGGCCTTACCATGATAGGCTCAGATATCACGACCTATACCAACAGGTTCAGTGATTTGGCAATCCTTTTCCCAAGAATAGTTGCTCTAGAGAGCAAGAAGATCGAAAGGTACATCTGGGGACTGTCACCCCAGATTCGAGGGAGTGTTCTAGCCTCCAAGCCAATCACCTTCGATAGCGCCGAACAGTTGGCACAAGCTCTCGTAGACCATGGGGTCTGCCAAAACTTCACAACTATCGCACCAGAGCAACCTAGAGGAAGCAACAACAACAACGACAATACCAACAACAACAACAACAAGAGGTTATGGAACAAAAGGAAGGGTCAACCTTCACAGGAACCTTCCAAGAAACAACAGATCGTGGTAGTCCATGCCGCTATTGCCCCCACTACTGCACCAATTACCACTACACCAACGAAGCCATATGCTGGAAACCTGCTGAAATGCAGAAAATGCAATTTCCATCACAACGGAAATTGTCGGGAGATGCATTGCAAGAACTGCAACAAGAAGGGGCACACTGCCTGTTTCTGTAGAGCACTAGCACAACAGATCACCCAAGTCCAAGGAGCCGGTGTAGGCCAGGCATGTTATGGATGTGGTGAGGCTGGACACTACAAAAGAGACTGCCATAAGGCAAGGAATGCTGGCGGCATAGGAAGAGTGTTGGCAATAGGGCAGAATGAAGCAATAGTTGATCCCACGGTGGTTACGGGTACGTTTCTCCTCAATAACGCTTATGCATGAATACTCTTTGATTGTGGTGCGGAGAGGAGTTTCGTGAGTCATAAATTCAAGCATATACTAAAACAGAACCCTAAAACACTCAATAAGATATTCACAGTAGAAATGGCAAACGGTAGAACAGAAAGCACGAATGATTTGTACATAGGCTGCACACTAACTCTAAAGGAACATTCATTTCAAATCGATCTAATGATGATTACTATAAAGAGCTTTGATGTCATCATCGGTATGGATTGGTTAAGCCTACACCATGCCGATGTTCTTTGTCACGAAAGGGCTGTTCGCCTAAACCTGCCAAGCGGCGAAACTCTTGTCATTTATGGTGCAAACCCGGTACCAACTTACAAATCATCTCTTGCGTCAAAGCCCAAAAATACCTATGTAAGGAGTACTATGCCTTCTTAGCCCACGTAGTAGATAAGGAAAAAGAAACGAAGAGCATCAAAGACATTCAGTATGTCTGCGATTTTCCTGATATCTTCCCTGAAGATCTCCCAGGAGTCCCACCAGAACGACAAGTCGAGTTCAGAATCGATTTGATTCCCGGAGCTACCCCACTAGCTAAGACGTCGTATCGTCTGGCGCCCGCTGAAGTGCAAGAACTATCCATCCAATTAAACGAACTGATCAACAAAGGGTTCATCAGACCAAGCTTCTCACCTTGGGGAGCACCGGTCTTATTCGTAAAGAAGAAGGATGGATCTTTCCGCATGTGCATTGATTACCGAGAACTTAACAAGCTTACTATCAAGAACCGATACCCGCTACCTCACATTGACGAATTATTCGACCAACTCCAAGGAGCGAGTTATTTCTCAAAGATCGACTTAAGATCCGGGTATCACCAACTACGAGTCTTGGAAGGAGATGTTCCCAAAACAACTTTTCGAACTCGTTACGGTCACTATGAGTTTGTAGTGATTCCCTTTGGATTAACAAACGCACCGGCAGTGTTCATGGACTTAATAAACCGAGTGTGTCGTTCATTCTTGGACAAATTTGTGATCGTGTTCATAGACGATATACTTATTTATTCAAAGAATAATGAGGATCATAGTTAACACCTCCGACAAGTTTTGGAAATGCTAAGAAAAGAGAAGCTATACGCGAAATTCTCCAAGTGCGAATGTTGGATTCGGAAAGTAGATTTCCTAGGTAATGTGGTTGGCAAAGACGGAATACACGTGGACCCTTCCAAAATCAAAGCAATCGAGAACTGGTTAGCTCCAAGAACCCCAATGGAAATTCGACAATTCTTGGGTCTTGCTGGCTATTACCACAGATTTATACAAAACTGACACAGAAGGGTGTAACTTTCATTTGGGAAGAAAAAGAAGACGCTGCATTCCAAACGATTAAGCAAGCACTATGAAGCGCACCTATATTGTCCTTGCCAGAAGGATCAGAAGAGTTCGTAGTCTACTGTGATGCATCTAACCAAGGTCTTGGATGCGTACTAATGCAACGAGGTAAGGTCATCGCTTACGCTTCAAGACAACTCAAGACGCATGAAGTCAACCACACCACCCACGATCTTGAACTAGGAGCAGTCGTTTTCGTGCTAAAAATCTGGAGGCACTATCTTTATGGCACGGAATGCACGATCTTCACCGATCACAAGAGCCTTCAGCACATCCTTAATCAAAAAGAACTCAACATGAGGCAGATACGATGGGTTAAACTACTAAATGACTACGAGTGCGAGATTTGCTATCATCCAGGGAAAGCGAATGTAGTAGCTGATGCCCTTAGTCGAAAAGAATACTCAGGTCGCCAAGTGAAATCCTTAACCATGACGATCCGTTCACATCTGTCCACACAAATCAAGGAAGCTCAGAGGGAAGCCTTGAAAACAGAGAATGTGGCAGGTGAAGCCTTAAGAGGAATGGACAAAAATCTTGAAGTCAAGGGTGACAGAGTCCATTACTTCATGGATCGGATCTGTGCACCAAAGTTTGGTGGATTCAGAGACGTAGTCATGGACGAGGCTCATAAGACTCGATACTATGTGCATCCAGGTTCGGATAAGATGTATCTAGACCTCAAGAAATTATATTGGTGGACGAACATGAAAGCAAAGATCGCTACCTATGTGAGCAAGTGTCTGACCTGTGCTAAAGTCAAGGTAGAGTACCAGAAGCCATCATGATTGCTGCAACAACCTGAAATACCCGAGTGGAAGTGGGAATGGATAACGATGGACTTCATAACCAAGTCACCCAAGACAGCGGGTGGACTAGACACCATCTGGGTAATCGTTGATAGGTTAACAAAATCCGCACACTTCCTACCAATAAGAGAAACCAACAAGATGGAGAAGCTAACTCGAACCTACATCCGAGAGATTGTGCGATTACATGATGTACCAATATCCATTATCTCCGACAGAGATAGTAGGTTCACCTCGCGATTTTGGAAATCATTACAAAATTCTCTAGGAACGAGGATCGACATGAGTACTGCCTACCATCCACAAACCGACGGTCAAAGTGAGAGGACCATACAAACCTTGGAAGATATGCTAAGAGCTTGTGTAATCGATTTTGGTAAGGCGTGGGATACCCATTTACCACTAGTCGAATTTTCATAAAACAATAGTTATCACTCCAGCAGTATAGTTGCTCCATTTGAAGCCCTCTACAGATGGAAGTGCAGATCACCACTGTGCTGGACTGAAGTCGGTGACACACAATTAGCCAAGGGACAAGTACCCGACAACACTCTCACTGGCCTGGAAATCATAAGAGATACAACCGAGAAGATTGTACAAATTCGGGATCGACTAAAGGCTTCAAGAGACAGATAAAAGATTTATGCAGACAAAAGACGGAAACCCTTGGAATTTCAGGTAGGGGACCGAGTTCTATTAAAGGTTTCACCCTGGAAGGGGTTAACACATTTCGCAAAACGTGGGAAACTAAACCCGAGGTATATTGGACCATTCGAGATTCTTGCAAGGATCGGCCCGGTAGCCTACAAACTTCGTCTACCGCAGGAACTCAATAATGTACACCTTACCTTTCATGTGTCAAACTTGAAGAAATGTTTGTCCGATAAGACCCTCGTCGTCCCTCTAGACGAAATCGAAATCAACGAGAGTCTCCATTTTATAGAATAAACAATTGAAATCATGGATAGGGAAATTAAAAGAACAAAACAAAGTAGCATACCCATCGTGAAGGTCCGCTGGAATGCAAAGCAAGGACCTGAATACACCTGGGAACGTGAAGATCAGATGAAACACAAGTACCCACATCTTTTTCCCTGATCCACAAGTGTTTTTCTTACGTTGAATTTAGGGATGAAATTCCCTCTAATGGGGGGATGATGTGACAACCCGATGTTTCGGTGCTATGTAATGACTTAAAAAGTCAACTATTGTAACCACTTTTGAAAATAATGAAATTAACTTTGAAAATAAAATATACAAAAGTCACTATTTTGGTTATCTACTATGTTAGATATCATTAAACCGTGAGCATACATAAAAAGATCGTCCAAATCTGACTTCGTATAAGGAAGTTATGATTTTTCCAAGTTCGGTATAGCGGTAGATAGCTAAAAACTCGAAATAGAGATCGAGCGACTTTTGGCCGGAATGACCTAAATGAGAATCGAAGGTCGCAACAATGGTATTTCAACGGTAAAAAGTCTGGCAAAAACAGACATCGGATAAAGGAGTTATGGATTTCTAACGAACTTTTGTTACACCGACCTTTTAAAAATAAATAATAAAAATAATTTCAAATTTTGCCAACAGAGTCTAAACGAAAGTTGTAGAGTGTAGTCTCACCTACGCATGGATATAAAGAACGTCGAAAACGGAGTTCATATGAAGAAGATATGAATTTTTGAAGTTTATTAAGTACTAAAAAATATAAAATTTAATCAAAATTCGGTATTATCCGAAGGAGGAGTCACCGGCCCAATCCAGGTTACACCCGGCGTAATAGCGTACGCCCAATGTACGGGAGGACTAGGCCTCGGAACCTCCACGTCGCCCTTATGCCTCTATGCCCTCCCATCAGACCCTTCGTCCGAGGATGCGGTAAGCAGTGACGTAGGAGTACTCCTCACGTAATCCCGTATGCCCAGCATACCGTGGCGGTTCCCAGCCCCTATAAAAGGGATGCGAGGGTTCTGGGGATTTACTCATTTTCTTTCATCTTTCTTGCATTTTTGCCTCGTTTTCCGTGCACGTGATACCCAAAGCCCCGGTGTCCATACTCAAGTCCCGAAGGTCGTTGGTGCTCCCGAGATTCCCAAGAATCCCGAGAAAATCTGCTTTCTCGAGTCAAAGTTCTTCTCGGTTTTTATCTCACTTTCTTAGATCTTTCAAGTGAGTTCATACCCCTATAAACTACATATTTAAATATTTTATAAATGCTTTTTATACATTATTAGGGGGGGGGGGGGGGGGGGGGAATGCAAGTAAAACACGCGGTTATTATCGTGTGTAACTTAACGATTCACTATATAAACTTTTTATCTAAGTAATCATATGTGATTCCTAAACTACTACATGAGTATTCTCGTATGAAATATATATTTTCAATAATACCTTGTATTGTGGAAATAAAACGTGTTTATATATATATATACAAATCAAATGCTCCATTTTACATTAGGTATATGTGAACAGTTAAGTCACTTTATGTGTTATACTTTACATAAGGAATGAGCATTACGCTAGGGTTTACTAGATGAACGAAACACACTTTGAAAAACTATAATAGGTATAGTTTATGAGGAAATCATGAACATTTACATACTAGGTACACTACATCAAAGAAGATATTTTCACATACAAGAACAAATCGACGTTTTCATATGTAAATCTGTTTTATACTAAATTTTGTGAGACATTTCACATACTTTTAAGTATGAATTTTAAGTCCTGTATTATATACCATAATCCGTTGTAGGGGGAGCGTGATACTTGTGTATAGATCTATACGGGATTGACAATCCCACACCTAAGTTGTTAGCTACAGCTAGGCCGGCAGGCCTAGGGTGACAAACGTCATAACTTTCCAACGCCTGAAGAACGTTGATATAGGCATACTGGTCAAATAGCATGGTTATAAGACTCACATGGAGTATTAAAAACACATTGATTTACGGGGTTTTTCAAATGCCTTAATGATTTACACATAAAACTACTTTTTTAGGCATGAAAAGCGCTATTGCATTACAGTTTTGGAACAAATCAAACTACCATCTACTACGTAGAAAATATGGGACTTTCTTGGAACATGTAACATGAACAAACCATTTTTCATTCTTTTTCATATAAACATTGTCACTAAATACTTATGAACTCACCAGCTTAAATGCTAACCTACTCTTTCAAAACCACTTGTATTTCTCAGGGATTCAGTAATACAGGTAAACTGCAGCTTTTGAAGAAGGGACGCTGTGGCGTTAGTTTAAATTTCATTTTAAACATCATGTTGTAATTTCTTTTGAAACAAGTACCTTTCAACAATGTAAACTTTTAAATTTCATTATATATGTGATGGTTGTATTGCTTTCTTTACTATGTATTCAATTGTTATGATACGACATGAAGTCATCCACCCTCGAACGATTCTGCCGTTCTGGTTTGGGGGTGTGATAGTTAAGGAAACCGCTTCTTCATTATCGCAGAAAATTTCCATAGGCTCCTTTATGGACGGTACAAATCCAAGGTCTCCAATGAAGTTCTTAAACCATATAGCCTCCTTTGACGCTTCGCTTGTAGCTATGTACTCTGATTCGCACACTGAATCAGCCACGGTTTCCTGCTTGGAACTTTTCCAAGTCAGAACTCCTCTATTCAGGGTAAACACCTAGCCCAACTGAGAGCGGAAGTTATCTTTGTCAGTCTGAAAGCTGCCGTTACAATACCCTGTGACTCTCAAGTCATCACTGCCACCAAGCATAAGAACCCAGTTCTTAGTTCGTCGCAGATACCTAATAATGTTATTAACTGCTATCCAGTGAGCTCTAGCCAGGTTCCCTTGATATCGAATTAGCATGATCAACACAAAATCCACATCAGGGTGAGTACAATTCATATCGTACATGATCGAGCCAACGACGGAAGCATATGACACTCGACTCATTTATGCTATCTCTGCATCGGTACTCAGACTTTGAGTCTTACTCGGCTTGGTAATGCTTTAGATAGGTAACTCCCCTTACTTGGAATTCTCCATGCTAAAGCGTTTTAGCACCTTATCCAAGTAAGTACTTTGAATGAGTCCAGTTAGTGTTTTACTCATATTCCTTAAAATCCTTATTCCCAGAATGTAAGCAGCTTCTCCTAGATCCTTCATAGCGAAACAATTTCTATGACAGGACTTCACTTCCTACAAGGTTGGAATGTTGTTTCCTATGAGCAGTATTTCATCGACATACAAAACTAGAAAGTTGACTATACTCCCATTAGTTTTGAGGAATAGAAGTAAAACACTAACTGGACTCAACCCAACTACAAGGGTCTACGGCACCAAGGTCGGCCCTTTAGTTGTTATCGTTATGGTATGTTGCATGTGGTCATGATTTGTTAGTTCGGAATCGAGGTAGACCGTATGTTATGCTTTTATGATCCGTAGGGATTCGTATGATAAGGACCTGCTAGGTCGGTACTCTAGTTACAGGAGAATTCTATGATTGTGATCAGTGAGATAGATATGTTTGATGTTTGTATATGCCAGTATATGATAGCTATACGCACATGGTTATTTGCTTGTGGTTGGGTTGAGGTGGTCCTGCTTTCTGCTGAAGGCCATAAATGGATTTCTCAAGCTTGCACACTCTAGTAGGGTATTTAGCATCTACAAAACCCTCTGGTTGACACATGTAAACATCTTCAGCCAGCTTCCCATTAAAGAAAGCGGTTTTGACATCCATCTACCAGATTTCATAATCATGAAACACAGCGATGGCTAACATAACCCTAATAGGCTTGATCTTGGCAACTGGTGAGAAGGTCTCATCATATGTAACATCCATAAAATTCACACCAAATTTAAACTTTTTCAATCATAAATAAAAACCACATAGCATTGTTTACAAAATGTTTTCAAATCATTGTCCTTCAGAGTGTCCCAAAAATCATAACATAAGGATGAGGAGCGATACGGTCACACCTTCGCCTTTCCACGGTCTCCCGAAGTACCTGAACCAGTAAACTAAAAACTGTAAGCCTGAGGGCTTAATGAGCTACCCCTAAAATACCAACACCACACTGACAATACCATAACAGTAATAATCAATCAATCAATCAACATGCATAATGGGCCATAGGCCAGAATGGACCGCCCTACCGGGCCTACAGTCTGTTTGGATCTATCCAGAGCCTTCGGCATGACTGGTTTGCTACGTGGGCCTACAGTCTCCCCGGACCGCTCATAGGGTATGATGGCCTTCAGCACAAAGCAGGACCACCTCAACCCAACCACAAGCAAATAACTATTTGCGCATAGCTATCATATACTGGCATCTACAAACATCAAACATATCTATCTCACTGATCATGATCATAGAATTATCCTATAACTAGAGTACCGACCTAGCAGGTCCTTATCACACCAATCCCTACGGATCATAAAAGGATAACATACTATCTACCTTGATTCTTAACTAACAAATCATGACCACATGTAACATACCATAACAATAATAACTACAGTGTCGGCCGTGGTGCCATAGACCCTATCGATATAGTGAGGATAACTCACCTCGCGGATGTCGAATCGGAAGGTAAACTCCAACTCTCAGATCACTCGACACAGGCCCCACCACCTATAACCATATTTCAACATACGCATAAGTCTTTAACCTTATAAGGTACTCCATAACCTAATAGTCAACCCCTGATCAAGGTCAAAGTCCTTAGTCAAGGTCAACAGTCCATGTTGACTTCAACTCGCTTAGTACACCTAGATACTCGCCGAGTACCTTGAAGCATAATCCAACTAGCTGAGTCATCGAGGTGACTCGTCGAGTTCCTTCAAATCCGAATCAGACCTTAAGGTCACCCGTCGAGTTCCCTTCCTGCGACTCGACGAATATACTTGCGAACACATTCTTGGTTAAAACTCATCCGACTCACCGAGTTGTTCCTCAACTCGTTGAGTCTCATGACAATCTTCATCGGACTCGCCGAGTTGTTCAACCAACTCCTCGAGTTCAATGTCCATCTTCATGTGAGTTGCCGAGTTCATTCAGTCCTCTTTCAATACAAATCCATTTTGAGTCATGCAGTGGCTCTAAATCATAGATCCAAGCTTCTAGGGCATGCTTATCACGTAAAGTTGCAAACTTTATGTGCATGCATGGCTTTAAAGGCTCAAAATGGAAAATATAAGTTATTGATGGGTCTTTATGCACAAAGGGGACCTCAATCACGACTAAAGCTACAACTTTATGCTTCTAGAATCCAAAGAGAGTCCATATCTGAAGTTACAACTTTAGATCTAGCCCATAGCTCATCATACCAACTTGATATTCCATGAAAACCCTAAAACTCACCCAATAAAGGAGATCTATAAGGATAATGACGATTTGGGTACCTTTTGAAATTGATATCTGAGATGAATGTTGATTCCCACACTCCAATTGCTTCAATCTCCTTCTCCTCCAAGTCTTCTCCCTCCAAAAACTCTCTTTCAAGCTTCAAACACACATACAAGGCACACACACACGAATAAGGCTCACAAGGGTTCTTTAGAACTGTAACTAGGTTCAAGGGAGGCTAAGGTCCCTTTAAATAGGAGTGCAAACCCCGAGAATTAGTGTTTCACTTGCCAGCTCCTACTCGTCGAGTCCTAATATGGACTCGTCGAGTAGGTCACTTAACCCGCGATCCTTCTCACTGCTACTCGACGAGTTGGTTGAGTATGGCCCAATCCAAAAACTCATATTAACAGTACCTAAGAATCGGGGCGTTACATCATAGTCAACCCCTGGGGTTTGAGTAAAGCCCTTCGCAACCAGAAGTGCCTTGAATGTGTGAACCTTTCCATCCATATTGGTCTTCGTCTTGAAGATCCATTTGCACCCAACCGTCTTACGACCTGGTACATTGTCAACCAAGTTCCAAACTTGATTGTCATACATGGACTGGATCTTGCTGTTCATTGCCTCTTTCCATTTGGCAGACTCAGGGCCCGCCATGGCTTCCTTGTACCTAGAAGGCTCATCCAAATTTACAAGTATACTATCACTAATAAACATATCACCATCCGTAGTAATATGAAAACCATAAAACTCTGATGCCATTCTAACTCGAGTGGAACGTCGAAGAGGTAATGACTCGTCAATGGGTTCAACAGGAATCTCTTCCTCAGGTTGAGCGCTAGTTTTAGAGGTTTCTTCACTGCTTGATTCTTGAATCTCTTCAAGGTAAATTGTCCTCCCACTGTCCTCTTGGCATATGAGTTCCCTCTCGCGGAAAACGCCTCCCCTTGATACGAAGACCACATTATCACTATGTATATAGAAAATATATCCAAAGAATTTATGTGGTAAGCCGATGAAAATACATTGCTCACTTCGAGGTTCAAGCTTGTCGTGAGTCACTCGTCTTATAAACGTTTCACAACCCCAAACCTTGATATGTGCCTACGAGGGAACCTTCCGTGTCCACATCTCCTTAGGTGTCTTTGCAACCTTCTTAGTTGGGACTATATTAAGGATATGGACAGCAGTCTCTAAGGCATACCCCCATAATAAGATTGGTAGTGAAGCTCAAATCATCATGGAACGAACCATGTCCAACAAGGTTTGATTGCGCCTCTTAGCCACACCACTAAGTTGTGTTGTCCTAGGTGGCATCAACTGTGAAACAATTTAACATTCCTTAGGATAGTCATGGAACTCGATACTAAGATACTCACCACCCCCTATCGGATCTGAGCATCTTGATCTTCCTACCCAATTTATTCTCTACTTCTTGATTAAGTAGATATATTCATATATGCTATAACCATTTGTAAAAGTCACATAGAAGCAATTTGCATCCCTTGTAGTGGATCTGAAGGGCCTACACGCATCTGTGTGTATGAGACCTAACAATCCTTTACCTCTTGCACAAGTACCATTGAAAGGAGATTTAGTCATCTTTCCAAGAAAAAAAGACTCGTACGTATCATCTGACCTAAGGTCAAATGACTCCAACACTCCATCCTTTTGGAGCTAGGCAATGCGCTTCTTGTTGACATGTCCAAGACGACAATGCCACAAGAATGCCTTGTGTAAACAATTAGACGAATTAATATGTAATACATTGTTTCCTAAGTTATCTACAACCATCATAGTTTCATATACACCATTCCAAGGAAATGATTCAAAATAAAAAAGTACCATTATAATAAGCATTTATAGAACCACTTTCATTATTAAATGAATATCTAAATCCTTTTCTGTACTAACCATGAAAAGAAATAATATTCCTCATCATTTCTGACGAGTAGTAACAATCATTCAAATCTAAACCTAACCCACTATTAAACACTAAAGATTAAACTCTGATCTTGGTAACAGGAGATGATTTCCTACATCCTATTATCAAGTTCATCTTCCCATGCTCCACATCCCTACTTCTTCTTAGCCACTGCAAATCAGAACAAATGTGAAAACCACATCTGATATCAAGGACCTAAGAACTAGCATGTGATGAGTTTAAAGATAGAATAGTATAAATACTTGAAAAGATGGGCTTTGTCTTCCCATCCTTGATGTCCTATAAATACTTTGGGTAGCTTCTCTTCCGATGCCCCTTATCATGATATTTGACTGCTTCTTTTGGATTAGAGGAGGGAGGGACAAAACCGTTTTTTCCTTTGGATCCACTTGAAGAAGATCCATCATGAGACTTTCCCTTCCAGTTCTTTGAGGGAGCTTTCCTCTTTTTCCCCTTTCCATGTCTAATAGCCAGGACTAGGGTAGAAGCAGGTGTGGATTCAACAGCTTTGCCTTTTATTCCACTTTTAGTAGTTCTTAACAAACCTTGAAGTTTGCTCAAGGTGACTTCCTCCTTGCTCAGATGATAAGTCATCTTGAACTGATCATAGCAGGGATGCAAAGAGTGTAAGACTATGTCTATAGCCAGCTCTTCATCAAAGTTGACATTCAACTTGAGCAAACGATCGAACATACCTCTACATTCTTTGTAGGTGGGTCGTGATGGACTCTCCATCCTTCATTGTGGTTGTTATAAATGAGGTGACAATTTCGTACCTATCTCGATGTGCTCTTTAATGGTACTTTTCCATCAAGTCCTGGAACATCTCGTAAGGCCAAAAATCCTCATAGAAGCACTGCAGCGCGGGAGTCATAGTGGCCACCATAATGTACGACACTTTGGTTGCTTCCTTGCATTTGGCCCTATAGTCAACCATTTCTTCGGGAGTAGCGGTTTCTTCATTTATCTCAAAAAGTTCCTTTTCTATAATATGTTCCTTATCCTCATAACGTTGGGCTGTTATGATGTTTCTGATCCAATGATTAAAATTGGATCCATCAAAGGTGACCCTCCCACAAATGTTTAGGAGCGAAAGTGGGTTTGAGGAGTTGTTGTTGGAGGTTGATCCAGGAGTGTTGTTTAGGCCATACATCTGAAAAAGAAGAAAGACAAGTTTTTGATTAGATACGAAATCCTTAATATAACACCCAAATGAAATATTAAGGCCAAGACCCAACACAATAATTCACAATTTAGAAAAGGGATGTCATAATCCAATTGTAAATTATTTGAAGGTAGGTAAATGATGATTTACCAATTCCACCACGAAAAACAAAATCTAAATAAATTAGGTTTTATTAAATGAAAATCCTAGATCTTTTGAGATTCATTGAACTATTCAATGACACGTTTAATCTCGATTATGCCCTTCGAGTTTGTGACTGGGATACCGAGGATCACAAACAAGGTGTGAATAACCATGCAAATTCGCTTCATACTCTCGATGTCATTTACCACCTAATCAATGTGTCAGTTAACCGCACACGTTCCATTGATCTATGATAATTTACGAGCTATCCATTGCCTCTCTTTGTTAGTCCAAATTAGTGTGTCGGTTAACCACACATGCGACACTAACGACTTGACAAAGTGCAATGTGCAATTTCATGGATTAGGATCAAATTCACATTTTCCTAAAGTAACTAAGATTGGGAATTTATAAAACAATTAGTTTCTTTATATTTATCATTATACTTATTAATGAGAGAATTAATATCCTATCCTACCCGTTCGGCTAACGACCCTCCACCAATTAAGGAAGCGGTGGGTGAGAGTGGACACCCATTAAACCACCATTTTATAGCCAGTTTTCTTATACCCCCTTATAGATCGGCTTCGTGAATGAGGTCTACTAACAATAAGACTGAATCATCTTATATGTGTGTGTGTGTGTGTGTGTATATATATATATATATATATATATATATATATATAAAATTAAACTTTTAATATTATAATAGTATAAGAGTGTATTTTAAACTTTTATAATACTAGGGTTTCTAATCCAATTTAAAATTTTCGAAGTTAATACCTTTTAATGTAAATTATTAAATATTAAAAACCTTTGATTTAATAATTATCTAAAATTAAACAATTAATTTAAATTATTAAATCTCAAAGGATTATCCATTAAATTAAACAAATAATTTAACTTAATCCATTTATCCCCTAGATTTCGAAATTTTGGGAAGGGATATTTCAAAATCATCAATTATCCATTTAAACAATTAAAAGATAATACCTACCTAAACCCCTAGATTTTCGAAATCTAATCTTGGGGAAGGCATTTTTTCAAAATTCTAAGGTTAGCAAACCCTAATAATTGAGAAAATAGAGGCCAAAGGAAAGGGTACAAAAACCCTAATCAAATTTCAAACCTACGGTTTTGAAACTCTAATTTCAAAAAATCCAAGCCCTAGGGTTTAAAAGCCATAAACCCTAAGTTGTTAAGTTCAATCTATTGTATCAAATCTAATTGAAAACAAAACCAAAAGCTCCCACTGATGGGTTTTATACAAACAATCATATATGTACATGCAGCCCTACATGCAGACCCTAATATGAATCTAATAATTCGAAATCAACAAAGATTAGATCACATACCTTTGTTGCTATATAGTAATAACAACCAATTCTTGAAGATCCTTTGCTCTTGAGAACAAGTACAACAAGTGTAGTACCTCTAATGGCTCAGAAACACAATAGGGCAAGAGGATGAATATGAGAGAGAGGAGAGAGAAGTGACTTGGTTAGAAATTCGATTCTTCTAGGGTTTCCAGAGGGGTCATAAATTCAAGAGGCCAAGGGGTCTATTTATACTTGAGGCCAGCTAGGGTTTTGAGGCAAAAACCCCTAATTCCTTAGCTTAGGGCCTAAGCAAGTTCATGGACCCCTTCCTTAGGAATTGGATGAAAATCTCTAGAACCTTCTACGGATTTTCGACCCTCCTTAATAAGTGTGATCCAATGGCCCAAAACTTCAACTATCAAATATATTAAAAAAATAGCCCCTGCACTTTCAATCCGTTCCTTTAATCCTAAAATTAATTTCAAATTAATTTATGATTAAATAATTATTAACAATATGATTTTTAATTAATATATTATTCTTATAATATATTAATAAATCATATTTATGTACCAATTTATTATTCTAAATAATAAATTCGGTCTCTCTCCCTCATAGTCATCCTGTCTAGTTGCCAGTGTGAATGCAACCCAAAATGATCATGTTACTATCAAATCAAGTACATACCAATTATAGTTATGGGTTTAGACACCTAATCCAACACTTTGTGTATAAAATTGTGAGTTGATTATATTAAAAAATTTAAGTTAATAATATCATTCTAAATGCATACTTTTTGTGTATTAAACTATGAATTTATTGTATTGAGCTGTAAACTTTGTGTATTAAGTTGTGATTATTATGTTTTAAATTGTGAATGGACTGCATTAAGCTTTGAATTTTTCGTTTACACTGTGAATTGATTATATTAAGCTATGGATTTTATGACTTAAGCTGTGATTTTTGTGTTTTAAACTTTAAATTGCCTCCGTTTAGCAGTGAATTTTTTATTTAAACTATGAACTGACTGTATTAAGCTGCAAAATTTTAATTAATTTTGTGTTAAAATATGAATGATTATGTATGAATGTTTGTACTAATTTTCTTGTGTATATATTTATTTTTTGTGTTGTATAAACATTTAAGAATGTATTAGTTTTTATAGTTATTTGCATTAACCTTTATATAAGTGAACTATTTGGTTTATTAAATGATGAATATATTATTTAAACTGACAATTAATAATGATTTTATATATACATATCTGATATGGAAGGAATGATTATTGCGACTGTGACACATATGATTGGGTGTGGTGGTAGAATTTAAGTTTGACTTATATAAATATGTGAATTAGCGTAGAATTTATTGTATTATGGTATGTTGTGAATTTTATGTATTAAACAAAAAAATAAACTATATAAATTGTATATTTTATATAAAATTTGTGTTAAATTACGAATAAAGTTATGCATTTAAATATTAAATTGTGTATTAACAAATTAATATGTTTATTAAACTGTGAATAAGGTACTTTAAACTGTGAATAAATCTTATACACGATATTTTTTGTAAAGAAATCTATAATTTAAAAAAATTGTCAAGGAATAATTTTATTTTTTATTAAAATTTTGTACATTTGGCTGCACAAATGAAATGTTATGTGTTAAAAAGTATTATAAAGAAGTGAGAATTATAACGTTTGTTCTACTAAGTTGTGAATATGACTACAGAAATATCATTAAATTTGGTGTTAGTTCGGCGACAGTCCGAAGGTTGTCCGATGGCGATCTAACAACAAGTGGCAATTAGTTGTAAACTAAGGAATAAGAAAGCTTGTTTAATATAATAATAATTTTTGATTTGTCCATACTTTAATGTTAGAGTTTTTAATATTTCTTTTTTTTTTCATTTGAACCATTTCATATATATATATATATATATATATATATATATATATATATATATATATATATATATATATATATATATATATATATATATATATATATATATATATATATATATATATATATATATATATATATATATATGAGAGTTGTAAACTAATTGCCACTTGTTTTATTTGTGATTTTAATTAATGTATCGTTTTAAATATTTTATTAAACTCTCATATAATTTATCATTTTACTAAGTGGTGATAATGGGAAAATACCGCAATTAGACAAAAAAATTGGGTTAATTTCTAAATTTATTCATAAAAATCAATTTTTCCGGCTATAGATATATATTCTGCGGAGGACCCTCCGCGGACCTCTGCGGAATGACGTCATCTCCACGGAACACCCGAAAGTCTGATTTTTTAACGTTTTTTATCGTCAAATATTGTTTGATTTGGTCAAAAGTAAGGCTAATGTGTTCAATAGTAATATATCATTGTCATTTCAACACTCGGTTCATGGGTATGTTATGAATATTTTAGACGAAGCAGATGTTCATCAACTCAGAAATGTAATTTCTAAAACGAAGGAGATTGTGCATTTGTATTTAGATGTGTTTCAGGCATTGGTCGAACATATAGAAGCGGTTGAGAAGATTGTACCATACTGTAACACCCCAATTCTGGTATGATATTTATATTTTATTTATTGTTATTTTTCTTCAAGTTTTAAGGGGAACTCGACGAGTCGGTAGCTGGACTCGTCGAGTAGAGTCGCGATTTCAAGCACGTTTAAGTTGGCGACTCGGCGAGTCTATATTCTGGACTCGGCGAGTCCGCCAGTCTGGATGAAACCCTAATTTCAAGGGTTTGCACCTTATTTAAACAACTTTGGGGGCCTCTAGTCAGCCCCCATCACCCCTCAGAGCATCATTCTCGAAACCCTAGAGCCCTCTTTGCATTTTGTGTGATTTTGGTGTGTTCTTTGAAGATCTTGAGAGATAAAGGAAGGTAGATCAAGAGGAGAAGAAGGAGATCCTAGATCCTTGAGGAATTTCAGAAGATAGTAAGGTATATCTTGTCCCTTTTCTGTTTCTATGGTTAAATCCCCTTTTAAAAGCCATTAAAGCTATTCTTGAACCATTTTTTGGCTTAGTAGTAGCATAGAGGACTCTTGGAGTTGATTAGATTTCAAATCTAGCTAGGTTTGAATTCCAGAAGCTTAGATCTAGCACCTTTATGGATCTATTTTGCATGGAAGCTCTAGATCTACTATTTTAGTGTGCTTTGAACCTTAAAACCTTCATTTGATGTTATTTACACGTAAAGTTGGAAACTTTACATGTAAATCAAGTCCCAGGAACCCAAATCTATTAATGGTATGGACTGGTTTCAAGCAGAATCGAGTATATAGTGTTTGCATGCATACGACTCGGCGAGTCGTTCTTCTGACTCGGCGAGTCGAGTCACAAGTCCCCTGTTTTTCCTTTTTCGAGTTATGCCGAGTGGAACCAGTGAGTGAGAGATGGACTCGGTGAGCTAGAGGGTTAGACTCATTCGTAGAAGAACTCGGCGAGTCCAAGGCAATCTTCATACTTCAAGAACAAACTCGACGAGTTGTTCATACAACTCGGCGAGTCACAGCTAGAATGATCATCTGATGAAGGAGAACTCGACGAGTTGTTCATACAACTCGGCGAGTCGGATGCAGATTGTCTGAGTGTTAGTAGCAAAGAGGAACTCGTCGAGTTTGCGCCAAAACTCGACGAGTAGTAGCGAGTGGATTCAAGAAAGTAAGAGTAAGGACTCGACGAGTTGGCAACCCAACTCGACGAGTCAGGTCAACTGAATGTTGACTTTGACAGTTAGGTGGACTTAGACCAAGGGTAGGAGAGTTAATTTACCCTCAGTATTATTATCAGTATTTGATTGATGGTGCTCATGGATATTGTAGCCGGAGTGAAACCGGAGACGCAACAGACAGATTCTGGAGCAGTCCTTTCAGCAGCTAGGCTACGAGGTGAGTTTCCTTCCAGTAGGAACGGGTCTAAGGCCACAATGTCGGCCCGTTTAGTTAGTAGTAGTTTCCAGACTTCGGTCCGATGTAGTTTTTAGTGTGTTTGATTCCTTCGTGGCTCAGACAGGATTGATGTGTTATGTGTTCTGGGCTACGGCCTGACATAGTATGTAGTACATGAGTTTATGATGATGTGTGTTATGCTAGTTGATATGTGTTTATGCTATGCTATGATTAGTGAATTCCGGACTTCGGTCCGATGTAGTCAGTTCCGGACTTCGGTCCGATGCAGCTAGTTCCAGACTTCGGTCTGATGCAGGGAACAAGGTCCCAGTCAGTTCCGGACTACGGTCCGATGCAGTTTCTGGGCTTCGGTCCGATGCAGTGGGCAAGGCCCAGTATGTGTTTATATGTTATTGTATGGGATGTGGTAGTTTGGGGGAGCTCACTAAGCTTCGTGCTTACAGTTTTGGTTTTGGTTTCAGGTACTTCCGCAAGTAAGGGGAAGAGCTCGGGATGATGGCATCGCACACACCACAACTTCAGTCTTTATCCTGGGAGTTTGTTTTGATTCATAGTTTGATTTGATACAGTTGTTTCACGACATTTTATTACGAGTTGAGATATTTAACATATGGTTTTTATAATATGACGCTCAGTATATGATTTTTATAACTATTAAAATAAAATAAAAAATTGGGTCGTATTTTAAGATGTTACACATACAATGTTGAAAACGTTGTATTTGATAATGTTGGAGAGTGTCCAGAAGAAGAAACTCTGGCAGTGAATACGGTCGAAGAAAAAAATTTATATGAGTTTGGAAGACTGACTGACAAAACTTTGTCAGACGGTGAAGAGTCAAATGAAGGATGGTCAGAAGATGAGTTCACACACGGGAAAAAAGCTTCAGACATATTTTACGGTATGCCTCCATACCTGATTGTTCTGATCCTATTGTTGAACCCGGACCATTTCACAGTTTAGGTCCAAATGATGATATGTTTGTTCGTCAAACATATGATAACAAACAACAACTAATATTTTCTTTGAGTCTTAAAGAAACCAGAGAAAGGGTTCAGTTTAAGACCAAACATTCTAACAAAAATCGTTATGAGGTATATTGTGAAATTGAGAATTATAGTTGGCGTTTATATGCAAAACGCCTTGATCCCACTAATGAATTTGAAATCAGGACTTTCAACAACGTGCACACATGTTCGTCATTATAGATACACCCTAATCATAAACATGCTAATAAAAAAGTGATGGGTACTATATTGTATGAGATTATGGGAAAAACTCATTCCAAGGTTTGGAGGCCTAAAGAAATATCAAGAGATTTGAATGCTTTGCTGGAAATCAATGTAGATTACAAACAAGCTTGGCGTGCAAAACAATATGTTATGAAAGTGTTGTTGGGATCCTCTAAAGACTGTTTTTCCAAACTTCGTATTTATTTTCACAATTTGAAGAGGCATAATCCCGATACAGTGGCCTATATTCAAACAGTTTCTGAAGATTGTTTCGAGTGTTGTTTTTATGCCATTGGGAGCACAGTAAATACAAAAAACTTATTGTTATTTAATATATAATTTTTAAACAAATTATAGAGTGTTTATGTGTTTGATTTTAATATATTGCAGATACGAGCGTTCAAACATTTTTGTCATAAAGTTATAATTATGGATGTTGCCTATTTGAAGGGTGATTTTAAGGGAACCATATTGTATGCAGTAGCTATGGATGGGAACAACCAGATACCGCCCCTTGTGCACAGAATATGCAAAAAAAAGAGTGGTCTTACTTGGACATGGTTTCTTGAAAAGCTGTATGAATGTGTTGGTGATTGTCAAGAATTGACTTCTGTAAATGATAGGGCCGATGCAATTCGGGTTAGTATTGAAAATGTTTTCCCACATGCTCATCATGGCTTGTGTGCTTTTCATCTACTAGGAAACATAGTACACAGTTTTGGGAAAAATGATAAAACAAAAGTGTTGTTTTGGAGGCTTGTGAAAACTTACAGAAGAAATGTTTTTGAAGAATTATGGTATAGATTTAGTTCTACTAGGCCACAAGTAGCAGCGTATCTAAGTGAAATTCCCCGTGCTAAATGGAGTAGAGCATTTTTGCTGTCGAAACGGTACGATTACATGACCTCGAATAGTGCAGAGTCCATGAATGCTTTATTTGTAGATGCAAAGAAGATGCCTATAATACCCCTTATTGAGTTCTTCCATCGTCTTTCACAGGAATGGTGTAACAAACGTCACATCGAAGGAGGTATGAACTTAATTTGGACTTTAATTAGGTCAAATAATAAGTTAATTATATATATATCTTCTTTACAGGGAAACGTGCAATAGTGCTAACCGAGTAGGCTGAAAAAATAGTTAGTAAAAATGAAGAGCGTACAACATTATGGTCCGCGTTACTGACTTGTTAGTCCGTAAAGCGAATGGTCAGTCCGCGTTACTGACTTGTCAGTCCGCATTACCTATCTTTTTATATATAGTAAAGCACGTATCTATACGTCTGCTCCAAAATGGCATCCAATGTACTAAAGTCTTCAAATGCAGCTAATCTGTCTAATGTGTCTGCTCCAATAAATGGTACATCTCCATGGACGAAAACAGAGGTGTTGGTCCTAACACGATGTTGGATTACCGTTTACGAGGGTTTTTCGGTAATGGCTCCCCTTAATTGCCTTGTTGGTGATGAATGATCCTGCTTAGTACCTTTGTTCAACTATAAGGTCAGACAAGGACAAGAATGACTAAAACCCGATATTGTTAGTAAATGAATGGATTTAAAGACTAAAGTCACATGGTACAGTCGATGCTACAATTATGAGAAAATGTGATGCTATGATGATGATGAAGGAATTCTTGAATACGTGAACGGATATTACCTATGCCAGTTTGATGAAACTGAGTTCGAGTATACGGACGTTTGGAATCTGGTTAGAAATAAACCCTTTTTCATGTAGACGACTCTTTTATTCATAATGTTCTATGTAATGTTTGTTAATCGTTCATCTTTTATTTGTAATGTTTTTGTAATGTTATTATGTTATTTCAAATGTTTGTTTTGTTTTTAATGTATCGTAATATATGTTGGTGAATTATGTTTCAAAACATATATGATACAAAAGTTGTTTATATTAAATAAAACTACTAAAAACAAGTATTTCATAATAATGTATAGAAACTTCCAAACATCAAGTTATTTAGTATCCCAAATAATATTTGTCATCCTATTTTTGTAGAGAAATCCCGCATCTCTACATGGTTTATCACTCTTCACCGGTACCCCCGAAGCAATCATTTCCATATACATGCTTACGAATACTACACAATCCCCTCTATTAGCAATATATTCTTGTTGTGGCGCATCTACAATATCAATAAACTCCACAACTACGTTGTCTTTGTGTCCATCGGGGAAATCCTTCCAGTAGTCAATCGCATCTAGCTCTTCGATTATACTATCCCCAAAACTTTTGAATTCTCCACCAGTCAAGTACATTGTGAAGTAATTCATACGTCGTGCTGAATCATAAATGTGTACTTTCCAAATACGTAAATGTAGCACTGCCAAAAACCGATGGGCATTAGGAACGTTTATGGGGAATAGACCCTGCAAACAAAAAAAAAATTTAATAGTCATTAATTTAGTTCCTATATAAAATAAATAATTAATAAACTTAACTAACCATATCCACATCCTTCCATTTAGGATGGCTTCCAACACCATTTGCTATATTTCTAAGAAAATATGTTTTTCTGTTTTGCAAATTAAGTTCTTGAGGGAATATCGTCCATCTTGCGTTCGCCGGCTGTCCATATCGCAATATGCTGTACATTTTAAGATAAAAATTTTACATTTTTTTTATATAAATTATCATCTAAAATTTAGTTAAAAATTATATTTAACGAATGTTACTGAAGAAAATAAGCACCCAGCGTCAGTAACTGCAAGTAACCTCGACCAAAACTCCACATCCAGTGTAAGCATATGCAGCCTATGTTTAGTGTTTAGGTTGGAAGAGATCTTATTTCATTCTTTCCAAAAACTCAACGTACTGGCAGCTTTAACACTGTCGAGCAGGAAAAAATTTGAAACATCATCACTCTCTTGATTCACAATCTCTTGATTTGCTTTTTTAGGACTCTTCACCACTTTTTTTTCTTTGCTTTGGTGATTTTCTTCAATTTTGGTGTGGATTGCAACTAAAAAATTAACATGTTAAATAATTATCAATACGTTAATATTTTAAAGATATATCAAATTTAAAATAGGAGTTTTGTACCACTATGAACGGAGTCCACTGATACCATGGAACACCCCTCTTTCGTTGCGACCTAACAATAGGAGTCATTTCTTTTGTGTGATGTTCACCCACGTCCGATGACGGCTCAACATGCATAGGTGTAGGCCCAAATTCCCCCTCCAAACCATGAGTACCTATATCATCATAGTCAAAAGGTGTATCATGGTAATATTTTTCTTCCTCCTCTTCATTTATCATGTCTTCCTCCTCCTCCACCTCTTCCTCCTCTCAAAACCCTCTGTCTGGTTCAACATTTGTGTCTGATTCATCTTTTTTCTGTAATACACGGTCTACTTTAGAACTTAAGTCAGCCACAACACCTAGTAGACGCTTCACTAATGCCTTTGTGCTCGTCTTCTTCTTCTTTACCAATCTAGATGTGTCGTTTGACATATAACTTGTTTCTATTTCAAGATGTTTCGAGGAAGAAGAATTTGTGGTAGATTCATTCGAACATGTTTCTATTTCGGACTTGTACATCCTTCTTCGAGCAGGCGAGGCAACATGAGGTGGACTATTTCGGACATGACTATGTTGCCGTGGGGGAGACTCTACAGGGTTAAGAGTCCAATTGACATAACGAACATAAAACGGCAATATTAGCTCCTCTAGGGTTGCCATGAAATTAATAGGTTGGTTGTTAGGCTGCAAAAATCAGATTGTTAGTTTAACATGAAAATACATTGGATTTGAAATATAAATTATTGATAATATAAAAACCATACCACAAACACGTTCATTATTCGACAACATTAATCCCAAGATAACGGTGTTTTACTTCTCCACGCCCTCATCCGTGGCAATTTTGTCGGCGTGCGTATATAAAACTTGGTTGCCTCTGGGAACGTCTCCAAAATCGATATCTATGAAAAAAATTGTAAGTATCGTTCTATTATAGTATAAAAGTCATGATACAATCTTATTATATAATACAAAACGTAGTTCAGCTTTTTATAGTATAAAAAACTAAACAACAATAACTATTTAAATCCATTAGAAAATAACCTTAAATGGAAGCATAAAACCGGGAACAATATATTTGTGTACTTTCTTCGATTCGCGATTGGCCTGCTTCAATAGTCTAAAATCTTCTATTTTCTTAAACATTCTACGCATCATACGCGAAGTATATTTCCATAAATACGTACCCCATGCAAAGCTGCAATTTTCAATTTATTTATTATAATTAGTGCATTGCATACCACTACGGGAATGCATGTTTTAAATATAATACCTGTTCCAATCATCTATATTATCAGCAAGCTTGTATACTGCTGCAGGAATGCCTGTTTTAACGTCTCGTTCGTGTAGACCCTTCAACATAAAAACAAGTTGGATAAGCATCACATCATCTTCATCTTGTAGTACCAAATAATTCGGGGACATAATCAAGTCTTCTAAATCTTTCAACCGCAAACGTGCATCAGAAATATCTGGGAACAACCGAGCATGGATATTTGAATTTGACTGGCCCTTTTCGTCATGGAGTAAATCCACATAAGGACCAACTTTTAAACCACAAATGAGAATATATTTAGTTTCACCAAAATCCACCTGGATCCCCTCTATATCAAACAAAAACCTCCCCATTTCAAATATTTGTTGACTCCTTATTTCGTGCAACATCATCATATGCACAAGTAAGGGATCACAATGTGGGATGTGCATTCCTAAGAATATTCCAAAGGGGGAAGCTTCGAATAATAGTCATTGTGATTGTGTTAGGTGCGGAAAATAGTCTTTAATGATAGTCCCCACCATGCCTATTAGAGTTAAATCCGCTTTTAAATTGAGATCTTCGTGCTACACAACAAAAAAAAATTATTATTTCATTTAAAACATTACTAATTGAAAATAAAAAACAAACTTCAAAAATTACTTTTCTAATTCGGTTTATGAAATAAATAGCAACATACTTTTTATATATAACTAAATACACAAAGGAAAATGGCAGCAAAAGCAGAAAAAAAAAATTTGTGCAAAAACCATTTTTAATGTTATTCTGCGGAGGCCTCTCTGCGGAGTGACCTCTAGCCTTTGCGGAGACCTGCGTTTCTTTGTTTATAACATTCCGCGGAGGTAGCACATCACTCCGCGGAGCACCCACTGCGGACTGACGTCTCCCTCCGCGAAATGTATAATCTCCAAAAATCATTTCTATGATTTGTAAACCTAAAAATTCTAAAACTATATACATATTCAATGTAATAAAATGGGTTTTCCTCTAATTTGAATCATATTCAACATTTTCAACATTAATAATTAGATGGGAATGTGAGAAATACCCGGGAACCGTATCCATCGGCCATAACATCAGGGAAGTTGCCGTTCATCGGTGACGAATTTCAAGTGCTTTATATTCGATTTCGCCGGAGTTGAAGTCGTTTGACAGCGTATTCCGTCGGAGTTGAAGTCGTCGCCGGATTTGAAGTCTTCGATGATTGACTATGCGAGATGATGCGAAGTGACGAACACAAACGGGGACAGTGGGGACCAAAAGAGGACCCCTTCGTTTTTCTCAAAAAAACAGGTTGATATTACGAAATTACCCCCTCTACGCGGAGATTTCATGGTTCCGCGGAGGTCCGTGGGGGGTCCTCCGCATAATGTATGTCTATAGCCAAAAAAATCGATCTTGATGACTAAATTTAGAAATTGACCCCCATTTTTTTGTCTATTTGCGGTATTTTCCCTAAAATTTTTATACTATAGTTAAAAAGAAAGGATGATAAATTTTTTATATTTTAGTTAAAAATAACAAAAAAAAAATGGATAAAAGATTATGTAATTATAATATTTGATGTATTTTAATTTTGAAAGTTTGACAACTTTTTTAAAGTTGTATAAATTTTTAATAAAATAAATTTGACAAAGCCTAAAAAATAACAAAAACAAACAATCTGCGGTGATAAAAGTTTGCGTGTTGTCTGCAGGGCGCAGACAAAAGTGGTGCTGCAGATCTTATAAAAAACAAACGACTCATAATTGTTTGGAATGACCCATCGAATTAGTATTTTTCTCTAATAGTAAAAAATTTCCAAATTTGTTTTTTAAATAATAAAAAGTAGGTGTGGTAATCATATTGAATTCGAGTTGGTAGGTCGAGGGTTGACGGATCAAAATATATCAACTTGTATACGACTCATATAATTGTTTGTATCACTGGTTGGCGGGTTGGAAACATCAACATGGACACAAACCGTCTAACATGTTTATATATACTGGTTCGCAGATTCATGGGTCATATTCGGGTTAACGGGTATTATTTGTGTGATAGTGATGATTGGTTTGATTTAGAGCACGCACATACGTACACTAATAAACATAGTCACACAACTTAAGTCTGATAAATTATAAGGTGAATCTTCTCATAAAAAGGTATTGGGTTCAAATATTCTCATGCTCATTTCAGGTGGCTAATAGAGGTTATGAAACAGCGCTTGAAAATGCACGGCAAAACGTCTCAATGTTTTCATGAAATGGTGAAACACCTTCGCAAACTGATTTAAATCGGTAATACCCTTTACAACTTAAAATGGGAAAAAAAATGGGTTGAACCGTAAACCCAATAACTAAACTGAACAAAACCTGTTTATTTGATAGGTTGAAGGTTGGTGGGTCATAAATCTCAACCTAAATTCATTTATTGTCGTATTCTCACCCTTTATAAAAAAAACTTTAATTGATGTACTTACAGAATTTTTCTGAGACCAACATCCGCAATGAATCAACTCATATTGTATAGCTATATATAAGAACTTGACTTTTATTAGTAAATGCTTAAAAAACGTAACTACATTTGAATGTTCCTAGATTTTTACTTCTTCGTTAGTTGAACACGAATAACACCCATCTTATCCATGATCCATGATTTGGTTCAAGATAGATTGGGCCAATATAGTGTTGGGTTAGTTTGTTTAGCCTTCTATGTTTATTGCTCATTGAGATCCGTCTTTTAAGTTTGTAGTCATGTACCACCAAATTAAAGATAAGGCTAATAACAAAAGTAGAATATATATATATATATATATATATATATATATATATATATATATATATATATATATATATATATATATATATATATTAGGGGTGTGCACCAAACCGTACAAACCGCATAAACCGCTCACACCGCACCAAACCGCACCGCCTAATGCGGTTTAGAACTAGTGTGGTGCGGTTTGCGGTTTGAAATTTTGTTAAACCGCATTATGCGGTGCAGTTTGTGGTTTCCAATTATAACAATGTGGTTCAAACCGCAACGCATATATATATATATATATATATATATATATATATATATATATATATATATATAATACAAACACATAAAAATTACACAGAAGATACGAATTTGGTTTTATTACTAATGAATTTTGATATCACCAATTTCAATTTTTGTAAACAAATTTGTGATAGATTATTTATCTGATTGTCTAATGTAACAATGACTAGTATTGTTAAAACATTGGCAAAACCAACTTATCTTGATTCTATAACTAATATATTTATGTATAAATTTTATGTACATAATATTAAAAATACATATCCTTTTTCAAACCGCATAAACCGCAAAAAACCGTACAAACCGCCTGATGTGTGTAAAACCAACTAGTTTTAATCCTACTAACTTAGACACAAAATAAACACACGAAAGGCAGTGTACCTATCGATTAGTAATATAGTTCAAGCAAGTAAGGTATCGAACACAGAGAACGGTAAACAATTAAAATAAATGCTAATATTATCTAAATAAAACAAGTAATAGAAAGGGGGTTTTCTCTAGTTTTGCAAGACTAGAAACTTAAACAATTAACTAAAACTTAAACTAAGAAACTAAGAGCTAAGCAAATAAAAATCAACTAAATTCAATAATAAAGAGGACTTCTGTTTAGGTTCGACTCATTTGTTCCCATGGATTATTTCGATGTATCGGATTAATTCTTCATTAGCTACCGACTAAGATGATTAGTTCCACTTTCGCTATTACTAATCCTTAGGAAACAAATTAACTCAAGCAGTGGCCAGTTGTCTAAATCAACGGATTTCCTAGTTATTGATTCGGGTTTAGAAAGACTTGTAATTAGCTAATCAAATTGGTGATTCAATTAACCTCTTGCTGATGTTCATCAAACAATCTCACACATTAACTTACCTATCATCAAGTTAATTCTAGTTTCACATTCATTATTCCTAGACATACAACTATGTGGTCACGTAAATCATATGAAATTAGCAACTAAGAGATGTTCATACAACTTAATTACTAATTTATTAACAGAAGAATAGTTATTGTTAACACATAAGGTTCTTTAACAAGTTTAATAAAACATAATCACCAATTAAAATTAATCCTAATCAAATAATCAATCCATGTTCACAAATTCATCTACCTAAACAGAAGTTATGAGTTTTTAGCTCATGATTACAGCGGAAACAAGCACAAAAACGAAATCAATTGGTAAAAACATAGTTCAAACAAGAGATTAGGTAAGAGTAAACTTGATTTTGACTTGATTCTCCTTAAAATTGAATGTAGGGTTGATTCCCTTGCTTCCCACGCTCCAACAGCACCTTTAGTCGACAATTGGCCTCCAAGGGTTCATCCATATGCTAGGGTATCGATCTGAAAGTCCCTTTATATAGATTTTTACAAAACAGGGGCTACTCGGCGAGTCCAGTGACCTACTCGGCGAGTCCATCACTTAAAACCCATGTACGGCAAGTCAGCGCGTGCAGAATCGCGAAACTTCTGACCAACTCGGCGAGTAATCGACCCTACTCGCCGAGTACGTTTGGAATCAGCATTTTCTCAAAACACGAAAGTCATCCGAAATTGTGTCTAGTTTTCAGAACATTTTGAATCTCATCAATCGGAGTTACGGTTCATGAGATATGGCTAAAACACTGACGAGGGGCCAAGCTGTCCAACAACATCCTTCTTTCTTCAAAATCCAAGATCCAAGCTTCCAATAGCTAGTTCCGCTTCCTTTTCCACCCGAGCATGTCTTCGTTACTGAAAATGAAATATTTAAGCTAATTAAGCACCTTTGGTTCATTATTTGAGATAAAGTTAACATAGAGTATTAAGATCATGCATGATTTTTATAACTAAATATGCCCATATCAAAATACCCCACACTTGACTTTTGCTTACCCCCAAGCAAAACTGAATTTTAGTATACTAATATTACATAAGACAATCCCAATCAAACCCAGCCATTATGCCAAGACCGCAACGCATGCATTTGTGTCTAAAATTTTCCTAATAACCCCCCATACTCCAAATACTCACAATCCTCATAAACATTCGCCCACTTTTTCCGAACAATGCTCATTTTATGCACCCCTCCGAATCCATCCTCAGAAAACCTCTTAACCTCAAGGTATTTTTGGTTGAGCAACCCAAGCATACATAATCTAGAAAATTACAATTTATGATACCACTATGGAGCTCTTTGGAATTCTTCATTTCTTTGACATTTGATCTTTAATTTCTTTGAATTCACCACCTTTGTTGTTTGATTTTTGGTATCTTCAACTTTTTGAATTTCTTTGGAATTTTCGATCTTCTAATTTCATACTTAACTTTGATGCTCCAAAAATTCTTCAAACTCTTCTTGTAATTCTCTCTCTTTTATTTAACATGTAACTCACTTTTTTTCACTCAAAACCCTACATGCTTAAGCAGGGGCGCTCAACTTCAACCTTTATTGGCTAAAGATAATAATTTTCCTAGATACATTTCTGGTACACGATGCTAAACATATTGCATCCTTCAAACTAAGCGAGGTCGTGTTTTTGTCCCATGATTTCACTGGAATAAGGAAGCCACAAATGCACTAGAACGTATATAGGCTCAACTAAACATTTGGGTTTTCATGCAATCATCAAATATAATACTAGCATGATCCCTAATTGCTTTACCAAAATTTTCTAAATTAATCCTAGCAAATTTTATGCAAAAATTTCAAAATTTAACTAGTGTAACCAACCAACCCCTTACCCCACACTTAATTTATGCAATGTCCCCATTGCATATTATGCATGATAAAGAATAATAAAATAAAGAGGGAATTGGAACAAACTCCCCTAGGATAGTAGTTGCAAGGTTGAACTTCTTCATTTAAAGCTCCATCATCAGCTGACTTTAGACATAGGAACAACTCATCCATGCATTGGGTGTCATTCATCTCGTGTGGTTGACAGCTCCAAAATATCGAGGAAAAAGCTTCTTGGAAATGCTCGGAAATGAACTTGAAAAATATAGACAATGCCGATGTCAAATCAAATCGCCAATCTTGAAGGTAAGAGAAAGAGTAACTCGTCGAGTTAATATTAAACTCGCCGAGTTGAATCGCTATACTTGCAGAAATCGTGATTTTTCGCTTGGACTCGTCGAGTTAGTATTATGCACTCGACGAGTTCTTGACTCTGATCAGGTCTTTTCTTCTTTCTGCCTCAGCTTTAATTTTGTGTTCAAGGAGAGTAACAAGGTAATACTACTCCTCATTTTCTTCAGGGACGAGACTCTTTTTAATCAAATATAAACATCGGACTCAACATATCGCTCTAAGTCTTCTTATCTTCTCGTAAACGACTCGACCCGTCACTTTAATTCCCTCACGCTTTAAGGATTCGCTCTAATATCACCCTAGCTTCTGAAAAGATCAAAGACAAAACCACGTAATAAAAAGGAAAACAAACATCAAAATAAAAAATTCCTATATTATCCCTAAATACTAGAAGTTTAAAAGAAAAAGAAAAGAAAACTCTAATGACGGGTTGCCTCCCGCAAGCGCTTCTTTTTGTGAGAGTCTTTAGCTGGACTCCCAACTGAATAAACTTCTAATAAATTCGATGCCCATCCATCCATTGCATTAAATATTTTCTTTGGTGGACCAATTTGTAAAATTTGGCTCTTTACTTCTAAAATTGGCCAAACGAGCTTGAATTCATAAAACCCAAGAATATTGACAAGGGTTGGAACCGGTTGGATACTAATCATAAATGGATCGTGATTTAGAACTTTCTCCAAAGTTGGAATCGTCACCCCATGCTTCGAAACACAAACCGGAAGAACAGGGGGGCATGTCGTGGTAATGGTCAAACCACAACTTGGTTCCTGCAACTCAGCTTGTTCTTGTTCTTCATCTGACCTTTCTACTAGCAATCTTTCCAACTCCTCCAAGTCTCTTTCTGGATTAATTTCTTCATCTTGTAACTTTAGCTCTTGTGACTCAGATTGTTCTTGTGTGTTGGGCAAGATGTTATCTAACCATCTATCAAATTTCTTCAAATCATCATCTGAGTCATAGTCCTCATCTATTTGCTCATTTACCTGCACTACTTCCTCAAGAAAAGCATCAAGAGCATCGAGATTTGGAAAATACATAATAAATAAAAATAAAAATTAAACTAAATAAAAAAATTAATCAACAAATAAAATAAAAACAATATGATAACAATTAGCAAATAAAATTAACTATCTAGAACCGTTCCCCGGCAATGGCGCCAAAAACTTGATGTGTGTAAAACCAACTAGTTTTAATCCTACTAACTTAGACACAAAATAAACACACGAAAGGCAGTGTACCTATCGATTAGTAATATAGTTCAAGTAAGTAGGGTATCGAACACAGGGAACGGTAAACAATTAAAATAAATGCTAATATTATCTAAATAAAACAAATAATAGAAAGGGGGTTTTCTCTAGTTTTGCAAGACTAGAAACTTAAACAATTAACTAGAACTTAAACTAAGAAACTAAGAGCTAAGCAAATAAAAATAAACTAAATTCAATAATAAAGAGGACTTCTATTTAGGTTCGACTCATTTGTTCCCATGGATGATTTCGATGTATCGGATTAATTCTTCATTGGCTACCGACTAAGATGATTAGTTTCACATTTACTATTACTAATCCTTAGGAAACAAATTAACTCAAGCAGTGGCCAGTTATCTAAATTAACGAATTTCCTAGTTATTGATTCGGGTTAAATAAGACTTGTAATGGTTAATTAAATTGGCCCTTCAATTAACCTCTTGCTGATGTTCATCAAACAAGCTCACACATTAACTTACCTATCTTCAAGTTAATTCTAGTTTCACATTCGTTATTCCTAGACATACAACTATGTGGTCACGTAAATCATATGAAATTAGCAACTAAGAGATGTTCATACAACTTAATTACTAATTTATTAACAGAAGAATAGTTATTGTTAACACATAAGGTTCTTTAACAAGTTTAATAAAACATAATCACCAATTAAAATTAATCCTAATCAAATAATCAATCCATGTTCACAAATTCATCTACCTAAACAGAAGTTATGAGTTTTTAGCTCATGATTACAGTGGAAACAAGCACAAAAACGAAATCAATTGGTAAAAACATAGTTCAAACAAGAGATTAGGTAAGAGTAAACTTGATTTTGACTTGATTCTCCTTAAAATTGAATGTAGGGTTGATTCCCTTGCTTCCCACGCTCCAACAGCACCTTTAGTCGACAATTGGCCTCCAAGGGTTCATCCATATGCTAGGGTATCGATCTGAAAGTCCCTTTATATAGATTTTTACAAAACAGGGGCTACTCGGTGAGTCCAGTGACCTACTCGGCGAGTCCATCACTTAAAACCCGTGTACGGCAAGTCAGCGCGTGCAGAATCGCGAAACTTCTGACCAACTCGGCGAGTAATCGACCCTACTCGCCGAGTACGTTTGGAATCAGCATTTTCTCAAAACACGAAAGTCATCCGAAATTGTGTCTAGTTTTCAGAACATTTTGAATCTCGTCAATCGGAGTTACGGTTCATGAGATATGGCCAAAACACTGACGAGGGGTCAAGCTGTCCAACAACATCCTTCTTTCTTCAAAATCCAAGATCCAAGCTTCCAATAGGTAGTTCGGCTTCCTTTTCCACCCGAGCATGTCTTTGTTACTGAAAATGAAATATTTAAGCTAATTAAGCACCTTTGGTTCATTATTTGAGATAAAGTTAACATAGAGTATTAAGATCATGCATGATTTTTATAACTAAATATGCCCATATCACCGCCCGCACCAAACCGCACCACATAACGCGGTTTAGAACCTTCGCGGTGCGGTTTGCGGTTTTTTAAAATTTCAAACCACACATGCGGTGTGGTTTGCGGTTTCGACTCGAAACCGCACCAAACCGCACCGCGAACACCCCTAATATATATATATATATATATATATATATATATATATATATATATATATATATATATATATATATATATATATATATATATATATATATGGAAATTTTTTATAACGTTTTCATATTTTAGGTTGCTTTATAGTTTAATTTCAAATAAAATTTTATTTATAAGAAATGGCATAATACCGACTAAAACTTTTAAATAACCATTTTAGCCAATTTGGTAGTTTTAGCTAGTATTTCATCTTTTTTTTTTTTGTTAAATCGGTTAAAATATTATGATTTTTATAAAGATTACGTTGTTTTTAACCAGTAACCAAAATAAAGAGACATTTCTAAAAAAAATACAATTGTTTTTAATTGCTATGCACGGAAAGGTGGACGAAGTACCATTCATATCACTTGTTGATAAATTCAAACTTTCAACGTTTCTTTTATGCATCGTTGTAGGTGTCATGGTGATATTTACCATGTAGGCGTCTCTCTTATGTTTTTTTAACATAACTGCCAACATCCATACATTAACTGTTATCCTAGGTTGACTTTTCAACCTTGATGTGTAACATCCCAAAAATACAAACCAAAAATTTCATTTTAAATTAAACAAATATAAAAACATTTTTCTGAAAATCATATAGTCATAATAAATATATCAACCAATGTACTCATAGTCAGAATGTATCATAATAAAATCATATCAGAGTATAAATCCCATAGATCTCTGGTGTGGAAAATCTTGTGTGTGTGATGCGTTGCTACTAGGCCGGCTCCTTTCCCTTCGAGGAAGATGTACCTGAAACCAAAACTAAAAACCGAAAGCACAAAGCTTAGTATGTTCCCTCATCATACCATATACCATATAATAAACATACTGTCAGACAAATATGGGTGTCCAACCTACCCTGTTGAGCATATATGGGTGGTCAACCTACCATTGTCAGCATACCCTGTTGAGCATATATGGGTGGTCAACCTACCATTGTCAGCATACCAGGTTGCCCAACCTACCCCTTGTCAAGCATATTTGGGTGCTCGACCTACCCTCCGGTTTATTCCAACCGGCTATGGGGACTATTTCACCCCTATCTCTACCACATAAAACATAGCATAACATGCTGTAAGGCATATCTGGGTGCCCAACCTACCCTACCGGTATATCTTAACCGGGTCCAGTGACTAGTCCTCATCCTACCTCTACCACATATATCATAGCATACTATCACATAAGGAATAAGGGATAGTGGCATACCGGATAATTATCACAAAGTCAACCTTCTAGTTGACTCAACTCGCCGAGTTGGTCCATCAACTAGTCGAGTTCCCGAATCCATAAAACTCTCGAGTCTTGATCCTACTCGTTAAGCTCTTCCATGAACTCGTCGAGTTTCCCTTCGTACAAGTCGGGGCATTTCACTCACAGCTCGCCGAGTTCATACTTGAACTCATTGAGTTCCTCTTCATATCAGTTGGGACACTTTGCTCTCAAGTCACCGAGTTCATCCTTGTACTCGTCGTGTTCTTTGATCTTCATGTCCATAAACACGTCCAACTCGCTGAGTCATCTTCTATACTCAATGAGTTTGCTCAGTAATAGCAAATGTTGGGTAACCACTTCCCAACTCGTCGAGTCGTATGAATGACTTGTCGAGTCCCCCAATGTCCAAATCTTTCCAATCATTTCTAGTTAGGTTCAAGGCCTCCAAACCATAGATCTGGCCTCCTAGGGTCGATATAACACGTAAAGTTACAAACTTTACGTTCATGCATGGTGTTATGAAGCTAACAACACTAAAACCAAGATCCTAAAGAGACCTAAGGCATGGAGAAGGGCCTAGACTTAATAAAGCTGGCAACTTTAAGTCTTATAAGGCCATGCACATCCAGATCTAAGTTCTTAACCCCAAAACATGCATGCATCCATGAATAGTTCCAAAATAGGCTTCTTAAAGCCGTAACTACTTCCATGAAGAGATCTACTATCACACCCCAAAACCGAGAACGGTGGAAACGTTCTATGGCGGAGGACGTCATGTAATGTATCACAACAATGTAAAGTAGTAAACAAGCAACAACATCATCCATTGCATTAATAGTATAATTTTAATTACAAGTGTGTTCTTTCATAGTATAAGACAACATAATGAATAATCAGAATAAAAGAGGAGTCTTGATTTCTCCGTCTTCACAAAACTTGGTCGTCGTACCTGTCTATTTGCGACCTGAGAATACAAGTTATTTTGAAAGCGAGTATCAACAATAAAGCTGGTGAATTCATAAGTATTAATGTGTCTTTGATTTGTAAAACTTGAAAGAAAATACTTGTAAACATTTGCAAAGAGTTTGTATAATTATGAACTATTTGAAAGTGGTTTAAAAACGTTTGAACACCCTAGCAAATCCCTATGATTCCTATTAGTATAAAAAGTAGTCTTCTACCAAGACCTAACTGTTTTGAAAGTAGCCTTCTACCAAGACTAGACTGTTTTGTAAGTAGCCTTCTACCAAGACTAGACTGTATGCCTATTGATATTATTTTCTACCTCATCGATTATGTGAATGTGGCACATGGTAAAGGTATTAATAATATATTACCCAGATTTTTAATCCGTTTGCAATTGTCGTATGCAAAGTGTAAGTATTGTAGTATTTGTAATAAGTGACTACTTTGTACTAATTTGCCTTAAATGAGGGTTAAGGTATAATGTGATGGCTAGAACCCATACTATACACTCTCTATCATGAGATTTTGTGAACCAAACACGAACCTATATTTTTACAAGCTGTGAACATCCACATTACTATGATCATGTATACCCAATATAATAATCACAATGCATAGTGATTTATTGGTATACTTAGATCCTGAACTTATTCCATGCTATAGCACCTTGTTATGTTAGCTCTGTTATCGTGTCTTGTAAGTGTAATCGTGTAAGTATATCTATGTAAACGTGTTCATGTAAGCATATCTATGTAAACGTATTCATGTAAACGTATATATGTAAACGTATTCATGTTAGCGCATTTTTGTAAACGTATTCATGTAAGCGTATCTATGTAAACGTATTCATGTAACATGTAATGTATTAGTATAGACTCATGAATGAACTGACTCTTGTGTGATTCCTTGTACTTGGAATGGTAAATAGTATCTCCTAACTACACCTATTATAGTTACTAGTGACGTATGAGTATAACTGGAAGTATACCTTTGCTACCTAAAGGTACTGAACTGACTAAGGGAACCTTTATACCAATATATGTATACATGATATATAATTAATATTTAAACGACATTTAGACGAGTAACCGATGCCCTAAGGCCACATCCCAACGAGGAAAAGGAAATAAAGCGAGCTAGTCGTCCTAAGTCCTTTAAACATTATTTATATAACTATACATATCTAGGCATGCATTTGACAATATAAAAGCATAAAATAAGTTTTTTAAAACCTTTGAAAAGTTTAATACTAGGAAACGATGACTTGATGTTAGTTTATAAAACGATTTGAAAGTATTTTGTTTGATAAGACAGTTTAAGTATAAGGAAAACCTTTGTTTGAAAACACATTTGTAACAGAGTTTGAAAGGAAAGTTACAGTATGTAAGACAGTTTGATAAAGAGTTTTAAACATGTAAAAACATTTAAGAAAGTCATTTGAAGAAATTTGTTTGGTAAAACAGTTAGCGTACAGTAAATCCATTTGCATGCTAGTTATTAATCATATGTGATTGATATAATAACTAAACATGATTCAACTTGTATTCCCCCCATAAAGCATTTATAAACATTTAAAAACATTTAAAAGGTTAATTAAGGGGTATGAACTCACCTACAGTGAGCGGATCGGATGGAAGTGTCAGACAAGTGCTTGGTGTCAAGTGAAGACTTAGAGACACACAATGATCATAATAACATATGAAGACATATATATATATATATATATATATATATATATATATATATAATTATTGATTATAACACTAATTAAACATGTATAAACATCCTAATGTGAGGAAAACACTTTGGTCAAAGTGTTAGGAGGCCATTAGGTTGCGACAAAGGAGTGCAAGGCCTTATACGGGAGTTTATGGTCAATGGACCATGTCTTAAGGAGTTTGTGGCCCAGGGGAGTTTACTCCTAGCCGTAAACTCTCAATTAGGTCACCAAATGAGGCTCGAAACTATTATAACTTAAGGGGTTAAGTGTTCCAAGGCTTATACAAGAGGTTGGGTGGGTTTAAGGTCCAAGAATGGCCTTGTATGGTGTTTACAGCCCTGGGACCACTTCCCCATGAGTTTACAGCCATAAAATCATGGTATGAAGTACCAAATCGTGTAATAAAGTCCTTAGTTCAATGGTGTTAGGTTCTATGCTAAGTTCCAAGGCTCACTAAGGGGTTAGGGTGTCATTTGCACCCTTAAAAGGGGTTTACGACCCAAGAACATGTCTTGGCCATAAACTCCTTGAATCTTGTGATTCCTTATGTTTTCTAAGCTCTAAACATGTTAAACCTAGTGTACAATGAGTTGGAACAAGAGTACTTACGATATAGGAGCTTGAATGGTCGATTTTGGTCAAGAACACTAGTGTGTGTTCTTGGTGGAACTTGAAGATCTACAAAATGGAATGATTTCATGGATGAAATCATGTAAGATTACTAGTTCATGCAAGATATCAACTAGTTAAGCCAATAAGCTTATGATATTAGAAGATCGGGGACAAAGATCGGGATGATACTTGAGAGGATTTCAGCCAAAGGGAAGGGAGGAATGAACAAATGACCAACATATGAACTTATAAGCAAGAGTTTACGGCCCACATGGAGTTTACGGCCGTAAACTCCCATGTGTTGGCCGTGAACTTCTAGCAGGGATGTTTAAGGTCATTTCTTTGAGTTGTAACTTCATCCGATAATCCCCGACACTTATTCCTTAAGTGTACAAGGCTTAGAATGCTCAAATAAACTCCTAATTGTGCTAAAAGATAACAGCAATGAGTTTGACTTTTAATGAAGTGTTTGATTGAACTGGATGGAAAATTTAGGGTTGTCACATCTAGTAAATGAATAGCCAAGGTACAGGCTTTCTACTTCTATTGAGTAAGAAATGCAGTACAAACTCGATCTACTTACCTCCTCTTGAATCGCCAAGCTTCCTCTTCCTTCTCAAGCTTCAAAATTACCAAGAACACACAACAATGGCTCAAGAACACCCAAAATGGATTAGGGTTTCGTGAATAAGGCTTGGAGGTGATGGAGGTTGAAGTTGAGGCTAGTTAAAGTGTTTAAATAGGGTGCAAGCTCTGAAAATTAGGGTTTCACTCTAGCAACCCTACTCGTCGATTCAAGGCTCCCGACGAGTCTGGGGCCACCGACTCGTCGATTCCCTTTGTAGAAATGAATGTTTTAATTTAAAATACATACCAGGATCCAGGAGTTACAAATCTCCCCCACTTATTTTAGACTTCGTCCTTGAAGTCTATTGCGTCTGGAAAAAGATCGTGGTAGTGCTCCGTCATCTCATCCTCCAACTCCCAAGTCCATTCCGAGCCCTAGTGGTACTGCCATTGCACCTTCACTAACTCAACCTTCTTATTCCTCAGATCCTTCATATTCCTGTCGAGGATGGATACTGGTCACTCGATGTAGTTCTGGCTGCCGTCCACCTGAATATCCTCTAGAGGTACTACCATGTAGTCATATACCAGACACTTCTGCAGCTGGGAGACATGAAAGGTACTATGGATCTAACTAAGCTCGGCTGGTAGATCCAGCATATACGCCGTCTTGCCCACCCAGGATGCAACCCTGAAAGGACTAACATATATGGGGGCCAACTTACCCTGTTTCTTGAACCATATGACACTTTTCCAAGGTGACACCTTCAGGAGAATCATATCCCCAACCTGGAACTCCAGGTTTGATCGACGTCTGTCTGTGTAGCTCTTCTGCCGACTCTGAGCAGTCTAAAACCTGCTCCTGACCTACGGTATCCTCTTTATCGTCTTGAGTACCACTTTGGTACTCCCAATGACCCTCTTTCCAACCTCACCCCAGCATATTGGGATTCTGAACTTCCTCCCATATAACATCTCGAGGGGAGGATGGTCGATACTCGCGTGGTAGCTATTATTGTAGGAAAACTCTACCAAAGGAAGGTAGGTATCCCAGCTACCACCGAAGTCGAGGACGTATGCGAGCATCATATCCTCCAGAGTCTGGATGGTTCGCTCACTCTAACCATCCTTCTGCAGGTGAAAGGCTATGCTAAAGTGCAGACAAGCATCCAACTCGTCATAAAATTTCATCAAGAATCTGGAAGTAAATCACACATCTCAGTCAGAAATCACAGAAACTAACACTCCGTGTCGAGCTATTACCTCTATGATGTAAATTCCGGCCAACTTCTCAGCAGAAATGGTCTCCTAGATCGGGATGAAGTGGGCACTCTTGGTTAACCAATACACGATGACCCAAATCAAATCCACTCCCAGTACGGTCCTAAGAAGTTTCGTGATGAAATCCATAGTAATATCCTCCCACTTCCACACAGGGATCTACAATGGTTGTGTCATGCCGTGAGGCCTCTGGTGCTCTGTGTTGACCTTCCTGTAGATCATACATCTCTCGACGTACCAGGCTACATCCCGCTTCATGCAGGGCCGCCAGTAGGCAGGGCGAAGATCTCTGTATATCTTCGTCGCCCCGGGATGGATAGACAATCTAGACTTGTGTGCCTCATCCATCAAAATATGTCGCATTCCACCCCAGTACAGAACCCAAACCCTCCCATGTAGGGTCACCAGCCCACGAATGTCATAGTCAAATGAGGCCACCTGGCCTATGATCCGCTCACACTTCCGACACTCCTCCTTCATACCCTCAACCTGCACCTCTCGGATCCACTCCAAAAGTGGAGTCACCACCATCATCCTCAAGCAAATGTCTCTGATCGGGGCCGCCTTGCGGCTAAGTGCATCAACCACAACGTTGACCTTCCCCAGATGCTAGAGGATTTCATAGTCGTAATCCTTCACCACATCTAGCCACTGACGTTGCCTCATGTTCAGGTTCAACTAATCCATGAGGTACCTCAAGCTCTTATGGTCCATGTATATGGTACAACGGACCCCATAGAGGTAATTTTGCCAAATCTTGAGGGCGAAAATGTTGGAATAGTGTCTAAGGCTGCAACTATATATATTAGGCAAGTATTTGACCCGATTGTGCATGGTCCTTTTGGGTTGCCTTCACCATAGCAACTTGATAGGATGATTTATTATGAGAGAATAGATATTATTAATATATTATGAGAATAATATAAGGAATAATAATATTGTTATTTGTTTAATATAAGTCATAGATTAATTAGTATTAATTTGGTGACTTAAAGAGATTAATTAAATAAGAGGGTATAAACTGTCAATTGTTTGATAGTTACACATTGGGCTATAAATCCTTAAGAGATAGGGTATGGACGATTTCTAGGGCTAGGATAAGCCTCAAATCATCCAAGGCATATCTAAGGAAAGGATTAGGATTGCTTAGAGTCTAAGTTATCCAATTAGGGTTTAAGGGTGAAACCTTAGGAGCCTTACAAGTATAAATAGACCCCTTGGGATAGGGAAACCGACACCTCTTCTACAGCAAGGAAACCCTGGCCAATTTCCTCCTCTATCCTCTCTCTCAAATCATTCTCTTTGCTAGTTGGTGTTTGTAAGCCATTAGAGTAGTGACAATTGTGACTCTAAAGCTCCAAGAACAAGAAGATCAAACAAGTGTTTCAAGGTAAGCTTCTAACTCTGGTTTTGTATTGTTCTTATACCTAATTAGCCATTAGAAGTCTTGGATTCAATACATGTTTAATTAGAGAAACCTAGATCCAAGCATTAGGGTTTGCATGTGCACATAGGAATGTTCATATGTCCAAAACCCATCAGAAAACAACCGCCCCAACTCCAGATCATGTGTCGGGTAGTTTGCCTCATGAGGCTTCAGCTGCATCGAGTCGTAAGCAATGACGTGCCCCCTCTACATCAATATTGCACCCAAACTCGAGATGGATGCATCACAATATACTACAATATGACATCCCCAAAATCACGGGTAGAAAAGACCGATTTTGTTTTTGCTTTGTTTGAAAATCAGAGTAACATTTTAAATAAAAGTCTTGCGGAATTTGTCCCAAAACAAAATATGATAAAGATTTATCAAAAGCATTTCCAAGGAAATGTATTTCATTAAAAGACTTGGGATGTCATGTTCGATATAGATCAAAAGCATAAACAATACAATATAAGCCTTACTACATTATTTCGTATCTACAGGCCTATATTCGTAATCCCTCATCCAAAACATCACATCTATGCTCATGCGCCACTACATGTAATGCAAGAAACTGAGTGGGTTAGGCTTGGGAGCCTGGTGAGCACATAGGGTTTTCAACCCACAATAAATAATTTTATTAATTTAATCAATCAAGAATAACCTGATTACCCGTTCCCGTTATCCTCACTTTACATCCCTAAACACCTATCATAAGGGACCTAGCCTAAGGATCATCATCGGGATGGAGACCACTGCTAAGGGGTTCCTTAGCAATAAATGTCCTAAAGGCAACCATGTGGGGGATGGAGTAAACCGGTGAACACATCGTTCACAACACCTACAGGTTGCGAGCCTGCTAGCGTTCCACTGGATTGTCTAGAAGAGTCTGTGGTCGTTATCTATACTCCGCTAGATGACTGGATCAACAACAACAACATCGAGGCCTCTCATCATTTTATCACACATCGTCTTATTACATCTACCCATGTTTTACCCCAATATTTTTGTAGATATAAAATACATATACAGTTTAAATCATTTAAAACTTGTATAAAAACATTCATCCAGCATAGATAGCAAGTATACATATAATATGCACACATAGCACGTAATATATAAAATACTTCATATCTATGTGTAAGATGAAAGTGACTATGCACTCACTTGAAAAGGTGGTGAATCCGAACTCAGAAAACGCTTCGCTTCTTAAAAAGAATTTCCTTCGACGAAACCTAGTATTATTACCACTATAGTTTAGTCTATTATTCGCCGAGACTAATTAATAGTCTAGCTATTATTACTATTATATAAGCGTTAAAAAAATACTTATATAACCCATCATAATAGCCCAAGTATTTATTTAAAGTTCCTAATAACGTTACTATAATTAAATAAAAGCTATATTAAAAATAACGTAGGCGTAACTCACTTACAGCGGGTTTTATAGAAAACCAGACTTGGATTGGAGCAGCGTTTCTGAGCTGAAAATATCTTCTTCTCGGAGCCGTCGAGCACTCTGGGGCTTCCACCTCGTGCTAGGAGGTTCCCTAGGCTTTTCGGGGGATTTCAGGGACTAGAGAGAGGTTCTAGAGAGAGAGTAAAGAGAAGAAAGAATGAGAAAGGTGTGAAGAAAATGAGGGTGGCGGAGGTGGTATTTATAGGGTGAAATGTGGCTGAACTTTGTGCCACATGTCCCGGTGCCGTGCCGGTTTTGCCGTAAAACTTTGGCAAGCCATAACTTCTTCGTTATAACTCGGATTTTGGTGTTCTCTATATCCCCGGAATCCTTGTTTCGACCACTACAACTTTATATAAAGATATTGGGCTTATCTCATACTTTAATTTTTATGCTTATTTTTATTCTTTATTAATTATACATTTATTATTAAATAATAAGCACATAAATACACATAATTCACATAATACTCAAATATTTCATCTTTATTACTTCAAAAAGAGTTACAATAGTTGACCTAGACTATTACATTGTCAAAAATGCTTAGCCCTGAAACCCGGGCGTTACAGTTCTCTCCCCCTTAGGATGATTCCGTCCCGGAATCATGCATCAACAAACAGATGTGGATAGCGACTCATCATGTCATCCTCTATTTCCCAAGTGAGATTCGGCCCATTCAAATGTTTCCATCGGAATAGCACTAAGCCGACCATCTTGTGTTGTAACTTCTTAGTCTTACGGTCAACAATTGCATCGGGCTCTTCGATTAATCTCTTATTCTCATCCATTCTTAACTCTGAGATTGGAATTATGTCGGGAACTTCTCCCGTGAATTTCCTCAGATAAGACACATGGAAGGTGTTATATATACCATCGAGTTCTTCGGGTAATTCCAGCTTGTAAGCTTGGTTCCCAATCTTCTGAAGAACTTTGAATGGTCCAATAAACCTTGGACTCAGCTTTCCTCATTTCCCGAATCGTATAAGTCCCTTCCACGGTAAGACTATAAGCAGAACCGAATCCCCAACTTCGAAGGTTATCAGTCGTCTTTTCTTGTCAGCATAGCTCTTCTGACGATCCTGAGCTGCTAACATCCTTTCCTTAATCACCTTCAACTTCTCAGCAGTCTCATGGACTATCTCGGGGCCCATAAACTGCTTCTCTCCGGATTCAAGCCAACAAGATGGCGTACGACACTTCTGTACATACTAGGCTTGATAAGGTGCCATCTTGATGCTCGAGTGGAAACTATTGTTGTAGGAGAATTCTACCAGAGGTAAGTGTTTGTCCCAGTTCCCTTGGAACACAAGGGTACATGCTCTCAGCATATCTTCCAGTGTTTGAATCGTTCTTTCGCTCTGACCATTAGTTTGCGGATGATAAGCAGTACTCAAACACAACTTTGTACCCAACTCCTCTTGTAGACTCCTCCAAAACCTCGACGTGAAATGACTATCACGGTCTGATACAATCGTAAGAGGTACACTGTGAAGTCTTACAATTTCCTTCACGTAATCATTTGCGAGCTTATCCATAGACCACTTCTCTTTGGCTGCTATGAAGTGTGCACTCTTGGTGAAACGATCCACGACTACCAAAATCATGTCGTGTCCGCTCTTTGTCCTGGGTAGTTTAGTCACAAAATCCATGGTGATGTATTCCTATTTACCCATGGGTACAAGTAAAGGTTCTAAACTCCCATACGTTTTCTGATGTTGTGCCTTAACTCTTGCACAAGCCACGCACTCAGCCACATACTTCACAACATCAAGCTTCATCGTCAGCCACCAGTAGTAGGGTTTTAGGTCCCTATACATTTTAGTGCTACCGGGATGAATCGAGCACATGGTCTTATGTGCTTCTTCCATCAGAAGGTCTCTTATTCCTCCCGTCTTAGGTACCCAAATCCGATCTTGGAATACCTTCAATCCTCGACTGTTTGCACCGAGCACTAACATTTTGCCCAAACGTTCTTCTTTTCGGTCATTCTTCTCTAAAGCTTCTTCTTGAGATTTACTGATACTTTCCACAATCGTCGAGACGACTTCAATTCTCAACGCTCTTGGCCTTTTCCTTTCAAGGTTGACTTTCCAACTGAGAGCATTAGCAACAACATTTGCTTTACCTGGGTGGTAAAGTATCTCACAGTTGTAGTCCTTGAGTAGTTCTAGCCAGCGTCGTTACCTCATGTTCAATTCTTTCTGATTAAAGAGATACTGGACACTCTTATGATCAGTGAAAATCTTGCACTTCATGCCGTATGGGTAATGCCTCCATATCTTTAAGGCAAATACTACCGCTGCCAACTCCATATCATGAGTGGGGTAGTTCTTTTCGTGTTCTTTCAATTGTCGAGATGCGTATGCTATCACCTTTTCTCTTTGGGTCAGAACACAACCCAACCCGACTCCAGATGCATCACTGTAAACCACGAAGTCTTCAACTCCGCCGGGTAGAGAAAGTATCGGTGCTTCACATAACTTCTTCTTTAGCTTCTCGAATGCCTCATCGTGTTTCTCATTCCACGTATATGTATCTCCTTTGTGAGTCAAAGTTGTCAATGGAGCAGCTATCGAAGAAAAGCTTTGGATAAATTGTCGGTAATATCCGGCTAATCCTAGAAAGCTTCGAATCTCCGTGGGAATCTTTGGATGTTCCCACTTCATTACATCTTCGATTTTTGCTGGGTCAACCATTATTCCCTCCTGGTTAACCACATGACCCAATAATTGGACTTCTCGGATCCAAAAATCACACTTGGAGAACTTAGCGTAAAGCTTCTCCTTCCTTAACACTTCCAACACTTCCCATAGATGCTTGCCATGCTCCTCTTGGCTTTTCGAGTAGATCAGAATGTTGTCGATGAACACTATCACGGATTTATCAAGGAATGGTTTACAAACCCTATTCATCAAATCCATGAATGCTGCAGGAGCATTGGTTAGTCCAAACGACATAACCAAGAACTCGTAGTGTCCATATCGAGTTCTGAATGCAGTCTTCTCAATATCCTGTTCTCTCACCTTCAACTGATGATATCCCGACCTAAGATCGATCTTTGAGAAGTAGCTCGAACCTTGCAGCTGATCGAATAGGTCATCATTCCTCGGCAATGGATACTTGTTCTTCACTGTTGCCTTGTTCGGCTCTCGGTAGTCTATACACATTCTCATACTTCCGTCCTTTTTCTTCACGAATAACACCGGGGCTCCCCAGGGTGATGAACTAGGTCAAATGAAATCGTTGTCCAACAGCTCCTGAAGTTGCGTCATAAGCTCCTTCATCTCCGTCGGTGCTAATCGGTAAGGTGATTTTGCTATCGATGTTGTACCTGGTAACAAGTCTATCCGAAACTCCACTTGCCTATCAGGTGGTAATCCGGGAAGATCTTCGGGAAAGACTTCCGGATAATCGCACACAACTGGTATATTCTGCACCTCTTTCTTTTCCTTCTTAACATCGATTACGAATGCCAAGGATGATGCACATCCTTTGGACAAACATTTCCTGGCTTTCATCAGGGAGATGATTCCAGAATTCACTCTGCGTTTGCCCCCGTACACCATAAATGATTCTTTTCTGGGTGGGTTCACCCTTACTATCTTCTTTCGGCATTGAATCTCAGCGGCGTTGGCGCTAAGCCAATCCATACCCAAAACGATGTCGAAACCGTTTAACTCTATGGGTAATAGCTCCTCATGGAATTCGTTTCCATTTAGGTCGATGACGATGTTCTTAATACGATTACTAACACGCATGAATTTGCCACTGGAAACTTCTACAATCAAGGCATTATCAAGTTTTTCTACACGCAATGCTAATTTCCCACCAAATTTATGCGATACAAAGGAGTAGTTGGCTCCGGAATCAAATAGTATATTTGCAGGCAAACCATTTACAAGAAAGGTACCTGAAGCGACATCTACTGCCTCCTTTGCAGCCTCGAGCTTCATTTGGAAGGCTCTCGCCTTCGGCTTCAGTGGTATGTTAGGTCTTCTTGCCTCCTTCTTTTTCATGCAATCCTTAGAAATGTGCCCCTCCTCGTTGCACTCATAACAGACTTTCTTAGTGAACGTGCATTCGTTGGCATAGTGCCTAGGCTTTCCACACTTAGAACAAGTGACTCCTCCGTCACATTTCCCCTGGTGCTTCTTCTTGCACTTGTCGCACCATTTTGTTTTGACTCCTCCTCCTCTCGAACCAGACTTCGAGAATTTACTATTCTTACAGGACCTCGAGGATCCGTCAAATTTCCTTTTCTCTCCCACCTCCGCTCTCTCCAGACCCTTCTCTCGTATCTGGGTCTCCACATTCTTAGCAGCCCAGATTGCAGCTTTCAGAGTGGTATTTTGGTTTACCATTGGACCAAATTCTGCTGGCAATCCGAGGGAAAATTTGTTAACCTTGGAGAGTTCAGTTGGGACGAGGTGAGGAACAAGCTTCATTTTCTCAGTAAAGCTTGCAGCGTATTCAGTAACGCTCATTCTTCCCTTCTTCAGATTCTGGAACTCATTTTTGATCTCCAGAAGATCCTATTTAGAGCAGTATTGCATCTTCAGCTGTACCAGAAAATCCTCCCACGACATCTTGCTTGCTTCACCTTTGGGCATTGAATCAGCTAGTAGCTTCCACTAGCTTAGTACTCCAGATTTCAACAGAGGAACCGCGAGAGCAGTCTTCTGCCTATTGCTACACACACAACTCTCAAACGTCGTCTCCATCTCAGAGATTCAGTTCATGACTTCCACCGGCGTCAGGCTTCCAGATAGACTCGATGGTTTGGATGCCATGAAATCCTTGTATTTGCATCCACGTCCGTCGTTTCCTCCGTCCTGGTGGTTTTGCCTAACTATCGGTGGGTTGGCTTGACCAACAGTCCCACTGTAGTTTCCCTCCTCAGTCTGCCCTTCATTCAACTCGGGCTATTCGATCTGTATGGTCGCTTCCTCTCGATTTTATTGGAGCAAACGCCGGTTTTCCTCCATTTGACGATCCAACATTTTATGGATCATCAATTGCACTCCGGCCATCGTTATTGGCCCAACAACGGCTTCTACAACTGGTGTTTGCTCGATCACTGGGGTTGGTTTCTGTTCCCATTTACATTCACGTTTCCGCTACGGGTCCTTGCCATCTTGATCTATACACTGAATAAGGTGAATTTAGATTTTTATTTAGGATTGATGTCCAAATCATCCTTATCTCTCCGAAACGTTTACATGCTAGTTCTAATATCGTAGTCGTACGTTTAGAATCCTAAATACATAAGGTTTCCAGATCCGGTCGGAAACAGACCATAGATCCGAACAATTAACAGCATATCAGGCACAAAGCATTTATCACATAAAAGCATTTTAGTAATAATTCCTAAAATAAGCTAGTGCTCACAACTCGCAATCATCGCTTAGCATTCTAAGTTTAAGTCTAGAAATACTACAAATTCCTAGTTCGCTTAAACTAATGCTTTAATACCAACTGTGACATCCCCAAAATCACGGGCAGAAAAGACCGATTTCGTTTATGCTTTGTTTGAAAATCAAAGTAACATTTTAAATAAAAGTCTTGTGGAATTTGTCCCAAAACAAAATATGATAAAGATTTATCAAAAGCATTTCCAAGGAAATGTATTTCATTAAAGGACTTGGGATATCATGTTCGATACAGATCAAAATCATAAACAATACAATATAAGCCTTACTACATTATTTCGTATCTACAGGCCTATATTCGTAATCCCTCATCCAAAACATCACATCTATGCTCATGCGCCACTACCTGTAATGCAAGAAACTGAGTGGGTTAGGCTTGGGAGCCTGGTGAGCACATAGGGTTTTCAACCCACAATAAATAATTTTATTAATTTCATCAATCAACAATAACCTGATTACCCGTTCCCGTTATCCTCACTTTACATCCCTAAACACCTATCATAAGGGACCTAGCCTAAGGATCATCATCGGGATGGAGACCACTGCTAAGGGGGTTCCTTAGCAATAAATGTCCTAAAGGCAACCACGTGGGGGATGGAGTAAACCGGTGAACACATCGTTCACAACACCTACAGGTTGCGAGCCTGCCAGCGTTCCACTGGACTGTCTAGAAGAGTCTGTGGTCGTTATCTATACTCCGCTAGATGACTGGATCAACAACAACAACATCGAGGCCTCTCATCATTTTATCACACATTGTCTTATTACATCTACCCATGTTTTACCCCAATATTTTTGTAGATATAAAATACATATACAGTTTAAATCATTTAAAACTTGTATAAAAACATTCATCCAGCATAGATAGCAAGTATACAGATAATATGCACACATAGCACGTAATATATAAAATACTTCATATCTATGTGTAAGATGAAAGTGACTATGCACTCACTTGAAAAGGTGGTGAATCCGAACTCAGACAATGCTTCGCTTCTTAAAAAGAATTTCCTTCGACGAAACCTAGTATTATTACCACTATAGTTTAGTCTATTATTCGCCGAGACTAATTAATAGTCTAGCTATTATTACTATTATATAAGCGTTAAAAAAATACTTATATAACCCATAATAACAGCCCAAGTATTTATTTAAAGTTCCTAATAACGTTACTATAATTAAATAAAAGCTATATTAAAAATAACGTAGGCGTAACTCACTTACAGCGGGTTTTATAGAAAACCAGACTTTGATTGGAGCAGCGTTTTTGAGTTAAAAATATCTTCTTCTCGGAGTCGTCGAGCACTCCGGGGCTTCCGCCTCATGCTAGGGAGGTTCCCTAGGCTTTTCGGGGGATTTCGGGGGCTAGAGAAAGGTTCTAGAGAGAGAGTAAAGAGAAGAAAGAATGAGAAAGGTGTGAAGAAAATGAGGGTGGGAGATGTGGTATTTATAGGGTGAAATGTGGCTGAACTTTGTGCCACATGTCACCATCTGGTAGCAAGCCTTAGGGAGAAAGCAATGGCCAAGATTGTGCCACATCACCCATTTTTGCACAACACACTTCCGACTTCTAAAATCCGTAACTTTCACATACAACCTCCGTTTTTGACGTTCTTTATATCCACGCGTAGGTAATAATAAGATCTACAACTTTCATTTTGACTCCGTCGGCTAATTCTTGGCCGATCGTAAATTTAACAGTACAAGGAGATTATACTGTGAAACGTCCGTGTAAAATTCATAACTTCTACATACGGACTCTGTTTTCGTCTGTATTTTTACCTTTGATTTCCTATTAATGAGATCTTCAACTCTCATTTAGGTCGTGTAAGCCAAAAACCGCTCGAACTAAAATTCGAGTTTCGAGCCGCGCACTGCTAAGCCGAATCTTAGAAAAATCATAACTTCCTCATACGAAGTTAGATTTGGGCGTTCTTTTTTTGGATGTTCTCGGTTTAACATATACTACAACTTTGGTTTAGATCACTGAGGCTAAAAAGTCCTTCATCGTAGATTCACTATTTACATCCCCCGGTGCCGTGCCGGTTTTGCCGTAAAACTTCGGCGAGCCATAACTTCTTCGTTATAACTCGGATTTTGGCGTTCTATATATCCCCGGAATCCTTGTTTTGACTACTACAACTTTATATAAAGATATAGGGCTTATATCATACTTTAGTTTTGACGCTTATTTTTATTATTTATTAATTATACATTTATAATTAAATAATAAGCACATAAATACACATAATTCACATAATACTCAAATATTTCATCTTTATTACTTCAAAAAGAGTTACAATAGTTGACCTAGACTATTACGTTGTCAAAAATGCTTAGTCCTGAAACCCGGGCGTTACATACAAAATCCTTCATGCCCTCTGGCAGGACTAAGATAGCTGCCTCGCAAAACCTCTGTGTCGGCGTCTCGAATGCTGACTGCTGCTTAGGCCCCCAACAAAAGACAAAAACCTTCTTCATCAGCCGGGTCAAGGGTACTGCTATCTTGGAGAAGTCCTGTATGAATCTCCGGTAATAGCTTTAACGCCCGTAGATCAGTGTTAGTCAATTTTGAGACGATAAGCGTCAAAAATGACTTTTTGATGGAAGATTATTTACGAGGAGTAATCTTAACTAAGTTGTAGTATATGTTACAAGGATTTCGTACATATAAAGAACGATGAAATCCGAGTTATAACAAAGAAGTTATGACCTGACGAAGTTTCACGACAGAACCGACAGGACGCTGAATGACGTAAAAAGTGAATTTACGTTAGAGCGATATTTAGCCTTAGCGATCTAAACAAAAGTCATAGAGTTCGTTAAACCATGAGCGTGCATAAAAAGAACGCCCAAATCTGACTTCGTATGTAGAAGTTATGATTTTCCGAAGTTTCAGCTTAGCGGTATGCAGCCTGAATACTCGATTTGAGATCGAGCGGTTTTTAGCCGAAACAATAAAAACAAGAATCGAAGATCTCGTTATTATTAGTATAATGATATAAAGACAAACGAAAATGGACGTCGGATGAAGAAGTTATGAATTTATAACGGAGTTTTCCTATCCCGGCCTACTAACAATAAGTAATAAAAATAAATTCAAAATTAGCCGACGGAGTCTAAACAAAAGTTGTAGAGTATAGTCTCACCTATGTGTGGATATAAATAACGTCAAAAACGGAGTTCGTATGAGAAAGATATGAATTTTTGAAGTTGATTAAATAATTAGAATATTTAATTTAAATATAAAATCCGATATTATCCGAAGGGGGAGGAGTCACCGGCCTGATCCGAACTACGCCCAACGTAATTTTGGGTTACGCCAGCATAACTCGGGGTTTCAACCCCTATAAATAGAACACAAGTGCAACCGAGTTTCTTTTCTCATTTCTTTCTTTCTCTCTCATTTTTTCATCGTTTTGCGTGTAAGAAATATCCCAAAGCCCCAGTATTAATCCCAAGCCTCGAAGCAAGTCCTAAAGCCCTGAAGATCCCGAGAAGTGAAATTCCTGATCCAAAGCTCTGCCCGCGAGAAGCCTGGTTTTTGTGAAGATCTTCCAGATCTACCGAAGAATACTACTTTTACAAGTTGTAGCGTTGTCCGATCATCTTCTAATCAAGCGAGTGTGTAGTTACTTTCTTCTAGTTTCTTCTAACACATAGATATGAAGTATTTGCTATGAAATACGTGTTATGTGTTTATATATTGTTTGTTTATTTGAGATGGAAGTTGGATGAATGTTTTATACAGGTTTGTATATGATTTAAACTATATATGTAATCTATATCTACAAATATATTGGGTAGAACATGGGTAGATGGAATAGTTGGTGTGTGATGAGAGATGGTATTGAGTAAACCCTGGTGACTATGCGACTTAGTGCCTATCAAGTAAACCTTAGTGACGATGTGACTTCGTGCCTACTATATAAACCCTGATGACTATGGAGTTAGCGCCTATTGTATAAACCTTGGTAACTATGGAGTTAGCGCCTACTGTTAAGTAAACCTTGGTGACTATGGAGTTAGCGCCTATTTGATAAACCTTGGTGACGATGTGACTTCGTGCCTGTTAGGGATGAGATTTAGAATCGGAATATCGGACCGAAACCGGAATATATAGAACCGGTTTCGATTTCGGGTTTAAAAATTAGCTTTATCCGGGTTCCGGGTAATCTGGGTTTGGGTCCATCGGGTCCGGGTAAACCGGGTCTAAAAACCGGAACCAGGGTTAAGAACCGGAACCACTTTTAGGACCGGAACCGGTTTTTGTGAAACGTTTAAAAGATGCATATCTCATTTGTTTCAACTTCAATTGACATGCGGCTTTTTCCAACATGTATTTTAGAGTTTGTAGATGATTTTAGACTATAAATTTTACATCTTTAGTTTTATATTCATTTACTTACATCCCCTCAAAGTCGAGATATTAAAACTGGAAGTTTTAGTTTTTTAGTTTTTTTGTATTCGGTGAAAGTTTTAAAACACACATATCTAATTCGTTTGAAGTCAGATTGACATGTGGTGTAACATCCCGAGTTCAGGAGTGCAAGTTCAAGGTTCAAAGTGGAAATATGAAAGGGCAACTCGGCGAGTCCATGGGTGGACTCGGCGAGTAGGGTCGCGACTCTGATCGCGTGTTAAGTGGCCTACTCGGCGAGTCGGAGGCTGGACTCGGCGAGTAGGCGCTGAGTGGAGAAAACCCTAATTTCGGGGGATGAGCCCTATATAAAGGACATTATACCCTCTCCCCAGCCTCTTTACCCTCTATTAAAGTCCAGAAAACCCTAAGATGCGATTGTGAGGGATTTGAGTGCATTTAAACCTTGGAGAAGAGATTTTGGAGGAGATCTTGGAGAGATAGGTGGCTTGGAGCAAGGGGCTTTGCTGAGAATTGGATTTCTCATCTGTTGGGGCTTCCTTTTGAGGTATTACTTCGTTTCTTGGGCTGTTATTCATCTAGATTCATCATCTTGGAATGTGTGGAAAGTTTAGCTTGTAGTATTTCAAGTTTGAAGGTTAGATCTGAGGTTGCTACCTCAGATCTGGAATGGAGAAGGTCTAGAATGCATTAAAGTCCCTGTTCTTGAGTGTTTGGTGAAGTCATCTTGTCCCAAACCCTAGCCCTAGAGTGTAAAATGCCTAGATCTCTTTGGATTCACGTAAAGTTTGCCAATTTACGTGATGGATAGGTTATAAAAGGGTAGATCTACGTTTTGGATCGACTGCATCGCCCGGAAGGCTTCTGTATAGGTTAAGAGCTACTGGTACTCGGCGAGTCACAAGGGTGTACTCGGCGAGTTGCTTGAAGGTGGGCAGGAACTCGACGAGTTGGAAGAACAACTCGGCGAGTTCGTTGAAGATAGCCTTGGACTCGGCGAGTCTGTTCTTGGACTCGGCGAGTCTGGTCTTAAGGTCTTAGCCTTTCCAGGTGAAGCTAAGAATCGGTGAGTCAAGGGATGACTCAGTGAGTTGAGATGGGACTTTTCAGTGTTGGGGGACTCGGCGAGTCAGTGGGCTGACTCGGCGAGTAGATTCACCCAGGAGGTTGACTTTGACTTTGACTTTGATCAAGAGTTGACCAGTTGACTTCTAAGGGCATTTTGGTATTTTGTGGTATTTATGGGGTTTAGTCTTTCGGCTTTATCAGGGTGGAGTTTGTGTCGGAGGTTGGAGTAGCGTGATCTTATCTTTTCATTTAGCAGTTGCAAGGTGAGTTATCCTCACTATATCAACAGGGTCTAAGGCACCAAGGCCGGCCCTTTATCAGATTGTAATCCGGGTATTGTTGTTATGTTGTTGTTTTACTATGTTTGCATCCTGGTAGTTAGGATGGTATATGTTAGAGACCTGGTTAAGGTCGGTATCCTGGTATATAGGGTGATGTTATGCTAGTGACCGATTAGGTCGGTATCCTGATTAGAGTATGTCGTGTTACGTGATCTGCTAGATCTGTTTGATTGAATGTGAATTGTTATATGATTGTATGTTTATGTGCACATGGTTGTTTGACTGGGGTTGGGTTGAGGCGGGACCTACTTTGTGCTGTAGGCCAACATACCCAGGGCGGACCGGTTATTCCGAAGGCCCAGCGAGCGGTCCGGATAGGCTGTAGGCCCCACGAGGGCGGACCAGAGGTGCCGAGGCTCGGAGAGTGGACCAGGCCGACTGAAGGCCCGATGCGGCGGACCAGTCATACTGTAGACTCAGAGAGTGGACCAGGTAGGTTGAAGGCCCGGTGCAGGCGGACCAACCACACTGTAGACTCAAGGGACATGACTAGACTTGGAGGTGATGGGTTTTATACAAACAATCCTATGTGTGCATGCAACCCTAGTATTGGATCTATGTTTTCACTATTAGTTATACAGCTTTATGAACACAAAAAGAAACCTGGCATGCTACTATAATTTTCGAAATTCATATATAAAGCTAGAATACATACCTTTTGTTGTTATATAGCAATAACAACTAGTTCCTTGAATTTCCTTAGCTCTTGAAAGCAAGTACCACAAGTGTAGTACCTCTAATGGAGTCACAAACACCATATGCAACTTGGATGAAGAGTAGAAGAAAAGGAGGCACCAAAAACGGCTGGAAACCCTAATGGAAGTGTTGTCCACGTTTTTGGGGCCTAAGGGGTCCTTTATATACTAGTGTGGGCTTCTAGGGTTTCAGTCAAAACCCTAAAGGACAGCTTAAACTCTAAGTAGCCCATGGAACCTTCTGGACAAGGCTATGGACGAAAATATGATGGGCTTCCATCATAATTTCGTTCACCCCTTATTCCTATAGCATTCCTTAGCCCAATAACTCAATTATCCAATAATTGCAGTCCAGTCCCCTATATTTAATTAATCTCTTTTAGCCACAAAATTAATTCTTAATTAATTCTTGACTAATATTAATTAAACAATATGATTTCTCCTTTAATATATTATTCTCATAATATATTAATAAATCATATTTAAACCTTAATCTCCTTAAATCATCCTACATATTGCTATGGTGAAGGCAACCCAAAAGGACCATGCTCATAATCGGGTCAAGTACATACCAAAATAGTTATGGACTTAGACACTAATCCAACAGTCTCCCACTTGGATAAGTCTAATAACTATTTTCCGTATGACTTCAGAACCTGATCAGCAATCGTAGCTTTCAAAAGCCGTTGTCAACTCTGATCTTATCAGATAACGTGTCCTTTAGATAAGGGATTATATATTCCTCCATTCTCAAGATATCGTATAGACATAAGACATGAATTTCAATCATTCTCTCTATACTGTTTCCCGACTTCCGATTCATGACGACTGATAACAGACTACAATTGAACACATCAACTTAGTCCCGGCTTGGCCAAGCGCTTCGGTGTCATCACTAAATCATCGAGAGGCCCATAGATATCGCTTTTATTCCACTTTGGGTAAAAGGAATGGATAAACTTCGACTCAAATGCTCGCTTGTATTTACTGATCGAATCACACACAACAATAAGTTTTATAACACCAAGTTACTGGTGCGTTTACTTATTATCAATGTGTAACCGATTAACAAATAACAACTCACACGTCTCGGTTTCAAGAATATACAATATTATCGTCTCACTAATCACTCGTGATAAATCCATGAAGTGATCCAAGTGAGCGTGGGTTTAATCCAATACTTTAATCTTATCAAAGCACTCACGAACTCTGCAGCAAACTTGTGCCATGTCTAAACACTTCAGACAATCTACAGACAGATTCATGACAGTCTTTATTCATACCTACTCCCAACGTATGACCAACTGTGGATGTTTGAATAACCTAGTTATTCTGGAAGTCAAAACATGCAAATTGAAACATGACAACAATACTTAATCCTATATGGCCTCAAACTTGTGAGAGTAAATAAAACCCTTCTATTTATCCACCATATTGATTACTCATTATTTATCATTTAATGTTTCGGATAATCAACTCATTACTTGAATTATACCAACAATTGTCCCATGCTCTAAACATGCACACTTTGTTTCCTATGGTCCATGCTTTGCGAAATAGATCACCTGAAAACTTTTCCAATGATGCTCATTTCACAATTCCTTAATCCTAATTATTAGTGTAAGAACACAAGGTTCTTGCCACTACTAGAATATGCTAGATTCTAACATTTTATGCAACGATCCCTTTGCAAAATCATAGCACAAAAGTCACCAAGACGTAGCTAATGAAATTACAAAGTACTTTCTTAGAAATTGTTACAAGACAATTCCATAGATGTGAAGTCTCACATTCAAAGTACATTCCTTTGAACATCCTTCTTGCATAAAAGTTTCTAATCTAGGCATAGACTCTCAATATCCAACTCCCAATATGGAAACATTTCCACATTTGCCATATGACAACTCATTCTTAATAGAATCTTATCTATTCATAATAATGTCGATATGGTCCATCCAATACCATACTTCCAACTACTTACAAGCGATCAACCCTCAGCGAACTTTGGATCGTCCTTTGATAGTTGTTAAATTCTTTCAGTAAAAAACAATTCTATTCCTTTTTCCCTCTTAATGCGCTAGACATTTGGAAAATTTTAGAATGGTAAAATACTATAGCATTTACAATCGATCCTATACCCGAAGCGTATGGGACACGATGCATAATGTCTTACATAAAGATATGATACTTTACCAATCTTTTGCCATAATATTTTATGTGTCATGTTCTCACAATTCGAACTATGAAGAGGGATGTCGTAATCATAATCGAATTTTAAGAACACACAATGTATCCTTTGACTGAAAATATTAAAATTTCTTAATCTAAGCTTTAGATATTGAAACGGAGTATAATATTCTCTCCCTTAATTATAGCAAAACAACTTTTCAACCCATGCAACTTTGCAAATGGAATCTTTGTTTTTCTATAATTAATATTGCTAACTTGCAATACTCGCCATAACAATCATACAAGCATAACACTTATGCTCCCACTATCATGATGATTATCATATAAGCATAACATTTATGCTCCCACTAGCTTTGACATGAACTTCCAGAAAACAATGCCTATTGAATATCTGAAATTCATATTTCTAATACCAGATGCTTCGATAAGCCTTTATCTAAGCTTCTTAACCTTATACACCTTTGCCTTAGATAGCTCATATGTGTGTTTAAACAATTCATAACTTATGTTACTAAGTTCCAAATGTTGAAACTAATTGCCAAATCTCACAATTCGAACTATGGAAAGGGATGCCGTAACCATAATCGAATTTGAGAATACAATTTTCACTATTGCTATCTTCTTAAAATCTCTCTTAGTGAAAGCATTTCCTCACAATCATTTTCATGAAGGAGGGAATCTTATGACACTTAGATTTTATGGTGTATGAGTTCCTATCCATGTGAATTTGCCAAAACCAAGGTTTGCAACAAATCCAAACTCATATGGACTGAACTTTCTTAATCTTGATTTCTTGCCCTATGGTAACACGAGTGCCCACCATGCCTTCCAAGTAGTTTAGTAACTTGTCCTTACATATCAATTTACTTTCCATCGACTAAGGCTCTAGTGTGTATTCAAATGAGAACTCATAGAACTCATATACACAATTAACTCAATTGGAATGGCACAGAAACAAAACAATATCAGCACGATAGGTTGTAAACCTCAAGTCGTGTGCTAGTGATGATCGATAAGGTTTATTCTTGATTTGTTCTTGAAACTTTTCAAGACCATTAAGACTCCCACTGACTTCTTGACATATAAGATTCTCTTGTCAAGAAACATTTCTTGACAAACAAATATTCAAGAGTTAGTGAAGCATTTATCAAGACAAAACACTTCACACAATTGGTCCTAGTTGGTCTTTGTCTTATCCAAGACAGCACAACTTACCAATTTCAAATGTGCAAGAATAAGAAAACTTTTCCAAATTCCACATTTGATCAGTGTTATAAAACTACTTAAGACTTTTCACTCAATGTCACAATCTTGACTTTAAGACTTGATATTGGAACGAAGTATGATTGACTTCTTGATTTAACCATTTCTACAATACTTGATTCCTCTTCTTAGACATGCAATTGCACTAAGACTCACTTAGAGGATCTATTGAGACATGGTTCTTAATCTTTAAGACTTATCATAAAACACAATAAAAGGTACTCTCCCTTCTTCCTAGAAAAGAGAAACTTTTATCTTTCTGCCTACTTGATTCTTCTTTATTCGTTCTACTATTCATTGAAACTTTTTCAATCAACTCAGAATTATACTTAATCTTATAAGTATAATCATATTTACTAAGCTTTAGTAAATCATGACGAATATCTTTGTCACTCTTGTGGTGGACTTGATCAACACACAACCTTGTGTACTTGATCTCCTTGTCCTTTAATTGACACTTTGCCAAAGAATTAGTCTAAGTTTCCCAAATGTGAAAGTTTTCCATTCATCATACAATACACATTGCATGATTCCAAGTTTCTGTCCAATTGAAACTTGGGCGATGAGAAAGTCTCCCTATTTGGTACACTTTTGACATTTCCATAATTAAGAATCAAATCCATTTTGCTAATAATAGAAGTACATGAACATCAATTTTTCATATATTTTATTGTAAGGATAAATAAATAAGACAAAATCAAAATTTATTTTATTGCGGAAAAAATTTTTCCTTACAATGTAATTCAATTGAAAAACTATGTTATTACATATTTCTTAACAATCTATTCTAACTCCAAGTAGTAGCTCAAGAATCCATTCTTCAAGTAATGCGATCGACATCCATTTCTTCATGATTAGATTCAGCTCACTTCTTTTCTCAAGCTTCCTCTCTTTTCCTCGATCCTTCAAAACATCAAAATGTAATCTTATCACATCATGTATTAAGAATCTAGAATAGGAACTTAAAAGAGTTAGTTAATGGATTTTACCTGAAGCAGAGCCATACGTCTTGACTCTCCCATCTCTTAGATCTCTCAGGTAATTAGGGCAGCTTCGTCTCCAATGCCCATTCTCTTGGCAATAAAAGCAAATAGACTCCTTTGGCACAACACATCGGACAATCACAGACTTAGTTCTTTCTGGACTTCCAATGTTGCCAGTGTGCATTAAAGTTTGGGAGTTTGATTCACTGGACAAATTTGCTTGACCAGCACGCCAAATCATTGCTGATTCAGTAGCTATAAGCAAATAGGTGAGATCAATTAGGGTCATGTCGTGGTCCATCATATAGTACTCTCTAACGAACTCACTATATGATTCAGGAAGTGACTGAAGAACCCAGTCAACAGCCAACTCACTTGAAATCTCGACACCCAACATGTTTAACCTATCAATGTATGACTTCATCTCTAAGACGTGCGCACACACAGGTTTCCCATCTTCGTGTTTACTTGCCAAAAGGGCTTGAGTGAGCTTGAACTTTTCAAGCCTTTGAACTTGTGGGTCAGGGAGAATAATTGGAGGAGGTGGAGGAAGTGAAGCATGACTCTCATTTCCTTGATCGTATCTCGGAACGTCATCTTCATTTGGAAAGCTTGTTCCAAAGGATTTGGGAAGATCATTGTAAGATTCAGACATCTACAAAACGGGAGAAAATTCAAGTTAGGTTGATTAGAATTTTTGATGCAACACCCAAATGAAACATCAAGCTAGGATCCAACACAATACTCTACAACCTAGAAGAGGGATGCCGTAATCTAGTTGCAGAATATCTGAAGGTAGGTAAATGACGATTTACCAATTTCCACCATGAAAAACGAAAAAGAAGTTTAAGTTTTAAATGAATTGAAACTCCTAGATCTTTTGAGATTTATTGAACTTTTCAATGGCATGTTTAATCTCGATTATGCCCTACTATTTGTGACTGGGATGCCGAGGATCACAAACAAGGTGTAAATAACCATACGAATCACGTGGTGCACCCAATGTTACTATCACCTAATCAATGTGCCGGTTAGCCACACACGCTCCATTGATCTATGACAAACATCGAGTCACCCTTCGCTACCAATGTCATCCCCAAATTAGTGTGCCGGTTAACCACACACGCTCCACTAACGTTTGACAAGGGTACGAAGTGTAATTCCATGGGTTAGCATACAATTTCACATTTTGCCTAAAGTAACTATGATTTGGGAATTTGAAAAAGCATTTAGTTACTTTGTACTTATAATGGAAGGTTTCTGTCCTATCCTACCCGTTCGGCTAACGACCCTCCACTAGTCAAGAGTGCGGTGGGTAAGAGTGGATACCCATTCAATCGCCATTTTATAGGCAATTTCCTTAAACACCCCTTATAGACTAGCTTCGTGAATGAGGCCTACTAACGGTAAGACTGACTTTTTAGTTATACATATATAATATTAAGCTTTTAATGTTATATATAGTATAAGAGTGTATTTTACACTTTTAAAATACCAGGTGGTTTAAATTATACTTTTAATTAACCAAAATCATTATGGATTTATTAAATCTCTTTTAATTATACACTTAATTAATTTAATAAAACCATAAGGGTTTAATTTGAACTTTTCAAAATCAGGGTTTTGGATTTAAGACTTTCAAAATTAACTTTTAATCAACAATTTAAATTCCAAAACTTGAGGGCAAGTTTTGAAACTCTTCAAAACAATTAGGTTTTAATCTCACTTAAAATTTTCGAATTTAAGACATTTAAATTAAAATTTTAAATATTAAAACTCTTGATTTAATAATTACCATAAATTAACCAATTAATTTAAATTATTAAATCACAAGGGATTATCTAGATCATGAGGATAATTACCAATTATACATCTAAGATATCCTAATCCCTTGAATCCCTCTCTAAATCTCGAAAATAAGGGATGGGATAATTCATGATCTTTAATTACCATATTTAATAATTAAAAGATAATTACAAGATATGGGATTATCCAAATCCCTAAAATTTAGGATCTAACCTTGGGGAAGGAGGTAATTTCGAAATCCAAGGGTTGGATAACCCTAGATTTCAAAATCTTGGAGGCTAAGGAAACGATTTGAGAAACCCTAGCAAAAATCGCCATCTAGGGTTTTGCAACCCTAATTGCGAAAATTACCTAGCCTTTAGGGTTTATTAGCCATAAACCCTAATATGTCAAGTTCACAAATTTGAATAAAAGCTAATTGAAAACAAAAACCAATGGCTCTGATACCACTTATGGGTTTTATACAAACAATCCTATGTGTGCATGCAACCCTAGTATTGGATCTATGTTTTCACTATTAGTTATACAGCTTTATGAACACAAAAAGAAACCTGGCATGCTACTATAATTTTCGAAATTCATATATAAAGCTAGAATACATACCTTTTGTTGTTATATAGCAATAACAACTAGTTCCTTGAATTTCCTTAGCTCTTGAAAGCAAGTACCACAAGTGTAGTACCTCTAATGGAGTCACAAACACCATATGCAACTTGGATGAAGAGTAGAAGAAAAGGAGGCACCAAAAACGGCTGGAAACCCTAATGGAAGTGTTGTCCACGTTTTTGGGGCCTAAGGGGTCCTTTATATACTAGTGTGGGCTTCTAGGGTTTCAGTCAAAACCCTAATGGACAGCTTAAACTCTAAGTAGCCCATGGAACCTTCTGGACAAGGCTATGGACGAAAATATGATGGGCTTCCATCATAATTTCGTTCACCCCTTATTCCTATAGCATTCCTTAGCCCAATAACTCAATTATCCAATAATTGCAGTCCAGTCCCCTATATTTAATTAATCTCTTTTAGCCACAAAATTAATTCTTAATTAATTCTTGACTAATATTAATTAAACAATATGATTTCTCCTTTAATATATTATTCTCATAATATATTAATAAATCATATTTAAACCTTAATCTCCTTAAATCATCCTACATATTGCTATGGTGAAGGCAACCCAAAAGGACCATGCTCATAATCGGGTCAAGTACATACCAAAATAGTTATGGACTTAGACACTAATCCAACAGGAGGGTGGACCTGGTGGACTGAAGGCCCGACACGGCGGACCAGTCACACAGTAGACCCGATATGCATGGTTGTTATGTGATTTGTTATGATATAGAATGCTATGTGTGTATGGTATATGTGGTTGGTATTTTGGGGGTATCTCACTAAGCTTTCGGGCTTACAGTTGTTGTTTAATGTTTTTCAGGTTCTTCAGGAGACTGTGGCAAGGCAAAGGCGTGATCGTACCGCTCCTCATGTTTATGATTTATGTTATGGTTCTGGAAATACTATGATGCTTTGAAAAGTTTAAAATTTTTTTAAAATTTTTGGTCGTTACAAGTTGGTATCAGAGCCTTGGTTTGAGTGAATTGGAGGAACATTCGTGTGAATCCAGTCTCAAATTAGGGAGAGTTTTTAAAAAGAGAATTTAAAATGGTTTTCAAAATAAGTAAAAGGAGGACGCGGAGGTATGATCAGTCGGAGCCAGTAAGTAACCCCGAAATACCATACATGATATTTGTTTCCGAGCTTTGATAGAACAACATGCTAGTACTAGGCTAGGGATCTTCAGGATTTCATGATAATGTTTCCTGTTTTATGATGCCTGCTAGCCTAGGGTTTCCCTATGTATGAGATTTCCAGTGTTCCTCTAGGAGTGAGGATTGAGCGCTTGTTATGTATATTTGTCACTAGGGTGTTGTGGTAGTACTTCATACAAATATAGGTAGGTGTGGAAGGTAGTATGGGCCCGTACTACTGAAAGCACAGGACCCATACGCGTATCAGGGAAACCATGACCTCTAGGGTTGAGTTGGAAGTTGGTTCCCGAGTTAGTAGGAAGTATCTGAGATTTTGTGGTGTTTTTCAGTATGGTGGTCACGAGGCATGCTGGGAGTGGATCCGGGTCAGGATCGAGAGCGGGAGAGGGAGGTCAGGGCGGGTCAGTACCACCCGAGGTTATTGGTCAGATGAGCATAGGCGAGCTGGATGCTAGGATTCGTGAAATCGTGCATGATGTGGTTGCTGCATTGTTTCAAGCCGAGCTGCCGGAACTGTTTGGGTCAATCAAGACCGCCATGGTTGAGTATTTTGATGAGCGCTATGCGGCTCTCACAAAGACGGCTGTCGTGGCAGCTACATCGGCTGTAGCAGCGGCAGGGGGAGGAGTTGGTAGAGGTTTCTAGTTTCGAGACTTCGATAATACAAATCCCCCTACCTTTGATGGAGTTCAAGACCCGATTGTTGCTATGAGATGGTTGTCAGATGTGGAAGGGTGTTTCTTCACGTGTTCATGCCCTGCTGATCAGATGGTGAGGTGTGCTCTGAACGTGTTGAGGCTTGGGGCGAAGGATTGGTGGAGATTGACCACGGGGTCATATTCGGATGCTCAGAGGGCTGCGGTTTCATGGGATCAGTTCCAAGAGATGTTGAGCACTCGTTATGTTCCGCGGGTTGAAAAGGGAGAGATTAGCTCAGGAGTTCCTAGAACTGAAGCAGGATTCGGAGTCGGTGATAGAGATCACCAGGATGTTCACTGAGAGGGCGATGTTTTGCCCTGAGTTCGCTTCGGAGCAGGCTCAGATGTCCCGATATCTGAGTATGCTCAAGAGGGATATCAGACAGTTCGTGTCTACGAGAGGTGCGAGACCTTGTTAGAGTTACAGGAGGCCTCCAGGCGGCGTGACTTGGAGATTGAGTTGCAGTTACGAGAGCAGAGGCAGGCTCCGGTGCAGTCGCAGTCGGCGCCGAAACGATCTAAGACCGTCAATTCTAGATTGGGAGATTAGAGCATCCACACTTGTGGGAAGTGTGGGAAGGGTCACACCGGAGTTTGTAGGTCTGGTGGTGCATGCCGCAAGTGCGGAAAGGAGGGGCACTATGCGAGGGATTGTCGGCAGGCAGTCCCGGGTCAGGATTTGTGGATCTGTTATCATTTTCATCAGGTTGGGCACTTGAGGGTCAACTATCCACAGCTTGCTGCGGGACTGGTGCAGGCTCCAGCACTGGCCACATTGAGGATGACGAGTGGAGGTCAGGGTGGAGAGGAGCCCCCAAGGGCTCAGGGTCGTGCTTTCCAGCTTACAGCGGAGGAGGTCAGGGCAGTGCAGGATGCAGCTGCGAGTCTATTTCTTCTTGATGTCTTATTATTTTATGATTTGTGGAGTATTGTTTACATGCTAGTCTCGTTGTGTGGTTTTCGGTATTGTATTCTTTGATTTTTGAGGGTTAGGGCATGGTTATGGGTTAGTGTTGGGAATTTTGTTGGTTATCATTCATGAGGGTTATTAGTGGGAATCGGGTGTTTGGTCTGAATATCGGGTAGCATCTACAGTCTGAGGAGTGGTTAGCTGAAGATCGAGTTTCTTTTGAGCCCGGAATGATCAGTGTTGATATGTGATTTGCGAAGGTTGCCCGTGTCAGTGGAAATCAGTTTGCGGGTAAGTGTTTGTGTCGTGAAGGGTTGTTGAGGGAGGTCGGTGATGGCGACCGGTGGTTGATAGTCAGCGCTCTAAGTGGGGGAGAATTGGAGAATTCTCCAGAATATCGGTGAGCATGAGAGTTTGTTTAGCTGTGTGGGACTCAACAGTGTTTCGGTCAGCCAAAAGCGTAGGCTGGTATGAGTAAGGGGCATGCGTGCGGGGCGGGATACAGACCAAGAGCGATTGATTATGGAAGGCCTAGGATCGGGTCGGGACGGAGTATATGGGATGGAGGTAGAGTTCGGAACCCCTAGAGGGCTAGAACAGTATGCATGGGAGGAGTTTCCCGAAGGAGTAACTCAGAATGTTGAAGTGCTAGTTGAGCGGTCCGGATAGACTGAAGGCCGGTCGGCGTACCAGTCAGGCCGAAGGCTCGGAGAACGGTCCAGCCAGACTGAAGGCCCTGGATGGCGTTCCAGGTCTGCTGAAGGTTCTGAGAGTGGTCCAGTTTGGCTGAAGGCTTGGTAAGACGGTCCATTCATGCTAAAGACTCTGCATGTGTCGTTAGATCGGTGTGAGGAAATGGATTGAGTATGTTGCGATATGTTAGCGTTAGAAGGTCTGGCCTCGGATATTGATCACAATTAGTTGAGGTAGTGCATGGACTCGAGAGTCCCTGCGAGCGGATTCAGAGTATGTGTGGTGCATGGGATAGCGGTTATGCCATAAGGAAATAATGTAGTATTGGGTGAGCACCGTGGCACTGGTGGTAGTGTCAAGGCAGCCAAGTGAATCTCTTTGGTAAGGAAAAAAGGAAAGGAATGTAGCTCCGAGAGGGAATGTAAGTCACGGAAGTGAAACAGTAGTGCGAAGTTACGATTGGGGTGTTCCAATTATGGTTATTGTGTAGTGTGTGCGGTGGTGGTATGGAATCACATCCGGTTTGGATGTCTGCCGAGGTCACGGAAGAAATTCCGAGGGTGTAAAGTCAAGAAGCTCGGAAGGGATGCAGAGATGGAGTCTTGGATTCCCAGCTTGATTTTGGTTAAGAAATTGTGTATGTAGTGGTAATTCATCCTAGGGGATGTTTCGTGGTATCGTCAGTGTATCGGGTTTTCCAACCCGAGGATGCTAGAGCCAGTTCAGCATGGGTATGAGATTGCGGAGGGGAACTCAGGAGAGTTGCTATGAGATTAAGGGATGTATCATCCTGTCAGCATGGAGTGGGTAAAATTGGATTTAGACCGGGATTCTGGTGGTTCAGGGATTATTTCTAGCTCATATGAGTCAAATGATTGTTGTGATTTGGAGCGAGCGAAGTATCAGGGAGTAGTACTCGGTGGTTAGGTGTGGTTATCAGAGGGGAGGCCGGTGGCCGGCTTGAAGCGGGGGTCAGAACACCGCAAGAAAGGAGAAAGTTGGGTTTCGGGTTTTGATGGCTGTGTTTTGAGGAACCTGGTCTGGTTAATGCTAGGAGGTGCATTGCGAGAGTAGTTCAGGAGTTGTGTTGCCGCAGGCTTTGAGGACGAAGCCTAATTTAAGTGGGGGAGAATTGTAACATCCCGAGTTCAGGAGTGCAAGTTCAGGGTTCAAAGTGGAAATATGAAAGGGCAACTCAGCGAGTCCATGGGTGGACTCGGCGAGTAGGGTCGCGACTCTGGTCGCGTGTTAAGTGGCCTACTCGGCAAGTCGAAGGCTGGACTCGGCGAGTAGGCGCTGAGTGGAGAAAACCCTAATTTCGGGGGATGAGCCCTATATAAAGGACATTATACTCTCTCCCTAGCCTCTTTACCCTCTATTGAAGTCCAGAAAACCCTAAGACGCGATTGTGAGGGATTTGAGTGCATTTAAACCTTGGAGAAGAGATTTTTGAGGAGATCTTGGAGAGATAGGTGGCTTGGAGCAAGGGGCTTTGCTGAGAATCAGATTTCTCTTCTGTTGGGGCTTCCTTTTGAGGTATTACTTCGTTTCTTGGGCTGTTATTCATCTAGATTCATCATCTTGGAATGTGTGGAAAGTTTAGCTTGTAGTATTTCGAGTTTGAAGGTTAGATCTGAGGTTGCTACCTCAGATCTGGAATGGAGAAGGTCTAGAATGCATTAAAGTCCCTGTTCTTGAGTGTTTGGTGAAGTCATCTTGTCCCAAACCCTATCCCTAGAGTGTAAAATGCCTAGATCTCTTTGGATTCACGTAAAGTTTGCCACTTTACGTGATGGATGGGTTATAGAAGGGTAGATCTACGTTTTGGATCGACTGCATGGCCTGGAAGGATTCTGTATGGGTTAAGAGCTAGTGGTACTCGGCGAGTCACAAGGGTGTACTCGGCGAGTTGCTTGAAGGTGGGCAGGAACTCGACGAGTTGGAAGAACAACTCGGCGAGTTGGTAAAAGATAGCCTTGGACTTGGCGAGTCTGTTCTTGGACTCGGCGAGTATGGTCTTGAGGTCTTAGCCTTTCCAGGTTAAGCTAAGAATCGGTGAGTCAAGGGATGACTCAGTGAGTTGAGATAGGACTTTTCAGTGTTGGGGGACTCGGTGAGTCAGCGGGCTGACTCGGCGAGTAGATTCAGCCAGGAGGTTGACTTTGACTTTGACTTTGATCAAGAGTTGGCTAGTTGACTTCTAAGGGCATTTTGGTATTTTGTGCTATTTATGGGGTTTAGTTTTTCGGCTTTATTAGGGGTGGAGTTCGTGTCGAAGGTTGGAGCTGCGTGATCTTATCTTTTCAGTCAGCAGTTGCAAGGTGAGTTATCCTCACTATATCAACAGGGTCTAAGGCACCAAGGTCGGCCCTTTATCGGATTGTAATCTGGGTATTGTTGTTATGTTGCTGTTTTACTATGTTTGCATCCTGGTAGTTAGAATGGTATATGTTAGAGACCTGGTTAAGGTCGGTATCCTGGTATATAGGGTGATGCTATGCTAGTGACCGATTAGGCCGGTATCCTGCTTAGAGTATGTCGTGTTACGTGATCTGCTAGATCTGTTTGATTGAATGTGAATTGTTATATGATTGTATGTTTATGTGCACATGGTTGTTTGACTGGGGTTGGGTTGAGGCGGGACCTGCTTTGTGCTGTAGGCCAACATACCCAAGGCGGACCGGTTATTCCGAAGGCCCAACGAGCGGTCCAGATAGGCTGTAGGCCCCACGATGGCGGACCAAACATGCCGAGGCTCAGAGAGTGGACCAGGCCGACTGAAGGCCCGATGTGGGCGGACCAGTCATACTGTAGACTCAGAGAGCGGACAAGGTGGGTTGAACGCCCGGTGCGGGCAGACCAACAACACTGAAGACTCAAGGGACATGACTAGACTCGAAAGGTGGACCCGGTGGACTGAAGGCCCGACACGGCGGACCAGTCACACAGTAAACCCGATATGCATGGTTGTTATGTGATTTGTTATGATATAGCATGCTATGTGTGTATGGTATATGTGGTTGGTATTTTGGGGGTATCACACTAAGCTTTCGGGCTTACAGTTGTGGTTTAATGTTTTTCAGGTTCTTTAGGAGACCGTGGCAAGGGAAAGGTGTGATCGTACAGCTCCTCGTGTTTATGATTTATGTTATGGTTCTGGGAATACTCTGATAATAAATGCATTGAAAACCATTTTGTAAAAACTTAAAGAAATTGGGACGCTTTGAAAAGTTTAAAATTTTGTTGAAATTTTTGGTCGTTACATGTGGTTTTTTTAAACTTGTAGTTTACAGTTTATACATGAGTTTAGACTATAATTTTGTCATTTTTGGTTTAATATTCAGTTATTTACAGTCCTCCGAAGTCGGGATATCAAAACTGAATATTTTCAACTTTTCAGCTGTTTGTTTTTGTACTTTGTATTCGATGAAAATATTAATACATGCATATCTCATTTGTTTAAAGTCGAATTGACATGCGACTTTTTCCAGAATGTATTTTAGAGTTTGTGATTTTAGACTATAATTTTGTTAATTTTGGTTTCATATTCAATGAGTTACAGTCCCCCAAATTCGGGATATCAATATGAAAATTTTCAATGTTCAACCCACTAAGTAGTAAGTAATTACCAAAAAATTCCGGTTTTTCCTGGTTTTCCGGTTCTAAACTCATTTTATCTGGTTCCAACCTACCCACTTTGATATTTCTGGGTTTTCCGGTTCTAGACCCACTTTACCCGGTACCGTACCCGGAACCGATTCCTATATACCGGTCCGGTTTCCGGTTCTAAAAAATCTCGTTAACTGGTACCGGGTTTTTCGGGTCCGGGTTTGGACCCATTTTCATCCATAGTGCCTGTTAAGTGAACCTTGGTGACTATGGATTTAGCGCCCGTTGAGTAAACCTTGGTGACTACGGAGTTAGCGCCTGATAGCTATGGAATTAGTACTTGAGAGACAAATCGTTGGTAACTATGGACTTAGTACATGATAGATAAACTTTGACAGCAATGGACTTCGTGCCAGATCCTTAGGTCAATCCTTAGGAATGAATGAATGAAGGATAATTGATTCTTAGGGTAAAACCTTAAGAGTAAACAAGATAATGGGGATGGGTAATTGGGTTGATTGTTTGATGATTAAATGTAACAATTATATTATTATGGGTTGAAAATCCTATATGCTCACCAGGATTCCAAGCCTAACCCACTCAGTTTTCTTTGCATTACAGGTAATGGCACAAGAGTATAAATTGGTGGACTTGACGAGAGATTTTGGATTATAGATCAGTAGTTACAAATAACTGTTGTAAGGTCTGTATTGTGTTGTTTATGCTTTTGGTCTGTATCGGAACATGACATCCCGAGATTTTATTATTTAATGGACATACATTCTCTTTATCATATTTTGTTTTGTGAACAAATTCCTCAACTCTTTTAATCAAAAGATTACTCTGATTTTATAAAACAAAGCATGAACAAATCGGTCTTTTCTAGTCGTGAAAATGGGGATGTCACAATAGCCTTCTAACCCAAGGAAACTCCAAATCTCAGATGGAGACCTCGGAACCTCCCATATCATCACGGCCTCCACTTTGGCCAGGTCGACCAAAATATTGTTCTAGTTGACAAGGTGCCCAAGAAACTGCACCTCGCGCAACTAAAACTTGCACTTGTAGAATTTGGCGTACAAGCTCTCATTCCTCAGGGTATCAAACACCTCTTGCAAGTGCTCCTCATGTTGCTCCTGCGTCTTGGAGTAAACCAAGTTGTCATCGATAAAGACTAGCATAGACCGATCTAGCATCGATCTGCATACATGGTTCATGAGGTCCATGAATGCGGCTGGAGCATTGGCGAGTCCGGAATGCAGTCTTATGTACATCCTCGTATCTGGCCCTCATCTGATGGTAGCCTGAGCGTAAATCTATCTTGGAAAACCAAGATGCCCCATGTAGTTGGTCGAAGAGATCGTCAATCCTCGGGAGTGGTTAACGGTTCTTCACTGTTACCTTGTTCAGCTACCAGTAATCTATACACATCCGATGCGACCCATCCTTCTTCTTCACAAATAGGATTGGGGATCCCTAGGGCGCACAAATCGGTCTAATGAATGCTTTTTCCAACAGATCCCGCAGCTGTGTAGACAACTCCTTCATCTCAGGAGGAGCCAACCGATATGGTGCCTTGGCCATCGGAGCTGTACCAGGGACTAGGTCGATCTGGAACTCCTCCTGTATATCCGGAGGTATCCTAGGCAACTCCTCTGGAAATACATCTGGATACTCTCGCACTACTAGTACATCACTCATAGTCGCCTTACCCATCTCCCAGGTATCCATAACGTAGGTGACATATTATGTGCAATCCTACTAAAGGTAGCGCCTGCTGAACATAAAGCTGGTACACACTGTGTCTTCTTGTCCTAAATCGCCAGATCTCCCCCACTTGGGGTCCTGACACGTACTAACTACTGCGCACAGTCAATCACCGCCTCATTAGGTCTCAACCAATCCATACCGATGATAACCTTGTTCCCACACAACGGAATGAGAACCAAATCCACTAGGTAGTGCTCATCATACAGCCTCAAAACACAATCTATGAAAACTTCTGATGCCCGAATAGATCGGTCGTCAGTAATCTTGACCTCTAGATGAAAATCCAACATCCCTGATGACTTAGAAAACCTCTTGCTAAAAGCAAGATAGACAAATGATCAGGTAGTCCCCGAGTCAAATAACACATGTACTGGAATTTTGTTCACATGGAACGATCCCAACACCACATCCAGTGCGGCTTGTGCCTCCTCGACAATCAACTGGAAGGATTGGCTCCTCACCACTGGAGCATTTTTCATGTCATGTCAGCCATCCGTGATCCGTAGGGTCGCTGGAGTCGGCGCTGCCACTGATGCTCTTGATGTCAGTCAAGGGCAGTTGGCCTTTTTATGGCCCATCTGATTGCAATGGAAGCAAATCAGGTCCAACGTCTGAATGGTAGGGGTAGGGGCTATACAATCCTTGCTAAAGTGTCTGGTCATGCTGCACTTGTAGCAGCCCAAGCCCCCAGCTCTGCAAACTCCCTCATATGGTCTGTCGCATTTCCCACAGCAGCTCCGGCCCTGCTGGCCCTTCGACCTAGAGTCGGATCCCTTGGGTTTCTTCCTTGAAACCCCAGTAACGTGTCCAGACTCCACCTTGCTCTTTTGGAGGTGCTCTATGTCAATCTCCCTCTCCTTCGCCCTGACTATGATATCCTCCAAGGTCGGACATTCTGAATAACTGACATGTTTTCGGATGTCAGCCCTCAACATGTCATGGTACTGAGTATTCCTCATCCCCTAATCCCCTGCATACCGAGGCACCAGTAAGGTCCTATCTCTGAACTTGGCGGTAATCTCCGTCATCGACTCAGTCGTCTGCCTCATATCAAGAAAGTCCCTTGCCAGGTGGTGAAGCTCTACAGCTGACGCAAACTCAGCCCTAAACTTGGTCACAAAATATGACCAGGTCATAGCCTTAATGGTTGGGGCTCCCAATGAATCACTGACTGTCTCCTACCAATCTCGATCTCGGTCTCTCAAACAACCCGCAGCATACCAGACCTTCAACACCTTAGGGCGGAAGCTCGTCAACTGAGCAGACTCTATGTTTGAAATCCACCTCCTGGCCACCTACAGTCAACTGAGCAGACACCATGTTTGGTGCTCTGCCTTGACCTTCCTATAGGTCAGGCATCCATCGACGTACCAAGCTACATCCCCCTTCATGCAGGGCCACCAGTAGTCAGGGCAAAGATCTCTGTACATCTTCGTCGCCCTGAGATGGATGGAAAATCTAGACTTGTGGGCCTCATTCATCAAAATCAGCCGCACTCTGCCCCAGTACAAAACCCAAACCCTCCCATGCAGGGCCCGTAGCCCACGACTGTCATAGTCAAACGAGGCCACCTGGACTATAATCCGCTCGCACTTCCGGTGCTCCTCCTTCATACACTCAACCTGCGTCTCACGTATCCACTACAAAAGTGGAGTCACCACCATCATCCTCAATCAAATGTCTCTGATCGGGGCTGCCTTGTGCCGAAGCGCATTGACCACAACGTTGGCCTTCCACGGATGGTAGAGGATCTTACAGTCGTAATCCTTTACCATATCTAGCCACCGACACTGCCTCATGTTCAGATTCGATGTATAAGAGGAATGTAGAGAGTTAGAAATTATCAGCAACCAATATTGAGAGGGGGGAGGGGGAGGGGGGTTACTTAGTCCCCATTTTCATTCGAAACTTTATTTCTTTTGTAATGTCTATAAATGACTTGTTAATAACAATATACATTACTTCAAAGTTAATCTTCGAGAAAAGTCTGAATATTTTGGTTATTAGTTAAAAATAATGCAATATTCATAAAATTTTAATATTTTGATCGAATTATAGAAAAAGACGCAATATTGGCTAAATATGCAAAACCAAGTAAAATGGATATTTTGAAGTTAACTTGGTATTCTTCCATTTCTTGTAAACAAATTTAATTAGTGTTATACCCGTCTGCTGGACAGTTGACAGATGTAATAAAAAAAGTTTGATTTTCTTTTCTTTTATATCATATTTTTTTCAATTTGTTCACCTATTAGCATTGTACTATGACAAATCCTCAATTATAGTTACATAATTCATATAGAGTTTTTTATTTTTTAGACATTGCATTTAGGATCAATGTAGGGGAGCAAATACTTAAAATAACATCTACATTAAATTACATGTTTAAAAGACAGGTCAATGTGGCATAACATTTTCGGAATGATCATTGATTGTACATTATAAGAAATTTCACAAGAGTTATTAAACTATAATACCAATCTTATGTATTAAATGACCAACAAGCATACTGTATAACACTTTCCAATTGAGTCTACTAAATATGCAAGTAATTCTATTTAACTAAGACAAATAAAGTGTAAGGTTTAATTAGTAACATAAATGAAAAAGTTAATTGACAAAATAGCAAATTACATTATGTTCGTGTTTTTGTGTATTTTTCATTAGCCTAAGTCGATACAAGTATTTTGCCACCATTTCGGTTGCAATTTCCAGCCATTATTCGCTACTTTTTTAATCACGTACTTAACTACCTCCGCTATGACTCATAATGAAGGATACATCCATGTTTTAATTATTTGTAAAACCAATTTCACCTCATCAACACGAGGATTGATCTTTCAAAATATAGCAGTGACCAGAAATTATAAAAAAAAATGGGTTAAAATTAAAAGCTTAAAGCTAGTATATATATACACACACCATTCAAGAACAAATTTGCCTTGTAAGGTTACAACAAAAAAAATATATTAATTCCATATGGGCAATTTTAGGAGATGTACCTATTTTTGGAGTTTTATATATGGAAAATAATTCGTACACAACAACTTTTTGTCATACACAACAATTTATGCATTATAGAGTTATACAGTACAACATTTTAAAGCATTAATTGTTGTGTATGAAGGAAAATTATTGTGTACAAATCATCTCCCTTTATGTAGCACCTGGTTCCTGGTATGTAAATCTTAATTGAGTATTTTCCATTTTAAGCCTTGGACTCGGCGAGTCATAGGTCCGACTCGCCGAGTAGGGACGGGACTCGGGACACGTTTAAGTTGACGACTCGGCGAGTCCATATCCTGGACTCGGCGAGTCACCGCTGTTGGATAAAACCCTAAGTTTCAGGGGTTTACACCCTATTTAATCCCCCCTTTCCGCCCCCAAGCCAGCCCCCAGTCACCCTCAGAGCCATACACCTCGTTCTAAGCCTTGCTTTGTGGATTTGAAGCCATTTGGTGTGTCCTCTTGAAGATTGGAGTGAGTATGAAAGGAGATCAAGAAGAAGAAGAGGAGGTCAAGCACTTGTGAGCTATTTTAGAGTGTTCTCTAAGGTATGGCTCGTTTTCCCCTTGTCTTCATGCTTATGGCCCCATTAAAGTCCTTCATAACTCATTTTCCAAGCTTGTATGTGCATCATATTTCGAAATAAGTTGATTGGTCTCTAGATCTAAGCATGGTTGAGCTCCAGGAGCTCATATCTACTACCTTTATGAACCCATATTGCATGAAAACCTTAGATCTACTCTTTTGGTGCATTTTGAACCCTAAAAACCCCATAGATGGATATTTACACGTAAAGTTGGAAACTTTATGTGTTATTCATGCTCTAGGAGCCCAGATCTACGAATGGCATGGACTGGATTCGAGCAAAATCGCATTTATGGCTCTTGCATGGAGCGGACTTGGCGAGTCGCTCATCTGACTTGGCGAGTCTAGTCGCGAGTCTCCGAGATTGTCCCCTTTTTGCTGTGTCGAGTTGTGTAGTGAGTCCAGGGTGGACTCGGTGAGTTGGAAGCCAAAACTCACCCATAATGGAGCTCGACGAGTCGATGCCCAGACTCGGCGAGTTCAAGGAAATCTCCTTAGATCAAGATCAGACTCGGCGAGTTGTTCATACAACTCGACGAGTCACAGTATAACTTGTTCATCGGATGAAGATGAACTCGGCGAGTTGTTCATACAACTCGGCGAGTAGGATGAAGGACTTGAACATCAGTTTGGAAGGAGAACTCGTCGACTCGACGCCTAACTCGACGAGTAGAAGCAGAATTCATACCAGTCGTTTGGACATGTACTCGGCGAGCTGGCGAGCCAACTCGGCGAGTCGGGTCAACTGGAAGTTGATTCTGACTTTGACTTAGGGCATGATCAGGGGTAAAATGGTCATTTTACCCAAAGGTCAGTTAGCAGTTTTTGACTAAGTGTTTGGTGGGAATTACAGCCGGAGGATTTCCGGAGCAGCAGCAGTCAGACTATTCCCACGAAGATCAGCAGCTACTCCGAGGTGAGTTACCTTCCAGTAGCGGTGGGTCTAAGGCCACAATGTCGGCCCACCTGTAGGAGTTGTATGTTAGATGATTGTCTTTGTGATATCATCTAGGTTTGCTACTACCTGTTATGTTATATGTTGGCATGATATGATGTATGTGATAGTAGTAGAGTTCGGTTGTTAGGACCGAAGGGTAGTCAGACACCCCAGATATGTCTGATATTACGTTTGTGTTATGATATATGTGATGGTAGTAGTAGGGGTGAAATAGTCCCCGAGGTTCGGTTGTTAGGACCGAAGGGTAGTCAGCACCCCAGAATAGCTCGACATGGGTAGGTCAACACCCCAGAATGGCTTGACACAGGTAGGACGGCACCCCAGAATGGCCGCACGGGTAGTCGGCACCCCAGAATGGCCGTACCGGGTAGTCAGGCACCCCAGAATAGCCTGGTAGTATGTATGATATGTATTGTATGGTATGTGGTACGATGGGGGAACTCACTAAGCTTTGTGCTTACAGTTTACAGTTTTGGTTTCAGGTACCTCTTCATCGAAGGGGAAGGAGCTGGCCCGGTAGCGGCACATCATGCACACACACTGGTTTCCACATTTATTAGATTTCTCTGGGATTTATACTATGATGTTTCGATTGGTTGTATGACTTGACTTTTGAACATGGTTTATGTTGTGATGTAGTTTGATCAAACAATGTATTTATTTATTAACGTTTTCTAAAGTAATGTTTTAAAAACGAAAATTTTGGACGTGAAAATTGGGTCGTTACACTTTATATATTGATACATTATATCAATCATGAAAAATGCACGTACTTGGATAACCATGTCATTAGATTTTTTGTTTGCAAAACCTTAGAAACTTGATTAAGAAGGTTGAAAATTAGATGCTAGCTTATTAGGGGTAATTTGGTTTGCAGATCTCCAAGCATACCTTCACCATAATAGACATTTGCCTTCCCATTAGAATGGAAATTTCCATTCGTTGAAATATTTTCATCAAGCACGCCTAAAAATTATGAGTAAATCCAGAATTATATATTAATGAGGTTAAACATTTAGAAGATACAAATAAGTATTATTAAATAAAGACTTTAAATACACAAAAAATAGTAATTATAATAGAAATATGCACCTGCTCAATTTCTATTCCATCATACATATAATTTCCTAGTTGATCTTTCTAAATTATTCAAAACACATACTATTCCTAACAACAATAAAGCATAAAAGTAACAATTATATAAAATCTACCAAAGTTAATAATAAATCTAATTTTGAATTTTCCATCTCCATGGCTTTCGGATTCACAACAAACTTATCACCAACTAAACGAATTTGAACTCCTACTATAAGGTTTGTGTTCAACGCTTTTGATAAAGTTATGTGTGTACATAATGTGTCATTAACTATAATTAGGTAGCTGAAATAATGAACACTCGTTATGCAATCTAAGAGAACCAATGCTAATTTGTTAATGGATCTTACACTGCAATCCCAACTGTTATAAAAGCGAAAGTCTCGGGGGGGTGAAGACCAGTCTCAACTATTATACGCAAAAATAGGAACACATATGAGAGCTATAAGGAATAATGAGAAATATTTGTAAGCTTTATAATACAACCATTGTTGCCACCATGTTTAGACAGATGCCACCATGTTTAGACAGACGGGTGTGGACAACTCCCTAATGGCGTTATCTATGGCCCGCCCATAACGGCGTCATAACGCGGAAACACCGCCCCAGGCTTCCATTATGGGGCGTTACGCCAAGCCCCGCATGGTAACATATCGTAACACCATTTTTTGAACCGTTATATTTTCTTTTCCGTTGAAAAACGGTAATATTACCGTTTAAAAACGGTGAATTGTAATAAAAAAAAATTACTACTTAATTTTTTTAAACTATATCAATACATATATATATATATATATATATATATATATATATATATATATATATATATATATATATATATATCATTTTACACTTCTATTTCTCTATATCTATCTCTATTTATTTTATTATCATTCAAAACAAAAAAAAACCACTATGGATCAAAACCCGAATACTCCTCCTCCGAACACAAACACATCTACGCCATTAGGTTTTGCAGGATACGAGGGATACATGAACTTTCTAAACTCCCAAAACTCACCACAAATTCCATATTCTTGCAATTTTTTCAATCTCGCCTCACCCCACTACAATTCTCTACCTCACCATTTATGCAACAAAATGCAAACATTCAACAAAACATTTTTAACACATTCGGTCCCATGTGCCAAACAGTCACACAACCCACACCCACGTAAGAACCCGTTGTCGAGACGCAAGTCGGGGGTAGTCAGAAAGCATCGGGAAAAAAAGGGAGACCAAAAAAGAAAGGGAAAGAGGTCGTGGTCGAGGCGGAAGAAACGGAAGCACCTCCAACATGGTGGTGTAGTGACAAAGAACATGGTTTGGCATGCAGAATTAAAGCTTGCACAATTGAACATGGTGATTTGGGTGTTTAAGAGATATATTGAATGTATATGGTGTTACAAAAAGGATCTAGATCTAGACTACATAATTAACACACACTTACACACTCACTTCTACATCTCTCAAAGCACACCTCTACAAGTGGTATGAACCCACTATTTATAGAGGTGTTTACATGTCTCTCTCTCACTCTAACTAACAAATGGGTCTAAAGGCTAAAGCACCACATGCAAGTGGGTTTTACAAAAGTCAAACATTTACAAAGTCATGAATGAATAACTTTGCACCCTAACATTCTCCCCCTCAAAGTTAGGAATGAATGACCCACTTCAAATCTTCCAAAATCAAGCACTACGCGGTTCGAGCTTCAAAGGTGACACATGTCGAAACGAACTTCAATCTTCAATTCTTCCATGACTCTTCAATTTGGGCTCTAGGATGTGAGACATTACAATCCAAGCAGCAACGAATGATCAAGAGTATTCCAAACTCCAAATAATCACCCAAAGTTGCGCATAAAAACACACCCCAAAAATCTTCAATAATTCCAAACCCATTTCGAATATATCACTTCCGAACTTCCAATTGCATCATCTCGTAGGCTTCAAAACTTCAAGATCACTTCGGTCTTCAAATCCGCGTAATATGAAAAATTCAAGTTCGAATTTCCATATAAAACTTCTCCCCCTTTTTATAATCGAAATTTGATTATAAAACTCCATGGAAAAAGAACGTGCTCTATTCGGAATTTTTCGTATCAAAACTCCCCCTTAACATGTGGCATAAACTTTGTGCTTCAATCTGGAAAACCCAAAAAATATTGAATTTTTAGCTTCGTTCACGGATTGCCTTTGACAAAATTTCTCAAAAATGGGTAGAAATTGTCAATTTCAAAATTCTGCAGTGACCCGTTGCGCTAAAAACAGCCAAATATGCGAAATACACTCCCATTTGCGAAACTGGGTAGAATGTGTAAATTCGCACAAACTGCAGGGACCAGATTTGAAAATTCTGCAATTTCAGCATTTTATGACCCCATTTGTGAAGTTGGGTATAAACTGTCAAAAATGCGAAACTACAGGTATTCATTTTGACAATTTCTGCATGTTCTTCAAACTTGCGAAGTTGGACTATTTTTGTCATTTCTTGAAAAGAGCAGGGACCAAAATGCGAAATACGTGTGTTTCTTCCCCAATTCGCATTTTACTGTAAAAGCTTTGTGTTCTTTCCCAAATCACAGACTTCGCACGTTCTTTACTTCGCATTTTCTACAAATGTTTCTTCGCATTAAACAAATGCGAACTATTTTTCTTTTACATGTGATCTGCTCCAAATGCGAACTAAACCATCCTTGCAGATGCGAACCAAAAATTTATATGCGAACTCAACTGAACCCCAATTCACGTCTTTGGAATTAAACAATTTTATTTTTCTTGACTTCGCATCTTTACATCAAACCGATCATTTGTTCTCAGTTCACCACACAAATTCTGTTTAATCGATCATTCAAACCTCACTCTTAATATGCGAAATCAATTTTTAATCAGCCCTCTTCCCAAATAATCGCACTGTGGAATCATTCTTTCGCACATCAAGCCTTCAATCAATCGATTCCAATCATGCGAACATTAATCCTTAACTCCAAAATCAACTCCAATCATAATGCGAACAACACTCAATCAAAATCGAGTTCCAAAATCTTTTATCAGTTCATCCTTAATCAATCGTTATCCTAAAATCAAAGCAAATTCAGCTTTGTGATTCAAAATTTTGGCACAGTTTCGTTTTTGAATCAATCGTCTCAGCAAAGAACTCAAAATCGAAAATCAATTCATTGATTCCAAAATCAAATTATTCATACATCAACCTGTTCATTCCTGGACATTTGTACCCTCGACCATCGTTCTTCAACTTTTCGTGAATTCTGATTCCAAGAACCTTCGTTCTTTCTCAATCGATTTTTCAAGAACACTAATCTTGCGAACTAGCGACTAACACCAAAATCCTTTTGCTCAAATCGATTTTTGGATTAAACTCACTAATTCAACAAATTCACCCTGTTCGTTCATCAGTTCTTGAAACATTTCGACTGATAAACTCAATAATCAAAATCGATATTGATCCAAATCAACAATTTCCGATTTCAATCAAATTCTTCAAACCAAGAATCATAAATTTTGTCATTCTGATTTAACGAATAACTTGATCATTATCGATTTTCGTATTCAAACAAATCGATTCACAAGTTCATCACAAAAAATCGAAGCTCATCAATTATAAGAACAGATAAAGTGAAAACGAAAATCAAGAACACAATTATCAGTAATGTTGATTGCGACTTCCGATTTGTAAGAATTATTGAAACGGAATCAAGAACGAGTACAACTCAGTAAAGCGTCGGATGAAGAACAAAGAAGGATCAATTTGTTTATCTGATTATTGATGAATGGGCTAAATCATTTATTCGCATGAACAGTAAATGATTCGTGATTTGGGCTCAAATGAATCGGATAATGATTTTGGGCTACAATCACAAATGATGAACAGTAATAATTTTGGGCTCAAATCTCTGATGATGAACAGTAAGATCAAGACTCGGATTCAAATTGTGTTTATCAAATTAAGGACTAAATGTTGATTCAAAAGAACAATTACAAATTAAGAATCAAATCAAACAAAAGAATAGGATTGGATCGGGCTTGATCAACAAAAAAATTATTGGATCACAACAAATGGGTTTTTCAACAAAAATTTAGATCCAACGAATCAAATGATCACAAATCAAAAACGTAACGCACGAATCAAATATTACAAGAGATCATAGAGAGAGACTCACCAAAATTGCTCAAAATTGTGACAAAAATAGCCAAACCGAGAATCGTTCTTCAAAAATCACCTTGATCTTGAAGACCCGCTCTGATACCAATTGTAGTGACAAAGAACATGGTTTGGCATGCGGAATTAAAGCTTGCACAATTGAACATGGTGATTTGGGTGTTTAAGAGATATATTGAATGCATATGGTGTTACGAAAAGGATTTAGATCTAGACTACATAATTAATACACACTTACACACTCACTTCTACATCTCTCAAAGCACACCTCTACAAATGGTATGAACCCACTATTTATAGAGGTGTTTACATGTCTCTCTCTCACTCTAACTAACAAATGGGTCTAAAGGCTAAAGCACCACATGCAAGTGGGTTTTACAAAAGTCAAACATTTACAAAGTCATGAATGAATAACTTTTCACCCTAACAGGTGGACGCCGGAGGAAGAGCATGCATTGGTGTCGGCTTGGTGTGGTACTTCAAAACAACCAACTATGGGGAACGATATGAAGAGAGTTGTTTTTTGGGATGCGGTAATCGTCAAATTCCGCACAATTTTGAACAAGGGTAACACATATCGCAATAATGATATGCTTAGTGGCAAATAAACTCAAATTAGCCGGAAGTGCACCAAATTCAATTTCATATACAACAAACTTTCTTCGCAACGTCAAAGTGGTGCCAATGATTTCTGTGTGTTTATAACCGCGAAGGAGGAATATCATGTGCAAATGGGGCATGTATTTGAGTATGAAAAAGTATGGGACATAGTAAGGAAGGATCCAAAATGGATAAAAACGCCAACATCATCGGAACAACAATCAAAGAGGTCTCGTGGTTACTGGTTCGGGTTCGGTTGACGTTTCCAATGGAGACGCGAACATCGACCTCAACGCGGACACCGATGAGATCCCGGACGAGTTTGATGACATTGAGGAAATCTCTCCGCCACGACGACCGATGAGGCGCGACAAAGCCAAGTGCGCGCAACGACATGCGTAAGAGAATGAAAGTCAGCTTCGAGAGCACGACTAAATGGAAAAAAAAATTGACGCCCACACGAAAATCGCAAATAAAAGATATGAATTGCAACGGGAGCATTTGGATTTCCTTCGTAAAGAAGCCGAAGAAGATCGTATATCGAAGGATTTGACAATTCTTACGACAAACGAAGCAAATTTACCACCGAGACGAGCTGAAGTGATACGGAGGATGAAGGAAAAGACCGAGAGCAAATACTTGGGCGAAGAATAGTGTGTCGGTGTTTTTTTTTTAATTATTAGCACTATCGTGTGTTTTTTTTTTGTATGGTATTTTTAAATTTAGTATTTAACAAAATTATGTTTTATTAATTATATGCTTTTTATAGATATATGACATAAATAAAAAAAATAAAACGAATTAGAAATATATGAAATAAATAAAAAATAAAACAAATTAGAATAATACAAATTAAAAACATTCAAAAAAAAATAAAAAAAGAAATAGAAAATACAATGTGTTATCCCATGTTATTTGGTGTTGCATATTTCCACCTTTGGTGTTATAACACCAAATTGTGACTAAGGTGATGAGGTGGATAATTTAGATATGATAACATGTAGTAATATGTTGTCCACACCTTGTAGTCTTATACAATATAAAATTAATATAAATTCTTATATCTATAAAGCAACAAACTAAAATAACTTCCAGCACTTTCAAGATAGTTCACAGTGTGTATATATATATATGGAAAAATACAAAAAATTCTTTTTTTAAATATTATTTTCGGAACTTGAATTAACTAAAAAAAATGCGTCTCACAGTCTCACAAAATTAGACCGTCTTACATGAACCTAACCCTATATATATATATATATATATATATATATATATATATATATATATATATATATATATATATATATATATATATATATATATATATATATATATATATATATATACCCTTCCATGGAACCACCCCTCTAATTGCTAAACTAACAATTATAAAGGCAGATGTTGTCTATATCACCACGTTTAAATGCAACTACATGATCCAAGTTCCTAACAAAAAGGTTAGCTCCTATATCTAAGCTTTTTTCTTTTTTTTTATCATGATGCCTGCAGTGGGAAACATAATTAAAAAATATAAATTTTTTTCAAGATTTTTAATGCACGTTTGAAAGAATAAGGATCCTAAGAGAGTTTTTGTGAAATATTCAAGTGTATCTTGTTTATTCGTATTGGATTCCCATATAGCTTAATCATGTTGAGAACTTTTATTGCTTGTAAATTTCAACATCTTTAGAACTTTTATTGATCAATTTGATCATGTTGAGCATAGTTACTCTATATGTAGGAACATCCACGTTAATTAAAGAATAAGTGTAAGATACATAAAATTCAAACCAATTTAAAGTTTTTTCAAACATTCAAAAACCAATATTTATTACAAAATATTTTCAAAAGAGTTTCATATCAGAGTATCCTAGAAACAAAGTCATAAAAATGCGATGAGGTGCACGATTACGCATTCGCTTTCTCAAGATCATCCAAAGTACCTTAAACAAAATCCAAAACTGTAAGCCCAAATGTGACAACCCAATATTTCAACTCTATGTAACGACCTAAAAAGTAAAGTATTATAACCACTTTTGTTATAATGAAATTAACTTCGAAAATAAAATGTCCAAAAGTCTCTAATTAATTACCTATTATGTTAGATGTCATTAAACCGTGATCGTACGTAAAAGTAACGCCTGAATCTGACTCCGTATAAGGAAGTTATGAATTTTTCCAAATTCGGCTTAATAACGGACAGCTAAAAACTCGAAACAGAGATTGAGCGACTTTTGGCCGGAATGACCTAAATGAGAATCGAAGGTCTCGACAATGGTTTTTCAACGGTAAAAAGTCTGGCAAAAACAGACGTCTGATAATGAAGTTATGAATTTCTAAACGAAATTTTCTTACGGCGACCTTTTAAAAATAAATAATAAAAATAATTTCAAAATTTGCCGACGGAATCTAGAAGAAAGTTGTAGAGCATAGTCTCACCTACGCGTGGATATAAAGAAAGTCGAAAACGAAGTTCGTATGAAGAAGATGTGAATTTTTTAAGTTTGGTAAATAATAAAAATATAATTTTTATATTTAATTTCGGTATTATCCGAAGGGTGAGTCATCAGGGCGATCCGAGTTTACGCCCAGCGTACTCGAGGCCTAGGCCGCGGATCGTCCACGTCACCCCTATGCGAGGCTATGCCCCGTCCCATCCGAAGGTCCGAGGCATTCGAGGAAGCGGTCACGCATGACGCACGAGTACGCCCAGCGCACCGAGGCGGTTCCCACCCCCTATAAAAGGGATGCGAGGGTTCCGAAGAAAGGGCTCATTTTCTCTCAACTTTCTTGCGTTTTTGCCTCGTTTTACATGCACGTACTATCCTGAAGCCCTGGTTTCCTTGCTTAAGTCCCGAAGGTCGTTTGTGCTCCCAAGATTCCCGAGATTCCCGAGAATCCCGAGAAAATCCGCTTTCTCGAGTCAAAATTCTGCTCGGTTTTCATCTCGCCTTCTTCGATCTTTCAAGTGAGTTCATACCCCTATAATCCACACTTTTAAATGTTTTATAAATACTTTTATATGCTTTTAGGGGGGGGGGGGGGGGGGGGATACAAGTAAAACACATGATTATTACCGTGTGTTATATAAAGTTTTATTATACACTTTTTATCAATAGAATCATATGCGATTTATAACTATTATAGGGAAATCTTTCGTATGCAAAATATACCACGATAACATCTTATCTTTGAAATAAGAAATGATTTATGTATTTATGTAAATCAAAACACTATGCTTATACTGTATGTATATGTGTCCATCTTTCGCACTACAAAAATTATACTTTTCATAACTGAGTATTTCGCTAGGGATTACTATACAACGAGACACAATTTTAGAAAACTATAATAGGTATAGTTTTACGAGAACATCACGAACTTTTACATACTAGAAATACTATTTCAAGAAGTTACTTTCACATACAAGAACAAACGAACATTTTTCACACATAACTCCGTTTTATACTAAGTTTTGTGAGATATTAAACTTCACGTACGCTCGAGTACACATTTCAAGTCTTGTATTATATACCAGAATCCCTTGGAGGGGGAGCATGGTGTTTGTGTATAGATCTATACGGGATTGACAACCTCGCGCCCTGACTGTTAGCTACAGTACACCATTTGGGGTGACAAACGTCAGAACATTCCAACGCCTGAAGAACGTTGTGTATAGGCATTTCTAGTCAATAGCATGGTTATAAAACTCACATGGAGTATTAAAAACACATTGATTTACGGGGTTTTTCAGACGTATTGGAGATTTTATACGTACATAAATTAACTACTTTAGGCATGAAAAACCTAATTGTGATACAAGTTTGGAACTTCTAAACCACTACCCACGGATGGGAAAACATCAACTTTCTAGAAACAAACATTGGTCTTGATTTAAGGCTACATTTATACCAGTAGGAAATATGGGATTTTCTAGGAAGTAACAAACAAAAACAAACCATTTCATTTTAGTTCATACAAACATTATCATTTAATACTTATGAAACTCACCAGCTTCAATGTTGATCTACTCTTTCAAAACTACTTGTATGTCCCAGGAACTCAGTAATTGCAGTTACCAAAACAGCTTTTTGAAGAAGGAACGTTGCGGCGCCAGTTTAAATTCATATTTTTGGCATCATATTGTAATTGGTTTTGAACATGTACCTTTTAACAATGTAAACTTTCAATTATATATATGATGGTTGTATTGCTTTCTTTACTATGTATTCATTTGTTACGTTACCACATGAAGTCATCCGCCCCCAAACGTTTCCGCCGTTCCGGTTTGGGGGTGTGACAGATTGGTATCAGAGCAATGTTTATAGTGAACTAAGTATATCGAACCTCATAAGATATACAAACTATAAATGCTTAGGGACTCAAAGTCTTTGACAAAACGTTTTTCCACCTAAAACCTTGTTTCATTTAAATAGATTATTTTGGGTCATAAAAATACAAAATACATGCATACAACGATATATTTTCATGGTTAGAGCTATACAAAAAGTATTAAGACGAGTTGGACACTACGATTAGTTCTCGATATATGTAATCGAATTTGGGACAAATATAGCCTGATCAACTATATTTATCCGAGATTGGACTAACGTATGTCGAGGAATGATCGTGGTGAGCAACAAGTCAAAACTTACCAAAAGAGACACTAGTATCAAACATACAAATTTAAATACTATAGGAGTATTTGGTGTATACAATAGTTTAATTGACAAGTTTATTGTTACACGTTTTCAAATTTTGTTCAAATCTTATAACCCTATTCTCGTATAGTCAAATGGCTGGATTCCACCCACCAGGGGACCCCTACTACCCGAACCAAGGCAATGGAGGATAGGTAGAGGAGGATCCCGAAGAGGATGAAGAACCTATCGAGTTGGAAGAAGGGGATGAATCTAGTACGGACTCAGAACCAGAAATAATCGACCCTCCAGCCATTAGGAGGAACTTCCAGGGACCGACTCCCGTTTGGGGAAGTCACCTCCACCATTGGAGCCAACAACAAGGGATACGCTCTCTCTACGGTATGTATCGGAACTTCTACGACATCAGGGATGGAGGTTCAACCGACCGAGCACTTCCAGTCATGGTAGGTAAACTGGCCAACCAGTCCTATCAATCGGGGGTCCAAGCAAATCGAATTCGCGAAGTCAACGTGGAGGTACAAGTTCACACTGCCGACATCCGTCGTCTGGATATGTTGCACGATGACACCCATCTCCGCGCTGACGCATTCCAAACACAAATGATTGCAGCCCTCGCAGAGTTGAGGGAACAACAAGCTGCCTTCGATAGGCGTCTTATGGAATCAAAGCAATCGGATGCGGAGTCAAGCTCCAAGCACAACACACGTCGCAAATAGTGCTTGCCAAAATCCCAAATTTTGTTATAAGTTAGGACCTCGGCTAAAAGTTTTTATTTTCTTAAACCTTGTAACCGGAGACCCTTTTAGGGGTCAAATTTTCGTGATCGTTGTATCATCTATTATATTAATATAATTGGCACGATATTATTACTACGTTGAGTATTTCGTTCAATCTTTAAAATATTATGGAAAAACCATACGCTTGTTCATATATTTGGATTTACGAATAACTTTCATTCTTCTATCTTTAAGACTCATACTATCATCTGTTGTTGAACTATATAGATTTAGTTCACGAGACACATTCTTTTTCTATACTATGGAATTCTTGCCCTTATCTTTTCAATTTATAGTTGAAGGATGCCTCCTCGTAGAAATCCGAGACGAAACAACGGTGGGGAAGCACCGATACCACCACCACCTCCACCTCCTCAATTTGATGTTGTCATGTTCCAAGCGGCAGTCACCGCAGCTGTGGCGGCTGCCATGTCACAAATCAATACCCCTGTTACTACTGGTTCAGGAATTGGCACGCATCCTTCCAACCATGGCGATGGTCATGGGCAACCCCGAGAGTGCACCTATAAATACTTTATGAATGCTAAACCCCGGATGTTTTATAGAACTGGTGGTGTGATGATTTTGAGGCGGTGGATTGAAAGGACATAATCAATCTTTGAAATCTGCTCCTGTCCCGAGCACAACAAAGTCAAGTTTGCAACCTACACACTTATTGATAGATCTTTGACTTGGTGGAATGGCCACGTTAAGGTACTTACTCTGATAGTGGCGAATTCAATAAGCTGGGAGAGCTTAAAAATCATGCTGATGAGAGAGTACTGTCCACGAGGAGAGATTCAAAAACTCGAGCACGAACTCTGGACTCTTGGAATGATTGGTATCGACATAGCAACTTATACCAACAGATTCTGCGACCTGGCAATCCTTTGCCCATATATGATTGCTCCTGAGAGCAAGAAAATAAAGAGATACATTTGGGGGCTGTCTCCCCAAATTCAGTCAAGCGTGTTAGCTTCAAAACCTGATGTGACAACCATCAAAATTCGAGTTAGTTCTAGATTTGAATAAACTTAGTTGCATGTATAAGCACAACACATACTAGACTTAGTAACTAGAAGTTAAGATATAACCTATTAGAAACTTGGAAACAGATTGAAACAATGGATGGTGTACTTAGATTTCACATTGATATGTGAATTCTACAACTACTTAACTGTAGTGACTATCCATATTTGGGTCGCTCTTTGAATCAAACACATTTTTATGAATCATATACACACATCATGCACTTGACCTAGTGGTATAAATTAGGTCCGAGTCTCGTAGGAACTTAAGTCAAAGTTGAAGACTAGGACTAGTATACTTGATTCCTCAATTTCGCTTGAATCTCGAAATCACTACATAGAATGCCAATAAACCGATAAAAATAAATTACAAACATTATTTATAACTATAAAAGAGTTATAATACCATAAGATAATTTTAAGTCTCAAATATTCTATTTATTTTGATATTCAAAGTTTATTAAACTCAAAAACCCTAAAAGCCCTAAAAACTCATATTTATAAACTTTAACCTTAAAAATCCTATAAAAACAATTATGAACCTTATAATATTATCTTATCATAATAATTATTATGAAATACAATTCAATGAAAAATAAAGATTTATTTATTTTCATTTACCCTTGATTTATAAGTAAAAAATCAAGAGTTTTATGCATAAAAACTAGGTTAAGGTGCACATTTTATAAAAAGTTGGATATTTTTATAAAAGATCTGAATTTTTATAAAAGAAACAAGAGAGAGGGAGCCTCTCCTCCCCTAAAATCGGATCGCCCTCTCCCCATATCTCTCTCTCACACTCTCATTCTCCAACACACACACACACACACATCTCTCTTCTTTCTCTCTCTAGAAAACTCTCTCTCTACTTTTTCTCTCCAAACACCACTCCATTCTCTCGTCCTCCCTCTAAGAACCAAGAAATTTTCCAGAAAACAAATCCAAGAACACTCCACAAACTTGAAATCTTCATCATCTTGTGGTATTCTTGAAGGTAAAATCGATTTCTACTTCACTTTTCCTTCAAAATTTGCTCTTTTTCTTACACTTTCTCCTTCTTCATCTTGTTCAAACTTGTTTTCTTTTTGTTGAAATGGTTTTACAACATGATGGATGTGTTTTAACACCATGCATGTATGATAAACAAGGTTGCATGTTCATGATCTTAGTGCAAAAATCGATTTTAAGGATTAAAACATCAAACTCAAGTTAAGAGTTTTTGAGAAACAAAATTTTGTTCATAAATGCATGTATACATTTTGATAAGTTTTAATCTTTTGATCTCTGGAAACATGACTAAAATATGAGTGTATCATGATATATTTAAAACACTTGAATAGATTTACTCAAGGAAATGATGAAAACCCACTTTTCTAACCAATCATCATGCATGCAATCTGCCGGATTTCTTTAACTGACTTTAAGATGTCATATCTCACTCATTTCTTAGCCAAAATTCGTGATTCTTTTTATGAAATATAATATTTTGAGTTAGCGTTCAAACCCATCTGACCTCACTGGAAAATTCCAATATTTCGATTTTTACCAATTTTTACAAAACTGTTGCTCAAACAGCACTTTCCTTATGAACATTTGTTTTATGTTGCATGTTCAAAGGACTTACTCATCACTAAAAATAATTCAAAAATTATTTTGAACTCTTAATATCATTTATTAATAGGTACAAAAAGATCTTGATTCAAAAGTTTTTGTAACATGTTGTAAAAATTGTCAAAGTAACATCAATAATCTTTACATAAATCACAAGAACCAAGTTTTATCTATAATTTATTGAGCCTTTAGGCATGTTTTTCAACATCAAAAATAAGAAAAAAAAATTAATTGTTATTAAATTGTTTGAAGATGCATTTTGGAAATTTTCAGCTCAATATATATTTTATTTATTTTCATATGAAAATAATAAGAAAATAGAGTGTTAAATCATATTAATTAATTACACTAGTAAATAAATTCTGGAAAAATTCTTGGATGATTTTTCAAGATAATAAACATCTCCCATGAAGTTTCAATGACTTTTGTTACTGTTTAGTATGGTTTTTAATTTTCTTTTTAATTAGCTCTAGTAAATCATAAAACCACTTTAGGGAATGTGAAAATATTATTTCTTATTTTTCGCAGCTTGTAGCCTATATTTAAGACTCATAAAAATATTTTGGGAATTTTTCAAAATGTATATCTATTTTTCCATGATTTGTGTGTTTATAATGGATTAAAAACAGGAAAAATAGTTTACTCATCCAAAATTCATGAAACTTTACCAGAACATCTTCTATTACACTAGGATGCTACATAAAAATGTTGATGATTTTTATCGTCTGTATGCTATTTTTCTTCTATTTTCCCAATATTTAATACACTTAAATGTACAAAAATCATAAAATTAGGTTAAATAGTTTGGAAATCCATTTTTATATTTTTCCCAACTTAAGTATGTTTAATAACAATAATACAAAAAGTTTGAATAATTTTGGAAACTGATTTCTATTTTTCATGAATTTGTATCTATTTAGAGAATTAAATATATGAAAAATGGTTATACATTTTCATAATCCATGAAAATTTATCTAGAAGTCTTTTAGTACATTTAGAACCAAAATCTAAAGTTTGGTAATTTTTATTAATTTTTTAGTATTTTTCATGGTTTTATGGTTATTCAAGGAACTAAAATCGTGAAAAATAGTCAGACAAATAAAAAATTCAAGAAAATTTATCTTGAGGTCTTTGACTTCATTTAAAACTGAAATGAAAACCTTGGGAAATTTTAGAACTAAATTAATTTAGTTTTTGAATATTTAATCATTGGAACACCTCTTAAAATGTTATATATTAGCATTTCAATAATGAGGAATTTCCACTTAAATTGTTATATAACAATTGATTCATTGAAATTAAATTTTCATAGAAAAATGTTTGTAACTTATCAATATTAAATTTTGACACACTATTGGCATAATTTTATTTTGACACATTATTGGCATAATTTTACTGTGTTAAATTTCGATTAGAGACACACTAGCGAATACCATTATTGTAGGAATCGATAGTGGTACAAGTGGAACTTAGCTCAAGGCATCATTTGCATCATCTCAATACATATTGTGAGTATTCATGCACTCCCCTATTTTCGGTTTTTAAATGTTTTGGGGTGGAAAAGCATGTCCTAAACTATTTTTATGTTCGTTGTATTTATTTTGACTTGTATGAAACTTGGTTGCTATATTTCGTATGTATGTGTATGTTACTTTAATTAATGAGGACTGTATCGCGGTTAAGTCCCTGGAATCTCTAGACACAACTCATTAACTCTTTTGAGCCTATGGTTATTATGGATAACGCTATCAGGAGGTAGACAACTCCTCACTCGCACAATTCGCTTGAGTGCATTTTACCATTTTATACACTATGTTTGCGATACACATAGTAGTCAATAGGGCACGATTCGGTCATTAGGCTTGGGTTGTGAACTCATGAATGGAAACTTGATGCACATACTATTCTTTATGCACATATGAAACACAAGAATACTTGAATCTAATATGGTATCAAAACCTATGAACATAAATAAAACACCTTTTATTTATCACCATATGATTACACATTATTCATTGTATATTGTTTCAGCTATCAACTTTATTCTTGAATTTAAAACAATAGTTGTCCCATGCTCCAAGCATGTACACTATGTTTTTTAAACACTAGTCATGCCATACGATTCGGTCATTAGGCTTGGGTTGACTTTGACTTTGACTAACATAACACCATCTATATACCAGGATACCGACCTAACATGTCACTAAGCATATCAACATGCAATAAACTCGGATACAAATCCAAAAAGGGCCGACATTGGTGCCTTCGACCCTGTTAGTATAATGAAGACAACTCACCTCACAATGTCGATCGAAACTGAAATGTCATACTCATGAAACATGGATCCAATCACCAACACCTATAAACACCAATGATCTACTTCCATAAATACCCAAATTACCAAAATACCCTCAGAAGACAAACTGGTCAACCCTTAGTCAAAGTCAACAGTCAACAGTCAAGGTCAACAGTCCATGTTGACCTAACTAGTTGATTGCAGCTTACAGACTCGTCGAGTTCCTTCAAAACTCAAAGAATCGTGAAAATCCCAGTTGACTCACTTAGTTTCGAGACAACTCGTCGAGTTCATGCAATGCCCAAAATGTTGGGAAAACCCTAACCAACTCGTTGAGTCACCTTGCTAACTCTTCGAGTTCATGCAGAATCTAGAAATTGGGAAAACCTCATCCAACTCGTCGAGTTGACTATGCAACTGGTCGAGTTCCTTCAATCCTTTTCTTCTTCAGACATTTCTAAGCGAAACCAAGGCTCCAAACTATTACCCACCAGAAACTCTAACTCTGAGCAGTCTACAATCATTTCCTAATCTGTTGAATCTTCTAGGTAGTTTGCAAAACTATCTCTGTCCGTCCTTTCACCCTGTGTCCGACCTCACCCCAACAAATCGGGGTACGACATCTCCACCCATACAACAGCTCAAAAGGCGGGGACAAATGCTGGAATGATATTTGTTATTATAGGTGAACTCCGCAAGGGGTATGTGGTAATCCCAACTCCCACCGAAGTCAATGACACACACCCTCAACATATCCTCGAGGTTCTGAATGGTCCGCTCACTCTGGCCGTTAGTTTGCAGATGAAATGTTATGCTAAAGTGCAAACGCGTGCCCTATTCCTCGTGGAACTTCTGCCAAAAACGAGAAGTGAATCTAACATCTTGGTCGGAAACAATGGAGATCGGAACCCTATAGCGAGCGACAATCTCGCGAGCATACACATCGGCCAACTTCTCAGCCGAAGAACTCTCCCGTATAGTCAAGAAATGGGCACTCTTGGTCAATCGATCTACGATGACCCATATATCATCAAACCCCTTCACCGTCCTCGGTAGTTGGGTGATGAAATCCATCGTGATCTGCTCCTATTTCTACATGGGAATCTCCAGGGGCTGCAACATACCATGCGACCTCTGATGCCTGACCTTGGCCATCCTACAGGTCAAGCCCCTCTCGACGTACCAAGCGATCTTTCGCTTCATGCATGACCACCTGTAACTCAAACTCAGGTCTCTGTACATCTTGGTGGCCCTTGGGTGAATAGAGAAATGAGACTTATGAGACTCCTCCATGCCTGTTTGTCTGACCCCACCAGACATTGGAACCCATACCCGACTACATCGGGTCAATAATCCTCGACTATCCCGCACAAACCAGGTGTTCTCACCCCTGATCCTCTCCAACTTCTAATTCTCAGGTCGCATGCCCTCAACCTGAGCATCTCTGATCAAAAATCACAAGTGGAGAATCCACCACTATCCTCATACATATCGCTGAGAAAAACCTGAAAAACCTAAAACACATAACACATAACACGGTAAGCACGAAGCTTAGTGAGTTCCCAAAAATACCACATACAACACATATTAGCCACTCGAGGCTATAACTCTGTTTGGCACTCTGGTGAATGTGTCTCAGTGGGACCCTCCAGTCCCATAACTCTGTGGACCCTCTGGTCCTAACTCTGTGGACCTTTCGGTCCTAACTATGTAAACTATGAAACATACATAGCATAAATCACATAGAAATAATTCAGTGTATCACATCATATAAATAGCATACAAAATACTCTGTTACATAACACTAATTACCACTCTAGGTAAAGTATATTGAGAAGACTCACCTCAGGAAATCTCAAACAGTCTTGAACTCGGAATACTGATCTAGCCTCCACCTAAGCACATAAATAAATTACTTTAATTCAATAATGGCTCACAAAAGGCTACATAAGTCTCTTACTATAATCTCTAGAAGGGTAAAAGACCATTCTACCCCTCTACTGCTCCAAAGGTCCACTGGTTGACTAAACACAAAAGTCAACTGAAGTCAACAGTCCACTCTGACCAGACTCGTCGAGTTCATGCGATGACTCGGTGAGTCCATACGCGTACTCAGATTCCTCTTAAGGCGTCACTTGACTCACTGAGCCACTCACCCAACTCGTCGGGTTAGCACTGGTCACGAGTCGTGGGGCAACCCGATCCGACTCGTCGAGTTCACCAAGGCACTCGGTGAGTTCCCTCCATGCACATGCTCAATCGACCTCCTGAGGTTAGATACGCTTCACCAATCTATAGATTTGGCCTCCTAAAACCCAAAAGTCACGCAAAGGCTCAACCTTAATGTCCATGCATGGTATATTTTGCTCATTATACCGTTATGACTCCATTAAAGCTTTATAGCTTCCAAAATCCATGTTTGCTCATCTATAATCTCATACTTTCGGACTCTCTGGACCTTACAAGGTCCAGATCTACCACTCAAGCTTGGAAAGGGGTTTGATGCATCCAAAACCCCATCATGAAGATAATATAAGCCCTAATTTCCAAAATAGTAGATCTACACAATTAGGGAAGGAAAGGGGTCGAAGATAATACCTCCAACTGAAGCCCATTTGAATGAAATCTTCAGATCTAGCAATTTCCTTTGGCATTCTCAATTGTAACCTCTTCCTCTTTTGCATAATCACAATTATAAGCTCAAGATGGCTCTCCCTCTCACTCTACACAATCAAGGACTCTTTAGGGTTGTTCTCTGGAAGATATAGCCGCAATTTGGAGGCCTTAAGGTCCTTTATACAGGTCTCAAGCCCAATGAATTAGGGTTTCCATCCACAGCGCTGACTCGGTGAGTCAGATACCCGTCTCTTCGAGTCCATCCATTTGACACGCCCCCAGTTCGCGACAACTCGACGATTTAGTGATCCAACTCGTTGAGTCACCCAATAAAACTCATGCATATATAATAAATGTTATACCTCGGATATCGGGATGTTACATTATGTTTTATAACGCTAGACAATGATGTTGTCGGATTGTTCAAAAAAACATCATTGATTATATGTGATGAGGCACCTATGATTCATAAGCATGTATTTGAAGCGTTGGATCAATCTTTGAAGGGTCTATTGAGTTGTGATCTTTGTAGCAACTAAAAATTCCATTTGGAGGAAAAACAATTGTTTTTGCAGGTGAGTTAAGAGAGATTCTACATGTTGTTCCTAACGGAAGCAAACGAGATATTGTGAATGATTCATCAAGTTCCTCCTACATTTGATTAAAAATCAAAGTCTTAACATTAACGCAAAACATGAGGTTAACTGTTCGAACATCTGATATTGAAGAAACAATAACATTTGCAAACCGACTTTTGGATATAAGAGAATGAAATGTTTGTGGTTTAAATGATAGTGAGACAACTATTGATATCCTGAATCATTTTCTCATTACTGATTTATTTAATCCTATTGGTTTATTAATTGAGTTTGTTTAACCTTCTATTCTTCAAGTGCTAATAATCCAATACTTTTTTTTTCAAGAAAAAAAATCCTTGCACTGAAAAATAAAGTCGTTTAAGAAATAAATGATCATTTATTATCACTATTTCGAGAGCTGAAAAAGAATACAGAAGTCCATATAATCTTTATCATTTAGATTTTGTTCATGATGACTTTGATGAAAGGTTATATTGGCCTGTCATGTTTTACATGGTCTTAAACTGCCAATCTTACCAATTCACAAGTTGGTATTAAAAGTCAATGTTCCAGTTATATTACTAAGATTTTGTTTGTTTTTTTTTAAGACAAAATGTATGCAGTCTATGGACCATACTACAAACATCTGCAGTAGAAGAGGTGGACCGAACGTCTACAGTTTGAAAGAAGAAACATGTTTGTTCTTAACATTTGCATACTACCAAAATAAACTAAAATATAAATTAATTGAAATGTAAATGATCTCATGCTAATCCAACTTCAAAACGAATTGAAAAATTTAAAAGTTTCACAGATTGCACATTGCTTGTTTTTTTCTTTCTTTATATATATATATATATATATATATATATATATATATATATATATATATATATATATATATATATATATATATATATATATATATTAGTTCTCGATCCATTTAGCCGCTTCCACCCTACCCACTTTGATATTTTTTAGTTTTCCAATTTTAAACCTATTTTAAGCTCCTATATACCGATATGATTTCTAGCCCTACTAAAATTCGTTTTTCAGTTTTCGGGTTTTCGATATCAGGTTTTTTACCTGATTTCATCCCTATTTTATCGATTATCTTCAATTGAAAAATATTAAAAACATTTTTCATGCAATTCTTTTATTTTGCAATTTCATAAAAGATGGTAAATCCAAAACGAAACGGATCAATTGGTATTTGTTGGTCATTTAGTTAAACAAATTAAAAAAACATGTCATTTTTTATATTTTAAAATCATTTGGTAATTTGTTGATCTCGAGAAAACTTATTTACGTTTGACATGACACAATTACTTTATTTTTCAAAAGAATTTAAATTCTCATATTTAGGAAACAAAAATCTAACTTATAAGTTATTTGAAAAAAATTTGCTTGTACTATTTTATTGTCTTTCAAGAATTTTTTAAAATATACCTTTTATAAGTTATAAAAAAATAATAATATTTTATATCATTATATATATATATTTCAAATACTTTTTATTTATTAGTTTTATCATATAATTAAATTTTTATCAATCATACATAATTTACGATTTTGTATATTTGTTCATATATCCTTTATTATTTTAGTTATCAATCATACATAAGTTTTTTGTTTAAATAATATCGCACCCTTACAAATCCCAAAAAGTCATGTACCCCTAAACTTTCCAAAACTTTTATCAAAAAGAGCCCAAGGGCCGCCAAGCAGTCAACAATGGTACATTGTCTGCCCTTAACGGTCTAGATATCTCCGTCCTATCCATCCAACGGTCACGATCTTTCTCGTTCATCACAACGACCCCTCTCCAAATCTCTGATCAAAAATCACAATCAGACAACAACTTATATCAACAAGAATCACGTTGCTGATTACTCTCTCACTTCCCACAATTTTCTCTCTCTAAAACGAGCCATGGCTGCGTCTTCTTTCGCTCTCTCCCAAGCTGCCACCACCCTCTCCCCCTCCGCCGCTCTCCGCCATGAATCTTCCACTAATACCACCCAACCACCTTCTTCTATATCCACCCTCTCCATCCCCACTTTCTCCGGCCTCAAATCCACCTCATCTCCCTCCTCACGCGCTGTCACTCCCCGGCGTGTATCCTCTTCTCGCCGACGTGTCATATCTTCGGCCGCAGTGGAATCCCTTCAGAAGACCGATACGTCCCTTGTTGATAAGTCTGTAAACACGATCAGATTCTTGGCGATCGATGCTGTTGAGAAGGCTAATTCCGGTCACCCTGGTTTGCCCATGGGTTGTGCTCCGATGGGGCATATTTTATACGATGAAGTAATGAGGTATAACCCCAAGAATCCATATTGGTTCAATAGAGATCGCTTTGTTCTCTCCGCCGGACATGGGTGCATGCTTCATTATGCCCTCCTCCACCTTGCCGGCTACGACAGTGTTAAAGTAAGCTCTTAAAAGTCCTTTCCCCCTTTTTGATCTGCGCGACCAAAATGGATTTAGTTCCTTTCATTTTTCGGTTCCTTTTCCTCGAGTTTGATGAGAAATGATTGAAACTACGATAAATTGGATCATATTTATTTGTGTTCGGATACATGAACAAGTACTTTGAATTGATTTTCGATCTGGGGTTTTGAAAAAGTTTTAATTTTATCCCTCAATTCAAGTTATGCCATTCAGTCCCTTTGATCATTTTCATTTACAAGTCGCTGTTCAAAAAAATTGCTTTTTACGACTCAATCAAGCTCGTTCAGCTAACCTTTTTGATCATTTCATTGTTTTTTTTGTTGCTTGAAGCTATATTAATGTATACCAATGAGATGATAAAAAAGGTTTGCTTTCACTATAATCTGTTAATCTATTAAGCTGATCTTATTTTTTGCTTTGTCTGGAACATGATTGTACTTTCAAAGCACACTTCTGAATTCTTTCACTATAATCTGATCTGGGTATTTGTTTTTGAAACAAAGCTGTATCTTTATTTCACAAAGCTTTTTTTTTTTTTTTTTCTCTAAGAAAGCATATAATTAGACTTTCATCCATGGTAACAAGTAAAGTGGATTGATGGTATAGGAAGAAGACTTGAAGCAATTTCGTCAATGGGGAAGCAAAACTCCTGGCCACCCTGAGAACTTTGAAACCCCTGGTATCGAAGTCACTACAGGTCACTCCACTTTTCTCTTACATATACATAATTACATATACACATACATCTATATACATGTCATGCATAGTTGTCCTATTTTTAATGATAAGGATTAGGTGGACATTTAATTGTTTTTTATAGATTAGAGACTGAAAGCGAGTCTATGTCACACCTTTTTAGGTGTGACAAAAACTTGCAGCTTTTGTCACAGTCCCATCAGTCACAGTCTAACACATGTCAAACACAGTAAAAAACGATTATGTTTTGTCCTGCTTGACATATTCTTTGCTCCAAAGAAAATGTGATTTTCCTTCCTTATATGGAGAACACTAAACACTAAACCCTAAACCTTAAACCCTAGGCCTACTTGTGTTTACTCTTGTTTGATATTTTTCAGGTCCACTTGGTCAAGGAATTGCCAATGCAGTTGGTCTTGCAGTTGCAGAAAAGCACTTGGCTGCTCGATTCAACAAGCCAGATGCCAAGATTGTTGACCACTACACGTAAAATCTCAATCTTTATCTCTATCTCCATTTTACTTTTTTTGAAAACATAAAAAACGAATATGATAAAATACCCATGTGATATGTTGCTTTAGATATTGTATCCTTGGTGATGGTTGTCAAATGGAGGGGATTGCAAATGAAGCTTGTTCACTTGCGGGTCACTGGGGACTTGGGAAACTAATTGCTTTTTATGATGATAATCACATTTCCATTGATGGTGACACTGAGATTGCTTTTACTGAGAGTGTTGAAAAACGTTTTGAATCCCTTGGATGGCATGTTGTTTGGGTGAAGAATGGGAACAATGGTTATGATGATATTCGTGCTGCGATAAAAGAGGCAAAGGCTGTTACTGATAAACCAACTTTAATCAAGGTCAGTAAGTTTGTGCCTGTGGGTCCTGTTTGTTTGTTACACAGGACATGACAGAACAAAACAGGTTGTACTGTGTTTGACTGAACTAGCATGGAAGAGGAGGGCATTCACGTCCTTTGCACAAATGAGAGATTGAAAGGGAGTCCTTAATTCATCCTAAAAAGGGTGGGACAAAAAGTTGCAGTTTTTGTCCCATTGACATTAGTAGTTACATATCAGTCCAATACATGCCAAACACAGTACAACAACTGATTGCTACATAGACCAGAGCATGGAATACATTTCACGTGTATTTGAGAAAAATTGCAAATTTTTGTCATACTCAAAAAGGTGTAACGAGGTGGGACATGGATTTGCTCTCCATCTCTCATTTGTGAAAAAGACGTAAATGCCCTTATCATTCTCATCATCGAAAATAGCCGTAAAAAACTTGTACAGTCTTATCCAGTTCAATCGTGTCCCGTGTAACACGGGACTGGAATGGACCGGACTGGACCAGTTTTCAAGGGCTATTTTCAATGATGAGGATGATAAGGGCATTTACGTCTTTTTCACAAACGAGAGATCGAGAGCGAATCCATGTCCCACCTCGTTACACCTTTTTGGGTGTGACAAAAAATTGCTGTTTTTGTAACATTGGCAACTATAACCTGTTTTATTTTATAATTTATACCCTGTAAAAACCGAGTGTTTGGTTTGTCTTACTCTTAGGTGACAACAACAATTGGGTTTGGGTCACCAAACAAGGCGAATTCATACAGTGTTCATGGTGCTGCATTGGGTGCGAAAGAAGTAGATGCAACAAGACAAAACCTTGGATGGCCTTACGAGCCTTTCCATGTTCCTGAGGATGTGAAGAAGTAAGTGAAAGAGATTATGATTATGATTCTTTTATTACTTTAATCCCAAATCAATGAGATTTAGAGAAAGTAGATAAGAAAAATAAGTATTGAAGTAAATGAAACTTTGTAGGCATTGGAGTCGCCATACTGCTGAGGGTGCAGCTCTAGAAGCCGAATGGAATGTGAAATTTGGTGAATATGAGAAGAAGTATGCAGAAGATGCAGCCGAGTTGAAGTCTATTGCTGATGGTGTATTCCCAACCGGATGGGAGAAAGCTCTTCCTGTAAGAATTTTTTTATTATAACAATATGAAAGAAATAGCAATGTACTTTCATTTCTTCTTATTACAACATTGTGGTTTGAAATATCTACCTAGTTATAGCAAATGTTATCCAATTACAAAACAATTTTCATTGCTATAATTGGGAGATGTTTCAAAGTACAATGTACTAATGACAAGTTGAAAGAATAAGGATATAATTTTTTTAGATATTCAAACAATGAATTAATAACAAAAAAGTTATATGGGTAGATTTTTCAAAGTAAAATGTCTTAAAATAAGTACAATGTTGTAATAGAAAGAAAAGAAAGTCCGTTGTTTTTTGCATTAGCCTAAATTAAAATTGTTAAAGGCAAGAAATAGCAACACCCTTTACTTTATTTGTTTATAACATCGCATTTTCATGTTTTTATTACAACATTGTAGTTTGAAAAATCTACCTAATTATAACAATATCATCCAAATACAAAGCTCTTTCTATGTTATAATTTTGTAAGTTTTTCAAAGTACAATAGTGTGGTAAGATTTTTTATTTTTTGTACTTTTGCAAGTTACACTTTTGTAATAAATAGAAATGAAAGTAGGATGCTATAATAAACAAATAAAGTAAAAGTACGTTGCTATTTCATACATTTACCCTAACATCGAATAACTTTTGGTTATTTTCTACAGACATACACGCCCGATATTCCTGGCGATGCAACCCGAAACCTCTCCCAATCATGCCTAAACGCATTAGCACCCGTTCTCCCGGGGCTCATAGGCGGAAGTGCCGATCTCGCCTCTTCTAACATGACCCTAATGAAAATGTTCGGTGACTTCCAAAAGAACGCTCCGGAAGAACGAAACGTCCGCTTCGGTGTCCGTGAACACGGAATGGCCGCCATCTGTAACGGCATCGCCCTCCACAGTCCGGGATTCATCCCGTACTGTGCTACTTTCTTCGTTTTCACCGATTACATGAGAGGCGCTATGCGCCTCTCAGCTTTATCTGAAACCGGGGTCATCTACGTGATGACCCACGATTCCATCGGGCTGGGTGAGGACGGCCCCACCCATCAACCCATAGAACACATCGCCAGTTTCCGGGCGATGCCAAATATTTTAATGCTCCGGCCGGCCGACGGAAACGAAACGGCTGGAGCATACAAGGTCGCAGTAGAAAACCGTAAGCGACCATCTGTCCTTGCCCTTTCGAGGCAAAAGCTGCCCAACCTGCCCGGAACATCAATCGAAGGTGTAGCGAAAGGTGGTTATATTGTATCCGATGATTCTTCGGGCAACAAACCCGATGTTATCTTGATCGGGACCGGGTCCGAGCTTGAGATCGCGGTTAAAGCTGCGGATGAGCTTAGAAAGGAGGGGAAATCGGTTAGGGTTGTGTCGTTTGTGTCATGGGAGCTTTTTGATGAACAATCTAATGAGTATAAAGAGAGTGTACTTCCGGGTAGTGTGACGGGTCGGGTCAGTATTGAAGCCGGGTCGACTTTTGGGTGGGAAAGAATAGTTGGAAGCAAAGGGAAGGCGATTGGGATTGATAAATTTGGGGCAAGTGCACCTGCGGGGAAGATATATAAGGAGTATGGGATAACAGTTGAAGCTGTTATAGCAGCAGCTAAGGAAGTTTGTTAAGTTTCTGATAGGTAAACAATAAAACGAAGAACGAAGAGTTTAGATAAAGTTCATGTGTTGTTTGAGTTTTGGTGAATTTTGTAATTTGATACTCGAAGATCTTTCTAGATTTTGTATTGTATGTGTTTGATCGTTGATGAATCATGAGATGTTTTTGTCCAATTACATTTCAAGCAGATTTTCCTATCTAAAACGTAACCCTAATCTACTAATTAAGAAGTTAAATGGTCAAAATCGTTACGAATAGTTATGATTTTGTGCGATCTAAACTAGTATATCGTGTTTCGTTTTGTAATTACACTATGGATTTAAAGCGTAAAGAAAGCTTTTCCTATTTTGAATTTTGAGGTGTAGGATCTAGAAACAAATGAAGTGAGTAAAGCAACCATTCTACATGTCTTGGATAAGGTACATATGTACATGCTTAGCACGTAATGAACTAGTGTGAAGGGTTGTAGGTGCCTGAGAATCAAGAACAAGAGTGTTGTTGACTGGAACATGATACACAGAATAAGAAAGTAGGAAGCTGGATGTTTGATGATCTCTTAGTTTGACTGATTTGTTAAGAACAACACCTCCATTGGAGGTGTTCTTGACTGGAATGAAGGAGTAGAGGGCAAGAAAACCGATGTTAAGGCGTAGGTGATTCATTGACAGCTTTGATAACGAGAAAAGTTCCATGTCGCATTTAAGAGGAAAAGAAACGGCTCTGTCCTTTCTTATTTATTTCTTTATTTATTTGTATTTGGTAGATCAAATAGATGTATTTGTGTATATATTTGCATAATGTATTTGCTTCAATACGTGTGTTATGTGTAATGTGTGTGTATTTGATTTAATTAAATAGGTATTATTGGAGATGGAATATGTATACATGTGTGTGTGTGTGTGTATATATATATATATATATATATATATATATATATATATATATATATATATATATATATATATATATATCCCTATTCTAATAAAAGAATAGGTTTAATCTCCTATTGACAAGTGTCATACAATTAGAACACCTCATTAATGTTATATATCCCTTATCATGGCACTTGTCAACCTATTAATTATTCATTTCAAATTTAAAATTTAAAATCTTTTCACTCTAATTACATTAAACTAATAATTGATTCTTTTATTTAAATTTCAAATTTTAAATTTTCTCACTCTAATTATATTAAATTAATAACATTAGATTAAAAAATAAAATAAACTTAATATATATTATAAGATGATATAATTTCATTTATTTATTTAAATCAACGATTATAATTTTATATACCTAAAAAAATATCTCTTAAATTTAATTGATTTTATAACCGTGGTTCTCATGGGTTATAAACTAGTATATATATATATATATATATATATATATATATATATATATATATATATATATATATATATATATATATATATATATATATATATATATATATACTCTTATAACTTTTACCAATCACTTCTTAACAATTATAATCCATTTCCATTTATCATGAGTTTCTTATATAACATTTATAGTACACATAAATTTGATTTCATATTTTAGGAACCTAACATTTAATAATTTGTTAAATTTTGGATTGTTAACTTAAAAATAGACACATAGACGATGTATATTTATGAAAATTTGACCAACCATATGTAATTGATCGTGACACGTGTTCATACCCGAATATACATACATACATGTAGCCATTCACGAAATTATTGAGTGTTGGGCTGTTTGATTTGTTTGTTAGATTATATATTTGGAAGTAAGATATCATTTGGTATCTTATAATAGTTAAAATAACTTATTTATTTTACATTTGGTTCATTAAAATTCAATGAGTCAAATTATTAAGAGATTTACTGTGAACTTGACATTTCACAGTTTTTGATCTAAATTCCGGGATGTCATACATAGTATAACCACTTTCAGTTAGCTGGCCTGTTAGAGAAAGCTCCAATTTGATGAAAAATTTCCCTTGATTTTTCGACCAAAAATGGGTAGGGCTGAAGGAGGAATAAGGGTTTTAGGCAAAGTTGCAACATATTGGTGGTGTGTTATTTACTTTTTATTTATTTATTTATTTATTTTTATTTTTATATATAAATTTTATTTTAACAATTCTAATAGAACTAGTAAGGTTTTGAAAACAACATTCTTGAAGAATATGAACCTGCCAAAACTTTTAATATGAACTATTATGCAATAATGTAACATTGTTTTTTTATATATCAGTATATTCTATCAAAATTACTATAGTTTGTTTTATTATTTGTCATATTAAATCGTTCTTACAAATTTTTATTCTACATAATTCGATTTGCAGTTATTCTCATAGAAAGTATGAAGGGAACATGATGATCAAAGGCTTCAAGGTTGGATGATGATGCATGAGATGGAGAAGAACAATGGTCATCAATCTAAAAAAGAATGCACTATTAATCGTTATATTCTGACAGAATAATCAACCATAGAAAAATAATATATATGTAATAGTATATTCTGATAGAATATTCAAGTAGAATAGTCTACATATATATATATTTTTTTATATATATATTTTTTTGTTATTAGAGAGTGTTCTATTATAGAATTGTTATTCTTCAAACAATTCTATCAATCAAAATATATATTCTGTAAGAACATTTATTATTTTATGGGTTAAGAGGATTGTTATTTTTGAATATATTCATAAACATATTCTGTCAGAATGTCCGAATTAAAAGGAATTATCATTCGTAAAATCAGATTTTTAAAATTAATAGAATTTAGGATCCCTTAGAATATGCAATTTTCCTTTATTAAATTTGTCTTAATTGATTAAAAATACCTTATAATTAAATTAGATGATATTTTCCAATTATCTTTAATTTAAAAATATGTATTATTCACTTTCGTAAAATAACTAATCAATCATACATCCGCATAATAAATAGTTAGAATACAATAACATAAGCGCGCGTGTGTGTGTGTGTGTGTATATATATATATATATATATATATATATATATATATATATATATATATATATATATATATATATATATATATATAGTGTTAGGTTAATGTGAGACGATATAATTTTGTGAGATTGTGAGACGCAATCCTAGTCACTTATTTATTAGATAAAACAAAAACATTTTTAAAACGCAAAATAACTGAAAATTTTCGAAAAATTTTTTCCAATATTATTTTCGGAATATATATTTTCCAAAAAGAAATAAAAAATTTACCAAAAAAATAAAAATAAAATAAATACAAAAAATACATTTTTTTACATATTTTAGTAGAATTTTTAGAATATTCTACATATTTGGCAAATTTAGTAGAATATTCTAAATATTCTAAAAATCATATTAGAACATGTACAGTGTAATATTCTATTAGAATATTTTACGTATTATAAAAAAACGGTATTTTTTTATTTTGTTTATTTTTTTTTAAATTTTGTAGTTAAATAAAGTTCCGAAAATAATAATTAAAAAAATAATTTTTGGATTTTTCCTTTTATTTTGCATTTTAAAATTATTTTTAGATTTGGTCTCACGGTCTCACAAAATTAACATGATCTCAAATGAACCTAAAGACACACACACACACACACACACACACATATATATATATATATATATATATATATATATATATATATACATATATATATATATAGAGAGAGAGAGAGAGAGAGAGACGGGATCAATGTCGAACCATCTTGAGGGACCGAACCAACAAACCGAGTGTTTGTACGTTCAAATGAAAATGAATTCACTAGAGATTCGATTCAAATATGATAATCGTTGTTGTTTAAATTTAATCGATCAGATGAATCGATTTTGTTTCAAGTTAATAATAACTCAAATTACTGAAAAAATGAAGCTCTGTTTTTTTAAAAACATGTATGCATTTATTTAATACATTGTTTTTTTTTTTTTTTCATATTTGTTTCACAAATTCCTTTAAAATCATACTAGGAGATGTTTTTTTTTTTTCACATTATCGTAACATAATTTACAACAAATTGAATGATAATTGATGTCACAACTGGCATTTTGCTAGGAAATTCTATTCCCATGTAAGCATCATCCATTGTAAAAGCTTGTACTCTAAGTAAATATAACTCAGTGCTCATTTAAATTCACCTTTCATGTTCAACAAAGAGCCTGAAAACCCTAAGAATCCCAGTTTAAGTCCATGTTGGACTAAGATTTCCTTTTTGGGCCTAATGGACCAATAAGCATTCGATTATGGGGCTTAGAAATCCTATTTGGATTTTAAATGGACCCAATTCATAAATCTTTAACATTTTGGACCATTTGGGCCTAGAATGATTCATTCTAACCCTAATGGGCCTTATTGGGCCATAACAACTCCAATTAACCCTAATGGATCATATAACCCATTCCTATATACTATTGGGCCGTGAACCATCAATAAGGGCCCAATGGGCCGAAAACTATTTATTAGGCTTCAAAAACTCGAGCAAAACCAAGAGTGGGCCAAGTAAGTTCAATTCCATTTATATTAAGCCCAAATTCTTGCCCCATGCTAAAAAAAAGAAAAAAACAGGAAAAGGATTAAGGAAGGATTTAGGAGGCGATGACAACTCATAATTGTCTAACATACTTCTAGGTAATCACAAACACCCATGATATCTTTACCCTCCATGCAAGGCCTTCTCTTCCTTCCCTATTTCTCCGTCTTGACCATAAGCAAGTAACACGCACACAAACAATACCAAAACTCTCTCTAAATACACTATCAAGAGCACCTCTCCTCTTTCATCATGAATTTCGAGAATTAGAAGCATTCCAAGGAGGTTTTTCATTCACAAATCACTCCAAAGTTACATTCAAGTGGTAAGGTCTCATAAATCTAAGTAACATATTTTCTTTCTGATGGGTTTTGGTCATAAGACATCCTATGTGCTCATACAAACCCTAATGCTTGGATCTAGGTTTCTCTATCGTACATGCTTTGAATTCAAGACTATAAACCCTAATTCTAGCATTCAAGTAATCATATTAATATGTAATCAGGTTTAAGATCATACCTTGATTGTTATGTAGCAATAACAATCCCAAATCTCCTTGTAATGACTTTGGAATGCTTAGAGTCACAAGTGTCACTCCTCTAATGGCTTACAAACACCAAGAGCAAATGGAAAAGGTATAAAGAGAGAGGAGAGAGGTTAGAATTCATCCTTAGGAATTCTTGGGAACAAGTACACGAATTCTAAGGCCTTAGGGTCTTTATATAGGTGTAGAGATAGGGTTTCAGTCATTATCCTTATCTAGTTGCTTATCCACAAAGCAACCATAAGATAAGCTTTGAAAACCCTTATCCTTTATCCTTTGGACGGTTTCAAGGATCCTTATCTCCTTGAATTCGTTCAAACCATATTTAGGATAACCATTACCATATTTTGTAACTATCACATAGTTACAATTCAGCCCCTCTAACTTAATTAATTACACTTGATCACAAAATTAATTCCTAATTAATTATTGACCAATATTAATTAAGCAAATATGATTTCTCCTTTAATATATTATTCTTATAACATATTAATAAATCATAATACCCTCTCTCTATTTATTTATTTCTCCAATCAAGTTGCTTTGGTGAAGGCAACCCAAAAGGACCATGCACCATCGGGTCAAGTACATACCAAAATAGTTATGGACTTAGACACTAATCCAACAGTCTCCCACTTGGATAAGTCTAATAACTATTCTGCGTATGACTTCAGATCCTGATCTGCAATCGTAGCTTTCCAAAGCCGCTGTTAACTCTGATCCCTATTAGATACGCGTGTCCTTAGATAAGGGATCATATATTCCTCCATTCTAGATATCGTATGAGATATGATTTCAAATCATTGTCTTTGTACCACTTCTCGATTTCCGATTTATGATGACAGACCAATTTAACAAATCAAATTAGCCCTAGCCCGGCCGAGCATTTACGTTTGTCATCACTAAATCATCAAGGGGCCCAAAAGATATCGCTTTTATTCTTTGAATAAAAGGAACGGATAAACTTTGATACAATGCTTGCTTGCACTCACTAACCAAATCACACACAACAATATGTTTTATAACACCAAGTTACTAGTGCGTTTACATATTATCAATGTGCAACCGATTCGCAAGATACAACTCACACATCTTAGTTTCAAGAATATAAGATGTTATCGTCTTACTAATCACTCGTGATACAATTCATGGAATGATCCAAGTGAGCGTGGGTTTAATCCAATGCTCAAATCATATTCATAAGCACTCATGAACGTTGCATCAAACATTTGCTTATGTCTAATACTCTTCTAGACAATCCACACACCAATTCACGACAGTCTTCATTCATATCTACTTCCAACATATGAATGACTGTGGCCCGTTCGAATAATTCGATTACTCTTAATAAACTCAATTATTCTGGAAGTCAAAACATGCAAATGTGAAACACAAGAATAATACTAATCCCATATGGCCTCAAACCTTTGAGTATAAATAAAACGCCTTTTATTTATCACCATATTGATTACTCATTATTTGTCGTTTCGGGTAATCAACTTCTTACTTGAATTCCAGCACTTGTCCCATGCTCCTAGCATGCACACAATGTTTACCTATGGTTCTTACTTTTGTGAAATAGACAAATTGAACACATTTCCAATCATTCTCATTTTACAACTCCAAATCCTTTTTCATAAGTGTAAGAATATCAAATTCTTGCTACTTATAGAATATGCTAGATTCTAACACTTTATGCAACGATCCTTTCGTAATGTCACTGCACCAAAGTCACAAAGACTATTGCCAATGATATTACAAAGTCCTCTATTAGAGATTGTTACAAGACAATTCCTTAGATATGATGTCTCTCTCTCAAAGTACATTCCTTTGAACATCCTTTTGCATAAAAGTTTCTAATGTAGACATACATTTTCAATATTTACTTCCTAATATGAACACGCTTCCATATTTTCCTCATGACAACTCATTCTTAATAGAATCTTTTCTATTTGTAATGATGTCGATATGGTCCATCCAATATGGAAACATTTTCATATTTTCCAATACTATACTTCCAACTACTCACAAGCGACCAATCCTCATCGAACTTTGGATTGTCCTTTGATAGTTGTTTAATTATTTTAGTCAAAACCAATTCTAGTCCCTTTTCCCTTTAAATGCGCTAGACATTTGGAAAATTTTAGAATGGTCAAACATTAAAGCATTTTCAATCGATCCTATACCCGAAGCATATGGGACACGATGCATAATGTTTTATTTGCTATGTTCTCAAAATTCGAATTGTGAAAAGGAATTCCGTAATCATAATCGAAATTTTAAGAACACACTATGTACCTTTGACTAAATCTATTAACGTTTCACAACCTAATCCTTTAGATTTGAAATGAAGCATAATATTCTCTCCCTTAATCATAACATAACAACTTTACAACCCTTACGACTTTGCAAGGTATAACTCTTGTTTTTCTATAATTATATTGCCAACTTGCAATACTTTCCATAATAATCATACAATCATAACTTTTATGCTCCCACTATCATGATGATTACCATAAAACATAACACTTATGCTCCCACTAGCTTCGACATGTATTCATAAACATCTTAACTTTCAGAAAGACAATACCTATTGAATTTCTTAAGTCCACGTTTCTAATACTTAGTGCTTTGATAATCTTTTATCAAGGCTTCTTGAACTTATACACCTTTGCCTTAGATAGTTCATATGTGTGTCTTAACAATTAAGACTAATTGCCAAACCTCATAATTCAAATTATGGAAAGGGATACCGTAACCATGATCGAATTCGAGAATGCAATTTTACAATCACTATCTTCTTAAAATCTTTCTTAGTGAAAGCATTTCCTCACAATCATTTTCATGAAGGAGGAAATCTTATGACACTTAGATTTAAATGGTGTATTTGTTCCTATCCATGTGAATTTGTTAAAACCAAAGTTTACGAAAAATTCAAACTCATATGGACCGAGCCTTTTTTTAATCTTGATATCTTGCCTTATGGTAGCACAGCTGCCCACCACGTCTTCCAAGTAGTTAAGCAGCTCACCTTTTCCTATCAATGTACCTTTCATTGATTAAGGTGCCTTGCCTTTTATGCGTTCAAGATGAGAACTCATAGGACTCACATGCATAATTAACTCAATTGGAACAGCACAGAATCAAAATATTGTCAACACGATTGGTTGTAAACCTCAACTCGTGTGCTAGTGATGATCGATAAGGTTTATTTGATTTGTTCTTGAAACCTTTCCAGACCAATAAGACTCCCACTGAATCCTTGACATATAAGATTCTTTTGTCAATAAACATTTCTTGACAAACAAATATTCAAGAGTTAGTGTAGTTTTTATCAAAACACTTCATAAATTGGTCCTAGTCGATCTTTGTCTTATTCAAGACATCACAACTTTCCACATTTGATGAATGTTATAAACCTTTAATACTTTTCACTCATTGTCACAATCTTAACTTTAAGACTTGTTATTATAACGAAGTATGATAGACCATTTCTTCAATCCTTGATTTCTCTTCTTAAACATACAATTGTACTAAGACTCACTTAGAGGATCAATTGAGATATGGTTCTTAATCATTAAGATCTATTAGAAAGCATAAAAGCTACTCTCCCTTCTTCTTAGAATGGAGAAACTTTTATCTTTCTTCCTACTTGATTCTTCTTATTCGTTCTACTATTGATCTAAACCCTTTAATCAATTTAGAATTACACTTAATCTTGTAAGTGTAATCATATTTACTAAGCCTTTAGTAAATCATGACGAATATCTTTTTTACTCTTATGGTGAACTTAATCAACACGCAACTTTGTGTGCTTGATTTCGTAGTTCTTCACTTGACACTTTGTCAACGAATTAGTCTAATTTCCAAATATGAAATTTCTCATTCATCATGTAACCAAGTTGCGTGATTCCAAATTTTTGTCCAATTGAAACTTTGGGCGATGAGAAACTCTCCCTATTTGGTAAATCCTTGACATTTCCATAAATAACATAATTAAGAATCATATTCATTCGTTGTAGAAATATGCAAACATCAATTTTTATAACGATTTCATTGCAAGGAAGTAAACAAATAAATAAATAAGTCAAACAAAATTTATTTTATTTATAAAAGCAGCGGAAAAACATTTGTTCTTACAATGCAAAATCTATTGAAAACTATGTAAAAGGAAAATTTCTAACAACTTTATCATAACTATCTAAGCTCAAAATCCAATCTTCAAGTCCATGCGATCAAGATCCATCTCTTGTGATTAGATTCATCTTACTCTCTTATCAAGCTTCCTTTCTTTTCATCGATCCTACAAAACATTCAAATGCAATCTTATCACATCATGTATTAAGAATCAATGAATAGGAACTTAAAGGAGTTAGATAGTGGATTTTACCTGAAGCGTAGTCATACTTTTGACTCTCCCATCTCTTAGATCTCTTAGGTAAATAGGGCAACTTCTTCTCCAATGCCCCTTCTCTTGGCAATAAAAGCAAATTGACTCTTTTGGAACAATACATGGAACTACTTCAGACATCGCCTTTCTCTTATGATCAAACTTTTCGATCATTGCATGTCTTTCATTGCCATTGTCTATATCCATAGAGGTCTTGAAGGCAGATTCACCAATCAACTTTGCTTTTCTATTGCGCCAAACCATTACTGATTCAGCAGCAATAAGCATATAGGTGAGATCAATAAGGGTCACATCATGGTTCATCATATAGTACTCTCTTACAAACTCACTATACGAGTTAGGAAGTGACTGAAGAACCCAATCAACAACCATCTCTTCACAGACAACGGATCCCATCATTCTGAACCTATCAATGTGTGACTTCATCCCTAAGACGTGTGCACACACCGACTTTCCTTCTTTATGTTTACTTGCCAAAAGGGCTTAAGTGATCTTGAACTTTTCAATTTTACAATCTTGTGGGTTAGGGAGAATAATTGGAGGAGGAGGAGGAAGTGAAGCATGATTTCTTGTTCCTCGATCGAATCGTGGAATATCATCTTCATGTGGAATGCTTGTTCCACGGGATTTGGGAAGATCATAGTTGTCGAACTTTGACATCTACAAAACGGGAGAAAACGAAATTCAAGTTAGTTGATTGATTGAGTCCTTAGTAAATCACCCAAATGAAATACTAAGGCTAAGACCCAACACAATACGCTACAATCTAGAAAAGGGATGCCATAATCTAGTTGCAGAATATTTGAAGGTAAGTGAATGACGATTCACTAATTTCCACCATGAAAAGCGAAAAAGAAATTTAAGTTTTAAATCTATGAAAACTCCTAGATCCTTTGAGATTCATTGAACTTTTAATGGCATGTTTAAATCTCGATATGCCCCTCTTGTTTGTGACTGGGATGCCGAGGATCACAAAGCGGGTGTGAATAACCATGCAAGCTTACATGGTGCCCTCACATGTTACAATCACCCATTCGATGTGCTGGTAAACCACACACGCTCCACCGAACTATGACAAACATTGAGTCACCCTTTTCAACCTTTGCTTAGAACCATTTAGTGTGCCGATAAACCACACACGCTCCACTAACGTCTTCGCAAGGGCACAAAGTGTAATTTCATGGAATTGCATCAATTCAATTTTGCCTAAGTAACTAAGATTGGGAATTAGAAAAACATTTAGTTACTTTGTATTTCATTATACTTATAATGGAAGGTTTCGTCCTATCCTACCCGTTCGGCTAACGACCCTCCACTAGTCAAGAGTGCGGTGGGTAAGAGTGGATACCCATTCAATCGCCATTTTATAGGCAATTTCCTTAAACACCCCTTATAGAACAACTTCGTGAATGAGGCCTACTAACGGTAAGACTGACTTTTACTCATACATATATATAATGTTAGACTTTTAATGTTATATATATGGTATAGGGTGCATTTCATACTTTTAAAATACTATGTGGTTAACTTTAACAATTACACTTTTAATTCAATTAAATGGTTAACCTAAACATTTATGGATTTATTAAATCTCTTTTAATTATACTCCTTAATTGATTAATAAAACCATAAGGGTGTATTTGAACTTTTCAAAACTAGGGTTTTAGAATTTAACATTCCTAATCAACTTTTAATCAACTTTTAAATTCCAAAACTTGAGGGCAAGTTTTGAAACATTTCAAAACAAATTAGTTTTAATCTATCTTAAAATTTCGAATTTATGACATTTAAATTTAAAATTTTAAATATTAAAATTCTTGATTTAATAATTATCTTAAATTAGACTATTAATTTAATTATTAAATCATAAGGGATAATCTAAATAATGAGGATAATTACCATGTATACATTTAAGTTATCCTAATCCCTTAAATATCTATATAGATTTCGAAAATATGGATGGATAATGCAATATCTTGAATTACCATATATAACAATTAGAGGATAATTACAAGATATGGGATAATCCAAATCCCAAAAAATTAGGATCTTATCTTGGGGAGGAGGCAAATTTCGAAAAACAAGGGATTATAACAAACCCTAGATTTCGAAATTTAAGGGTTTAAGGAAAGGATTTGAAGATCTTATTCAAACTCTTGCAAATTAGGGTTTGCAAACCCTAATCTTGAAAAACCCTAGCCTCTTAGGGTTTATTGGCAATAAACCCTAATATATCAAGTTCATACAATTGAAACCAAACCAATGTCTCTGATACCACTGATGGGTTTTGGTCATAAGACATTCTATGTGCTCATACAAACCCTAATGCTTGGATCTAGGTTTCTCTATTGTACATGCTTTGAATCCAAGACTATAAACCCTAATTCTAGCATTCAAGTAATCATATTAATATGTAATTAGGTTTAAGATCATACCTTGATTGTTATGTAGCAATAACAATCCCAAATCTCCTTGTAATGACTTTGGAATGCTTAGAGACACAAGTATCACTCCTCTAATGGCTTACAAACACCAAGAGCAAATGGAGAAGGTATAAAGAGAGAGGAGAGAGTTTAGAATTCGTCCTTAGGACTTCTTGGGAACAAGTACACGAATTCTAAGGCCTTAGGGTCTTTATATAGGTGTAGAGATAGAGTTTCAGTCATTATCCTTATCTAGTTGCTTATCCACAAAGCAACCATATGATAAACCTTGAAAACCCTTATCCTTTATCCTTTGGACGATTTCAAGGATCCTTATCTCCTTGAATTCGTTCAACCCATATTTAGGATAACCATTACCATATTTTGTAACTATCACATAATTACAATTCAACCCCTCTAGTTTAATTAATTACACTTGATCACAAAATTAATTCCTAATTAATTATTGACCAATATTAATTAAGCAAATATGATTTAGCCTTTAATATATTATTCTTATAACATATTAATAAATCATAATAACCTCTCTCTCTTTATTTATTTCTCCAATCAAGTTGCTTTGGTGAAGGCAACCCAAAAGGACCATACACCATCGGGTCAACTACGTACCAAAATAGTTATGGACTTAGACACTAATCCAACACTTTCTACATTAATTCACTCCTCTTACCACCTTAAATTTATGATCATGCTCCATAGAACTCATCAAAATTCGAAGATCCCTTCAAGGAGCTAACCAGAGCCAAAAATCACAACATCTTCCATTGTTTCTTCAACAACTGAAACATCAAAGCAAAGGTGAGTTCATACCCCCTTGTTTTTGGTTTTCATATGACTTTTGGGGGAGAATACAAGAAACATGTGTAGATATATTTGTTATATGCATGTTTTGTGTGAATTCTTAGTTATTTGGCACAAATGTGTTAGATCTTGGCAAATCTTGAAATTTTAAGTAGTATTTAGCAAAGATATATGAACTGACATTTTATACATCACTTGGTCAAGCTAAAAATAATCACATGCTTAAGAAACAAAAGATTCCAACAAAAACCTAGTAAAAGATCAAAAATTGTCAAGAAAACAAAAGATAAGGGTAAAAAGTGTCATTTAAGTTTTCATAAGGGCCAAACATGTCCTACATGTATATAAATGGTATTTCTATGTTAATCATACTTTAAAAAGAATCAAAACTGAAAATTTAATCTTAATGGGCCAACATTTGGGCCTCATGGTTTTTGGCGCCCAAATTGCGAAAAAATGAAGTTTTTGATGGGTTTTGAGCAATACATCAACCCTATGGTGTACATGCAAACCCTAATAGCTTTGGATCTAATTTGTCTAATGAACATGCAATTGATAAACCAAAACCATAAACCCTGGATCTAATAAATTATAACTGAAATGAGGGTTTAGATCTTACCTTTGATTGTTATATAGCAATAACAATCAATCCTTGGCTTCAGAAAGCTTAGTGCCTCAAGTGTTGCACCTCAAATGGAGTCACAAACACCACTAAACAACTTGGATGAAGAGGAGGCACAAAAAACGGCTGTAAACCCTATTGGAAGTGTTAGCCACGTTTTTGGTGCCTAAGGGCTGCTTATATACTTAGGCTATTAGGGTTATCAAGCTAGGAAACCCCAATTTGATTGCTTAAGCCCTAAGCAGCCCATTGACTCCTTCTTTAGAAGCCTTGGACGATTTCTAATGGGTTTCCCCATAGAATTCGTCCACTCCACTTCTATGGAGTCCATAAGCCCATCTATGTAATTATCTGATAATTACACAATAAGTCCCTTAAGTTTAATTAATTAATCTCTTTTAGCCACAAAATTAATTCTTAATTAATTCTTGACTAATATTAATTAAACATTATGATTTCTCCTTTAATATAGTATTCTCATAATATATTAGTAAATCATAATTAAAACTTTCTCTCTTTAATTCATCCAACATATTGCTATGATGAATGCAACCCAAAAGGATCATGCTCATAATCGGGTCAAGTACATACCAAAATAGTTATGGACTTAGACACTAACCCAACAGTCTCCCACTTAGATAAGTCTAATACCTATTTTTCATAACTTCAGAACCTGATCCGCAATCTTAGTTTTCAAAAGCCGCTGTCAACTCTGATCTTATCAGATACGCGTGTCCTTTAGATAAGGGATCATATATTCTTCCATTCTCAAGATATCGTATAGACACAAGACATGAATTTCAATCATTCTCTCTATACTGTTTCCCTACTTCCGATTTATGACGACTGACAACAAACTACTATTGAACACATCAACTTAGTCACGGCTTAGCCAAGTGCTTAGGTGTCATCACTAAATCATCGAGGGGCCCACATATATCACTTTTACCCCATTTTTGGTAAAAGGAATGGATAAAATTTGACTCAAATGCTCGCTTGCATTCACTGATCGAATCACACACAACAATAAGTTTTATAACACCAAGTTACTAGTACGTTTCCTTATTATCAATGTGCAACCGACCAACAAATAACAACTCACACGTCTCGGTTTCAAGAATATACAATATTATCGACTCACAATCACTCGCGATACAATCCACGAAGTAATTCACGTGAGCTTGGGTTTAATCCAATACTCTAATCTTATCAAAGCACTCATGAACTCTGCTGCAAACTTGTGTTATGTCTAAACTCTTTAGACAATCTACAACCTCTTCACGACAGTCTTGCTTCATACCTACTTCCAAAGTATGACCGACTGTGGAGGTTTGAACAACCTAGTTATCCTGGAAGTCAAAACATGCAAAATTTAAACACAATAATAATACTTAATCCTATATGGCCCCAAAACTTTTGAGTGTAAATAAAACACTTTTATTCAACCACCATATTGATTACTTATTATTTATTGTTTACTGTTTCAAAAAATCAACTTATTACTTGAATTACAACAATAGTTGTCCCATGCACAAAGCATGCACACTATGTTTCCTATGGTCCATGCTTTGTGAAATACATCAATTGAAAACTTTTCCAATGATGCTCATTTCACAATTCCTAATCCTCATTGATAGTGTAAGAACACAAGGTCCTTGCCACTACTAAAATATGTTAGATTCTAACATTTTATGCAACGATCCTTTTGTAAAGTCATATCACAAAAGTCACCAAGACTTGGCATAAAAATACAAGGTTGTCACACCCCAAAACCGAGAACGGAGGAAACGTTCTGGGGCAGAGGATGTCATGCAAAGTATCACAACAATGCAAAGTAGTAAACAAGCAACAACATCATCCATTGCATTAATAGTAAAATTTTAAATACATGTGTGTTCTTTCATAAAATAAAACAACATAATGAATAATCAAAATAAAAGAAGAGTCTTGACTGCTCCGTCTTCACAAAACCCGATTGTCGTACCTGTCTATTTGTGACCTGAGAATACAAGTTATTTTGAAAGCGAGTATCAGTAATAAAGCTGGTGAATTCATGAATATTTATGTGTCTTTGATTTGTAAAACTTTAAAGAAAAGACTTGTAAATGTTTGAAGAAAGTTCGTATTAGTATGAAACCCTAGAAAATCCCATATTTCCTACTAGTATAAAATGTAGTCTTCTACCAAGACTCGACTGTTTTGAAGGTTTGAACCTCTACATAAGTGAAGGTTTTTCTCTTGTATAACTATTATTATTCAAATCTAATCTACCTCATTGATTATGTGAATGTGACACAAAATAAAGGTAATAAGGAAAATAATATAATAACTGAAATCGTATCCTTTTGTACTAGGATATTCATGACATGGTAACTCACCTAACAATACAACCGTAGACATCCGTCGATGTGCATTTTCCCTACTGTAGCTAACAGCCTTGGGTGTAGAATGGTCAGTCCCGTATCTTATGTAATAGTGTCTATGTAATAGTATCTATGTAATCGTATCTCTGTAATAGTATCTATGTAATTGTATCTCTGTAATAGTATGTAATAGTATCTCTTCATATATTACGTACAAGTATCTATTCATATAGTATGTAATAGTATTTCTATAATTGTACTTCTGTAATAGTATCTCTTCATATAGTATGTAATGTATTAGTATAGACTCATGAATGAACTGACTCTTGTGTGATTCCTTGTACTTGGAATAGTAAGTAGTATCTCCTAACTATACCTATTCTAGTTACTAGTAATGTATGTGTATAATCGAAAGTATGCCTTTGCTTACCCAAAGGTACTAAATGGACTGATTGAACTTTTATGTCTGTATATGTATACATGTTATATAACTAATATTTAGACGATATTCGGACAAATAGCCGATACCCTAAGGCCACATCCAAACAAGGAAAAGGAATTAAAGCGAGCTAGCAGTCCTAAGTCCTTTAAACATTACTTATATAACTATACATATATAGGCATGCAATTGACAATATAAAAGTATAAAAGAAGTTTTGTAAAATGTAACACCGTAAATTTCAAAACAAAATTTTCAATTTTTATAAAAACATAATTCACTTAATAATCATAAAGCAACCATGTTTGAAATTCAATCCAAGTAATACAAAAATCCCAAGATCTCAAAATCATAAAATCCCATGCGTGTGTACTGATCAAACCGGCGCCTTCCCATGGTCATCCCTAGTACCTGAAATGAATAACACAAAACACTGTAAGCACAAAGCTTAGTGAGTTCCCCAAAATACCACATATAACAAATATTAGCCACTCGAGGCTATAACTCTGTGGGTCCGTGCACCCAAACTCTGTGAACCCTCAGGTTCTAACTCTGTAAACATGCACAACATAAATCACAAAGAATAATGCAGCGCAACACATAACACACATATATCATACAAGCACTGTATCACATAACTCTAGTTACCTACTCAAGGTAAAGTATAGTGAGAAGACTCACCTTGTGTATCTCGATAGCTCGCAAATCCCTGAACCCACTCGTACTCGATCCCCCGAGCTATAATCCTCCTATAATACACTACATCTTTAACATTTTCACAACTAAGGTTGACTAACCCCACTAAGTCAACACAGGTCAAATCCGGTCAACAGTCAACGGTCAACTTTGACCGGACTTGGCGAGTACATAAGAGCGACTCGGCGAGTCTACACGTGTTTGCTAACTCCCTCGGATTCTCTCTTGGCATGTCGAGTACTCTGCTAACTCGACGAGTTCCACCTGGCATGAATCGCGGGGCCACCACGACTCAACTCACCGAGTCTCAAAACAACTCGGCGAGTTCCAGTTTGACTCAGTCCACCTGTCAACCCTCTCTAACTTTCCCCGAGTCACTGAGTTAGCCCCTTAACTCGGCAAGACCACTCGCTGAGTGGTTATGGACAATCTTCATGCTACTCGCCGAGTCTGTTCTTCGGACTCGGCGAGTCTATGCCATGCATGAACTCAAACTCACTCCTGAGGTCAGATCGATTCTAATAACTCCTAGATCCAGTCCTTCCTAGCACATTCATCACGTAAAGTCACAATCTTGGTGCTCATGCAAAGGTCCAAAGGCTTTATTTGATGATATGATCTCTAGAATGCTATTCTAAGCTTATGGTCTCCATTAACACTCATAAAGCTTGAGGGAAAAGGGTCTTTGGACCTCTTTGGGTCTAGATCTAAAGTACTAACATAAGAAGAGGCCAACTACTTCATGGATCTCTTCCACAAAGAAACCCTAACTCTAAGATTCACAACAAGGACTGAGAAAGGAACGAATGGATACCTCAAATGAAGTCCCTGAGCTCAGAAATCACCGGATTAACACCTTCTTTGGTCTCCTCTTGCCTTGATCCTCTTCTATACGCAAAAATACCCACAAATAGTCAAGGATCTTCCTCTTCTCTCTCACAAAGTGCTCACAGGCTCTTTAGGGTTCTCTCTGGGGTTGGTGGCCACAAGTGACGACCATAAACCCCCTTAAATAGGTCTCATACCCCGAAAATTAGGGTTTCATTAAACAGCGTGGACTCGCTGAGTCCACTCCTTGGACTCGCCGAGTCCCGACGCGAACCCGCATCCAAAATCGCGATCCTACTCGGCGAGTTTGAGCTTCAACTCGCCGAGTCCACTCATAATTCTCCAAAAATACAAATAATAATAAATACCTGGAAATCCGGGCTGTTACAATTCTCGCCCACTAGAACTAGAGTTCGCCCTCGAAGTCTCGCTCTGCAAATAACTCCGGATGCTGCTCGCGCATCTCACGCTCCGGTTCCCAAGTCATCTCGAACCCCTTCCGATGCTGCCACTGAACCAAAACCAAAGGTACCTCCTTGTTCCTCAGAACTTTGATTTTCCGATCTCTGATTGCCACTGGTCTCTCAGCATAATTCAGGCTCGCATCCACCTGAATATCCTCCTCCATCAAAGTAGCCCCTCGCATCCATCAAACTTTGAGAATTTCGATCTGTGAGCCTCCTCCATCAAAGTAGCACGCGTACCGCCCACGAACGGTACCCAAATCCGACCCTGAAACGTCATAAGTCCTCGTCCATCCTTAACGAATTCTGAAATTAACCCAACGACCCGCTCTTTCTTCTGCATCTCGGATCTCACAGCCTAGGCCTGTGCCCCACGAATAGCATCCAATACCGGAGTCATCACCGTCAGTCTCAGACATACATCTCGCAATGGAGTGCTCTCTGCCCTGCGGCTCAATGCATCGGCTACCACATTAGCCTTGCCCGGGTGGTATAGGATTTCACAGTCATAATCCTTGACCACATCCAACCATCTCCTCTGACGCATATTTAGGTTGGATTGATCCATCAAATACTTCAAACTCTTATGGTCCGTATATATCGTACATCGAACCCCATACAGGTAGTGACGCCAAATCTTGAGAGCGAACACTACTGCCCCCAACTCTAAGTCATGCGTGGGATATCTCGCCTCGTGAGGCTTTAGCTGCCTCGATGCATAACCTATCACATGGCCTCTCTGCATCAGCACTGCACCCAGTCCCGAAATCGATGTGTCGCAGTATATGAAAAAATCTTCCATCCCCTCCGGGAGAGCTAATACCGGGGCTTCGCACAGTCTCTGGCGAAGTGTCTCGAAGGAAGTCTGTTGCTCGGGTCCCCATGAGAATGCAACACCCTTCCGGGTCAATCTGGTGAGCGGTACTGCGATCTTGGAGAAGTCCCTAATAAACCTCCGATAGTAACCCGCCAACCCAAGGAAACTCCTGATCTCGGAAGGTGACTTCGGTGCCTCCCAACTCATCACTACCTCAACCTTGGCCGGATCGACCAATATTCCTGCCTGATTAACAACATGTCCAAGAAACTGGACCTCCCGCAACCAGAAGTCACATTTAGAGAATTTTGCATATAGCTTCTCCGACCTCAGTACCTCAAGGACCTCCCTCAAATGTCCCTCATGCTGCTCTCTAGATCGCGAATACACTAGGATGTCGTCGATAAATACAATCACAGACCGATCCAGCATCGGCCTGCATACTCTGTTCATGAGGTCCATGAACACTGCCGGGGCATTGGTGAGCCCGAAAGGCATCACCACGAACTCGTAATGCCCATACCGCGTCCTAAATGCTGTCTTCTGGACGTCCTCATCCTGCACTCTTACCTGATGGTACCCTGATCTCAGATCGATCTTGGAAAACCAAGATGCCCCTTGCAACTGATCGAATAAATCATCGATCCTCGGTAACGGATAGCGGTTCTTGACCGTCACCTTGTTCAACTCCCGGTAATCAATGCACATCCGGTGTGAACCATCCTTCTTCTTGACGAACAGAATCGGTGCTCCCCACGGCGAGCTGCTCGGCCGAATAAATCCCTTCCCCAGCAACTCCTGAAGTTGCGAGGACAACTCTTGCATCTCTGGAGGTGCGAGACGATAAGGCACCTTCGCAATAGGCGCAGCCCCCGGAATCAGATCGATACCAAACTCTACTTTCCTCGCAGGAGGTACTCCCGGCAACTCCTCGGGAAAAACATCTGGAAACTCGCGCACCACTGGAACCTCCTCCACTGTCCTCGGTCTCTCGGAAGCCTCCCGCGTATCCATCACATACGCCACAAACCCTTACATCCCTGCTGTAGACATTGCCTTGCCCTAGCGGCCGAACAAAAAGCTAATCCCGAACGGGTACCCTCGCCGTATATCGTAAGAACTCCCCCACTAGGGTCTCGTATAGTCACCAGCTGGCGCTCACAGTCGATGACAACTCTGAATCGGCTCAACCAGTCCATGCCCACGATGACACAGACATCACCCATCACAATAGGAATTAGGTCAATCGGAAACGCAACCCCGAAAATCTCTAGTACGCATCCCCGAAGTACCTCCATGGCACAAACCACCCTCTCGGCCGCTATAGAAACGCTCAGAGGCCGACTTAACGGCTCACGACTAATGCTGATATGCTGACTAAAAGCTAAAGATACAAAGGACCTACTCGCACCCGAATCAAATAACACTAGAGCAGGCATAGAGTTCACAAGAAAAGTACCTACACATATATTAACATAAGCATAACATTTCGACTTTAAATAAATACGTGAATTACAGCATACCTGCCACAACATCGGGCGCAACGCGGACCTCCTCCGCAGTCAGCTGAAAGGCTCTCCCGCGAGCCCTCGGGGCCTCGACCTTCGCCGGTCGGGTCTCAGTAGTCCTGGTAGTAGGTGTAGATCCCTGACGAAGCTGCGGGCACTCGGCCTTCCGATGGCCCGTCTGGTTGCAATGAAAGCAAACCATAAACCCCTTAGGACAATCTCTGGCAATGTGTCCTTCCTTGCCACACTTGTAGCAACCACCCGCTCGACACGCCCCCTCATGACCCTTGCCGCACTTTCCGCAAGTGCGGCCCTTCGGACCTCCCATCCTCGAATCAGCGGACTTGATCCGCTTGGCTGCCGGCTGAGACTGAGCCGGCCGCCCGGTCCACCTGCCGAGACTCAGCCTCCTCCCTGGCCTGGGTCTCCAACTCGATCTCGTGCTTCCTGGCATTCGCCTGAAGCTCAGTGAAAGTACGATAGGTGGAGTTTGACACAAACTCCCGGATATCCTTCCTCAAAACGCCTAAGTACCGGCTCATCCGTGACTGCTCTGTAGACACCAGCTCGGGGCAGAACATCGCCCTCTCGTGAAATTTCCGTGTGACCACTGCAACCGAATCAGTACCCTGCTTAAGGGTCAAGAACTCCTGAATCAATCGTTCCCTCTCCACCGGGGGAACGTACTCGTCCCTGAACATGTCAGTAAACCTCTCCCACGTCACCGCTGTAATCTCCGCCAAAGTGAAGTTCGCCGTCACGAACTTCCACCAATCCTTCGCTCCCAGACGGAGCTGGTTCAAGGCGAACCGTACCCTCAGGTGCTCTGGGCATGAGCAAGTGTAGAAGCACCCTTCAATGTCGGCGATCCACCACATCGCAGCAATCGGATCCTGCATCCCGTCGAACTCAGGGGGTTTCGTGTTGCTGAATTCTCGGAATAGCAACGAATCGCCCCCTTGCGGCCTGGCAGCGGCCACGGCTGCGGTAGCGGCAGCGGCTGCAGCCTCAGTCAGTGCGGCGTACCGCTCTTCAAACGTCTCCATCAGAGTGGTCTTAATAGACCCAAACATCTCCGGGATCTCAGCCCGAATCGCTGCAGCTACCTCCTCCTGAATCATCTGACGAATATCCTCATCGCTCTCACTGCTCGAACTCGCCCCGTGGCGTGTGGTAACCATGATGTCTCTGAAATACAACATAAAATTATCAGAGACTCCTTCAAGTACAATTGTACTCGATAACGCAACCCTACTCAGTCTCCGATATCCAGGGATTCTTACTTGGGTCTTCCACCGACCCGGTGTCTTCGGTAGTACGGGCCCAATACTACCGACTACACCGTATCAGCATTCGTCCCAAATCTTCCTCCCCAAACCCCGAATAGTGAGTACTCTACTTCTGATATGCACTATCTACCTGTACGCTATCGAATATCTCATATAAGCAAACTCCCCAGACTAAGGCATCACAAAACAGGCCACTCTAGTCCTATCATGAATACCTAGTCTTCTAGCATGCATAACAATTCATAATTAGGTGCATAACATAACATTGTAAGGTATTCTGGGGATCTTTACCGTTCGGGCGCTGGCTGATGGTACACACTGCTTCGTTCTTGTTTACCACTTTACCATTTATAAAAGTTTATGCCTTTATTATTTTAAAAGATTTTTCCTCAAATCCTCGGTTTGAGTTCAGTTACACCCGAAGGTACACCCGAATCCCTCAAACCAAGGCTCTGATACCAATTGTAACAACGCAAATTTTCAAACAAAATTTTCATTTAAAATAAAGTGATTTTACTCAACCAATTATAATTATTCCAAATTTCATATCAAAATACAATAAATAAACCCCCAAGATCTCAAATAGCAACAGTGTATACGCATCACGCCGGCGCCTTCCCACGGTCCTCGCTAGTACCTGAAACACATACATAACAACTTGTAAGCATAAATGCTTAGTGAGTTCCCCAGTATACGACTTACACATATACGCCTTTCCAGGCCCTGACCTTCCGGTCCACAACACATCGCCTTCCGGCCCGTAACATAATCGCCTTCCGGCCCATAACATACTGCCTTCCGGCCCATAACATATTTCCTTCCGGCCCATAAACATATACAACACATAATACATTTACCCTAACACATATAGCACATATATCATATATCATACCTGACCTTTCTGTCACATAACATATTGCCTTCCGGCCCATATAAACATACATAGCACGCATAGCAACTACCTTTTCATTTATAGCATATATATAACACATATCATATCCGACCTTGCGGTCACACAGTCAAACCCTTCCGGGTACAGTATAGTGAGAAGACTCACCTCGTGGGTAATGAAAACTAGCAACTCTTGAAATCACTCGCACTCGATCCGCCGAGCTGCAGACTCCCTATAATACCATATACCCCTTATTAATACTCTTATCATTCAAGACAACTGACCCTAAGAAATTACATGTAGGTCAACTCTGGTCAACGGTCAACGGTCAACGGTCAACTTGACCGGACTCGGCGAGTGCAAAGGCGACTCGGCGAGTCTAGACGTCCTCACCAATTCCTGATGTTCCCTTTCTACTCGTCGAGTATCCCTCTTGACTCGACGAGTTCCTCGTGGAAAAATCGTGGGGCCACCCCGACTCCACTCGCCGAGTCTGAAGAACAGCTCGATGAGTCCCAGTCAATCTTCAAGCTACTCGCCGAGTCTGTTCATTGGACTCGGCGAGTCCATGCCATGCAGTCGATCAAACTGCTTCCTGAGATAAGTATTGTCCCGAAATACACAGTCATGGGACCTTCTGGACCTCTAAAGGTCCTAATACAGGGTATAGTCGTTTGGGTAACAAGTATAACAATCAATCTAATCACTAAAAGGGTTCCATAAACCCTAAATTCATGCACACGTCAATATAGCCGAAATGATCCGAAATATTACCTGGATAACACACTCTCTGTGTCCCCAAACCTCAGGACTCGATTCCCTTGCTGTTCCTTTAGCCAAAACTCTTCTCCTCCTTGCCCAACAATTTCTTCAAGGTCACCAATGGCCTTCAATCTTGCTCTAGACGCCCACAGCCGCTTAGGGTTCTTCTCAGTCGACTAAAAATGGACAATGACGGCATATAGTGCGTTATATACGATCCAAAACCAAACGGCTAGGGTTTCTGCTGAACAGCGTAGACTCGCCGAGTCCATATCTGGACTCGTCGAGTCCAGTCGCGAACCCGCGACCAAGTCTGTGGTCCTACTCGGCGAGTCTGGCTCCAACTCGCCGAGTCCCCTCCTAAAACACCCCAAAACAATATTATAACAATACATGAAATTCCGGGCTGTTACACGCCGACCTGAAACTCAAGTTCGAACCGGCGTCTGTACGCATAACTCTTCTTTCGACTCTGAGCGGTCAATAACCTCTGTCTGACCTGCTGGATCTGCTCTGTCATCTGAAGTACGATCTCAGTGTTGCCCATAACACGCTGTCCGACTTCTCCCCAGCAAATGGGGGTCCGACACCTCCTCCCATACAACAGGTCAAAGGGTGGCATACCAATGCTCGAATGATGGATGTTGTTGTAAGAAAACTTTTCCAAGGGCAAGTACGTATCCCAACTCCCCCTGAAATCCATCACATATGCCCGGAGCATGTCCTCGAGCGTCTGAATCGCCCGCTCACTCTGTCCGTCTGTCTGGGGGTGATATACGGTACTAAAGTGCAGCCTAGTACCCAGCTCCTCATGAAACTTCTTCCAGAATCTGGAAGTGAAACGTACATCCCGGTCTGAGACAATCGAGATCGACACCCCATGCCGAGATACCACTTACATCTCTGCTAACTTCTCTACGGAAGAACTCTCGCTGATAGCAAGGAAGTGAGCGCTCTTCGTCAACCTGTCCACAATCACCCAAATTGCATCTACTACCCTAGCAGTCCTTGGCAATTTGGTGATGAAATCCATAGTGATCTGTTCCCACTTCCATTCAGGAACCTCCAACGACTGCAACTTACCATGCGGTCTCTGGTGTTCGGCCTTAACCCTATGACAGGTTAAGCACCTCTCAACAAACCACGCAACATCTCTCTTCATACAGGGCCACCAATACTCCTTCCTCAAATCCAAATACATCTTAGTGGCCCCAGGATGGATCGAGAATTTCGACCGATGAGCCTCTTCCATCAAAATGGTACGCGTTCCTCCCACAAACGGTACCCAAATATGCCCCTGAAAAGTTATAAGCCCCCAGCCATCGGTAACGAACTCCGATACCAACCCAACAACTCGCTCTCTCTTCTGGTTCTCCGACCTCACTGCCTCAGCCTGTGCTCCCCGAATGGTGTCCAACATCGGAGCCATCACGGTCAATCGCAAACATACATCTCGCAACGGGGCGCTCTCCACCCTGCGACTCTGGGTGTCGGCTACCACATTAGCCTTCCCTGGATGGTACAGGATCTCACAATCATAATCCTTAACCACATCCAACCACCTTCTCTGCTGCATTTATAGGTTGGACTGATCCATTAAATACTTCAAACTCTTATGGTCCGTGTATATCGTACACCAAACCCCATACAGGTAGTGACGCCAAATCTTGAGAGCGAACACCACTGCCCCTAACTCTAGATCATGGGTGGGATATCTCGTCTCATGAGGCTTCAACTGCCTCAATGCATATGCTATCACATGCCCTCTCTGCATCAGCACCACTCCCAACCCCAAGATCGATGCATCACAGTATACAACAAAGTCCTCCATTCCCTCTGGGAGGGCTAACACCGGGGCCTCGCATAACATTTGGCGAAGCGTCTCAAAGGAGGCCTGCTGCTCAGGGCCCCATGAAAAAGCGACACCGTTCCAGGTCAACCTAGTGAGTGACACTGCGATCTTAGAGAAATCCTTGATAAATCTCCGATAATAACCAGCCAACCTTAGAAAACTCCTAATCTCGGAGGGTGACCTCGGCACCTCCCAACTCATCACCACCTCAACTTTGGCCGGGTCCACCAATATCCCTTCCTGGTTAACAAGATGTCCTAGGAACTGGACCTCTCGCAACCAGAAATCACACTTGGAGAATTAGGCATAAAGCCTCTCCGATCTCAGAACTCCGAGGATCTCCCTCAAATGCTCCTCATGCTGCTCTCTAGATATTGAATATACCAAAATGTCATCAATGAACACAATCACCGGCCAATCCAACATCGGCCTGCACACCCGGTTCATGAGATCCATGAACACTGCCGGGGCATTGGTGAGTCCGAAAGGCATCACCACAAACTCATAATGCCCATAACGCGTCCTGAATGCTGTCTTCTGGATGTCCTCATCTCGCACCCTCACCTGATGATATCCGGACCTCAAATCGATCTTGGAGAACCAAGATGCTCCCTGCAACTGATCGAACAAATCATCGATCCTCGGCAACGGGTAACGGTTCTTGACCGTCAGCTTGTTCAACTCCCTGTAATCAATGCACATCCGATGAGAACCATCCTTTTTCTTGACAAACAGAATAGGCGCTCCCTACGGCGAGCTGCTCGGCCAAATAAACCCCTTCCCCAGCAGCTCCTGAAGCTGCGAGGATAACTCTTGCATCTCTGGAGGTGCAAGATGATAAGGCACCTTGGCGATAGGCGCCGCCCCCGGGACCAAATCGATACCGAACTCTACTTGCCTCACAGGAGGCACACCCGGCAACTCCTCTGGAAAGACATCCGGGAACTCTCGCACTATAGGAACCTCCTCCACCGACCTCGACCTCTCAGAATCAACCCGCGTATCTGACACGTACGCCACAAAACCCTTACAGCCTTGCTGTAGACACTGCCTCACCCTAGCGGCCGAACAAAACCCTGATCCAGAACGGGTACCCTCTCCGTACATTGTAAGAACTCCCCCATTAGGGTCTCGTATGATCACTAACTATCGCTCGCAGTCGATAACCACACTGAACCTGCTCAACCAGTCGATGCCCACAATGACACAGACATCCCCCATGGCAATAGGAACAAAATCAATCGGGAACTCAACACCGAAAATCTCGAGTACGAACCCACGGATCACCTTCGTGGCATATATCACCTTCTCTTCAGCTATGGAAACTCTTAGAGGCCGACTCAGCGCCTCGCGACTAACACTGATGTGCTGACTAAAAGCCAAAGATACAAAAGACCGACTCGCACCCGAGTCAAATAATACCAAGGCAGGTACAGAATTCACAAGAAAAGTACCTACGTACAACATAATATAAGAATAATATCTCAACATTAAAATAAATACACGAAAGAATACATACCAGCCACGGCATCGGGTGCTGCGCGGACCTCCTCCGCGGTCAACTGAAAGGCTCTCCTCGTGCCCTCGGTGCCTTGGCCTTCATTAGCCGACTCTCGGTAGCTCTGATGGCGGCAGGGGAAGATCCCTGAGGTGCTCCTTGAGCTGATCCCCGCAACTGCGGACATTCTGCCTTACGGTGTCCGGTCTGGTTGTAGTGAAAACATACTGCAAACCCCTTGGGGCAGTCCTTGGCCATATGCCCCTCCTTGCCACATTTGTAGCAAGATCCATCTCTACACACTCCATCATGATCCTTGCCGCACTTTCCAAAATTGCGGCCCTTCTGGCTCCCTGATTTGGGATCAGCGGGCTTGGCCCGCTTGGCTGCCGGTTGGAATTGTGCCAGTCGCCGATCCCTCCCTTGAGACTCAGCCTCTTCTCTAGCTTGAGTCTCCAGCTCGATCTCCCTCTTCCAGGAATTTGCCTGAAGCTCAGCAAATGTTCGGTACGAGGAGTTCGCCACGAAATCCCGAATGTCTCTCCTCAACATACTCAAATACCGGCTCATACGTGCCTGCTCAATGGACACGTGCTCAGGGCAGAACATCGCCCTCTCGTGGAACATCCTAGTAATCACCGTAACAGACTCAGTTCCCTGCTTGAGGGTCAGAAACTCCTGGGTCAAACGCTCATTATCCACCTGGGGAACGTACTCATCTCGGAACATGGTAGTGAACCTCTCCCAGGTCACCGCCGCAAGCTCAGCAGGCGAAAAGTGCGCTGTCACAAACTTCCACCAGTCCTTCGCTCCCAAGCGAAGCTGGTTCAGCGCGAACCGTACTCTCAAATGCTCAGGAGATGAGCAAGTGAAGAAACACCCCTCTATGTCAGAAATCCATCTCATAGCTGCCACCAGGTCCTGGGTCCCATCAAACTCTGGTGGTTTCGTGTTGCTGAACTCCCGGAACAGCAACGCATCACCACCCTGCGGCCTCGCAGCAACAACAGTTGTGGTGGCCGCCGCAACAGCAGCCTCAGAAAGAGCAGCATAACGCTTGTCGAAAGTCTCAATCAGCATCGTCTTAATAGACCCAGATATCTCTGGTATCTCTACCCTGATGGCTGCAGCCACCTCCTCGTGGATGATCTGACGGATCTCCTCATCACTAGCCCCAACGCCCTCCAGCATATGACGTGTCCTCACCATGATCAACCTCTGAGATACAGCATACGATAAATTAGAATCCATTCAAGCATACTCACACTCGACAACTCATCCGTCCTTGATCCTTGGCATTCCGAAGATTCTTACTCGGACCGTACACCGCCCCGGTGCTTTCAGTAGTACATGCCCAATACTACTGTCCACACCGTTTCAGTATACACCCCAAATCCTCCTCTTCGAATCCCAATTTCCAAGTACTCTGTCACTTTCTAACAGATCTCTCATAAGCGCCTCGCTGCTACCTATTCACTCTCAAGCATCTCATATTAGCTCACCTCTCCCTAGGCTAAGGCATCACAAATCAGGGCACTCTAGTCCTAGTAGGAATACCTAGCCTACTCTTGCAAGAGAATACATCATAACAATCTCATAAACATATAATATAAGGGTATTTTGGGAAATCACCGTTCGGGCGCTGACTGATCGTACACACGTTTCTTCTCTGAATTTCTCTAGAAATCTTTTACTTTTAGAAAATTTGGTTCTCTTTTGAAAATATTTTCCAAATCCTCAGTTTGAGTTCAAATACTCCTGAAGGTGTACCCGAATCCCTAAAACCAAGGCTCTGATACCAACTTGTAACACCGTAAATTTCAAAACAAAATTTTCAATTTTTATAAAAACATAATTCACTTAATAATCATAAAGCAACCATGTTTGAAATTCAATCCAAGTAATACAAAAATCCCAAGATATCAAAATCATAAAATCCCATGCGTGTGTACTGATCAAGCCGACGCCTTCCCACGGTCGTCACTAGTACCTGAAACAAATAACACCAAACACTGTAAGCACAAAGCTTAGTGAGTTCCCCAAAATACCACATATAACACATATTAGCCAGTCGAGGCTATAACTCTGTGGGTCCATGCAGCCAAACTCTGTGAACCCTCAGGTTCTAACTCTGTAAACATGCACAACATAAATCACAAAGAATAATGCAGTGCAACACATAACACAAATATAGCATACAAGCACTGTATCACATAACTCTAGTTACCTACTCAAGGTAATGTATAGTGAGAAGACTCACCTCGTGTATCTCGATAGCTCGCAAATCCCTGAACCCACTCGTACTCGATCCCCCGAGTTATAATCCTCCTATAATACAATACATCTTTAACATTTTCACAACTAAGGTTGACTAACCCCACTAAGTCAACACAGGTCAACTCTGGTCAACGGTCAACGATCAACTTTGACCGGACTCGGTGAGTACATAAGAGCAACTCGGTGAGTCTACACATGTTCGCTAACTCCCTCGGATTATCTCTTGGCACGGTACTCCCTTAACTCGACGAGTTCCACCTGGCATGAATCGTGGGGCCACCACGAATCAACTCGCCGAGTCTCAAAACAACTCAGCGAGTTTCAGTTTGACTCAGTCCACCTGTCAACCCTCTCTGACTCTCCCCGACTCACTGAGTTAGCCCTTTAACTCGGCAAGACCACTCGCTGAGTGGTTATGGACAATCTTCATGCTACTCGCCGAGTCTGTTCTTTGGACTCAGCGAGTCTATGCCATGCATGAACTCAAACTCACTCCTGAGGTCAGATCCGTTCCAATAACTCCTAGATCCAGTCCTTCCAAGCACATTCATCACGTAAGGTCACAATCTTGGTGCTCATGCAAAGGTCCAAAGGCCTTATTTGATGATATGATCTCTAGAATGCTATTCTAAGCTTATGGCCTCCATTAACACTCATAAAGCTTGAGGGAAAAGGGTCTCTGGACCTCTTTGGGTCTAGATCTAAAGTACTAACACAAGAAGAGGCCAATTACTCCATGGATCTCTTCCACAAAGAAACCCTAACTCTAAGATTCACAACAAGGACTGACAAAGGAACGAATGGATACCTCAAATGAAGGCCCTGAGCTCAGAAATCACTGGATTAGCACCTTCTTTGGTCTCCTCTTGCCTTGATCCTCTTCTATATGCAAAAATACCCACAAATAGTCAAGGATCTTCCTCTTCTCTCTCACAAAGTGCTCACAGGCTCTTTAGGGTTCTCTCTGGGGTTGGTAGCCGCAAATGACGGCCATAAACCCCCTTAAATAGGTCTCACACCCCGAAAATTAGGGTTTCATTAAACAGTGTGGACTCGTCGAGTCCACTCCTTGGACTCGCCGAGTCCAGACGCGAACTCGCGTCCAAAATCGCGATCCTACTCGGTGAGTTTGAGCTCCAACTCGCCGAGTCCGCTCATAATTCTCCAAAAATACAAATAATAATAAATACCTGGAAATTCGGGCTGTTACATGATATGTGCATATTTAGTGTGTATTAAGTGTAGTTTATTTATTCATATATTAGCTAAATTGTTGCATATTATGGACAAAAGGTACTTAAAAGTGTTAAATTATGTTTTTCAGTCCAAAGATGAAGCTCGGAAGCGGAAGGAAGCAAGAGAAGCGGTTAGGAGCTCAAGAGTGGAATGAAGAAAGAAAACACCCATAAAAAGGCTTCTACTCGTCGAGTCGAGCCTTGACTCGACGAGTCCGGTCCCGGAATCAGAAGGATAATGATTCGGAAGTCAAGATAGTTATCGGATTACGAAAGATGTGAGAGGGACTCGACGAGTCACCATATGACTCGACGAGTCGGAACGCATATATAAAGATAACTCCAAAAATCGAGAGAGAGAATTCTGGGAAGTTTCAGAAGTGCTTAGCTGCGAATAAGAAGCCAGGAGAACCCTAGAAGTCGACCAAGGAAGCTAGAATCCAATCCCGGGAGTAATTAAGGCATAATTTCACCATTCTACTTAATTCTTTTGTTTTGTCAACATGATTAAGCAACTTGAACTTATTTGTTTGCTGTTATTTACCTTTGTTATGAACTAAATTCTTTAGACTTCTGTTTGGGAATACAAAGTTGACAATATGGTTTGATTGATTGGTAGGATTAATTCCAAGTTGGTGATTAATTGTTATTTTAGCTTGCTAAAGAACCTTGTGTATGAATGATAATTAATTTTCTGTTAATAGGAAGATAATTGATTAGCATGAACATCTATTGATTATCAACCTCATATGATATGTGACCACTATACCATATGTCTAGAATTAATGAACATGAAACTAGGATTAATAAGGAAATTGAGTAAACTCATGTGCAAGCTTGTAAGATGACCATCAAACAAGAGGTTAATTAAGAATAATGAATTAATTAGCTATTGCAAGTCTAACTTAACCCGAATAATTAATCTAGTAAATATAATTAAATTAAGCAATTGGCCACTGTTTGAATTAGTTTATTTGCTAAGGATTAGGGTAGTGAACATAAACCTAATCACTTGAATCGGTAACCAACGAAAGAATTAATCCATTGCACTATTACCCTAAAATCAACCATAAAGTTAACCGAGTTGAACTAAATAGAAGTTCCTTTCCCATTATTGAATCTAGTTAATTTGTCCTTTTCTAGTCTTGAATTAGTTAGTAAGTTTCTAGTCTTGTAAAACTAGAGAAAAAACCCCTATTTGCTTATTCAACTTAGATAGAATTAGTTTTTAATTTAATTTGCCGTTCCCTGTGTTCGATACCCTGCTTATTTAGCTATACCACAATTGATAGGTTCACTGCCTTTTGTGTGTTATTTGATAATTAAAGTAGGATTAAAACTAAGTGAGTTTTACACACATCAAGTTTTTGGCGCCGTTGCCGGGGAACGGTTCTAAAATTAGCATTAAAATTCTAATTCAATCGATCTTTTGTGTAAGATTTATCTTACACAAAGTTAAATTCTGTTTAATTTTTGTTTAAGTTTTTAGGTAAAAAAAAAAACGCGGATTTTAACTTGAACTCGCCGAGTGCATTCACCCCGACTCGGCGAGTACAACGCTGAATCAGATTAAAATTTTTGTTCTTTTTTACGCGTTTTGTTTTGTTTTTGTTTTGTTTGCAGTTGGTTCATGACCCAAGGATCTGCTACGCCTCTAGTTCCCCCTCTTGAAGATCCGGAAACCGCATTAAGAAGAAACAAGGGCAAAACTGTTGGAGAAACCGCTTCTTCAAAGAACTCACCACTCAAAAACCTCAAATCCGTTTTTAGCAAGAAAAGGAGCAGCAAATCAGGAGCATCCAGTGCATCGTTGACAACCGAAGACCCGATCCCAAAAGACACCGACTACAAGACCGAGGAAGAAAGCGAGCACACATTCGAGTTTGAAGACGATTTAGCCACCGCTATGGCTAATATTGACGAAATCCCCATGGGGGAGTGGAAGAAAAGGATGCGTGATGACACCGGCCCGGGACTTGTGCAACCCGCAATTCCCGCTACCGCTACGTTTGAACTAAAGGGCCATATTCTCGCTCAACTCAAGGAGATACCTTTTCACGGGAGAGATCATGAAGACGCCTATAAGCACTTGGATGAAGTAAATGATGTGGCGGATTACTTCAATGTACCTAATGTGCCCCGCGAGATCCAGCTACTACGCATGCTTCCTGTCACATTTAAAGGAGCTGCAAAGGATTGGTTGAAGTCACTCTCTCCCGGATCGGTTACCACATGGGCCAAAATGAAAGAAGAGTTCATAGATCATTTCTGCCCACCTTCCAAGATAGCCAAGCTAAAGAAAGCCATTGCCAACTTCGAGCAACAACCTGGAGAATCTCTTTATGAAGCTTGGGAAAGATACAAGAGCCTACTTAGAAATTGCCCCCACCATGATCTTAATAGCCAACAAGAGGTCTCTATCTTTTATGATGGAGTCAATGTCACCACAAGGCAACTACTCGATTCACAAGGCCCACTCACCCGAAACCCACCTCCAGAAATAAAGGAGTTAATTGAAGAATTCTCCAGGCACTCTAGAGAATACCACAACCCGAGGAATGAAGTGATTCGTGGAGCAGTAAACTCGGTAAACGATGGCATGGCGGCGGTGATAGCTAAACTCGATAGCCTAGACCGAAGAATGACGAAAATGGATCAAACGATCCATGCTATTATAGTTGGATGCGAAAATTGTGGCGGTCCCCATCTTACCAAGGATTGTGATCGAGACGAGAATGGAAATAAAAAGGCTCAAGTATTCTATTCCAGTGGCGATAGATACGATGAAGACTGGAGGAAACCGAAGAAGGAATGGCTCCCATACGAAGAGTACAAAAAGGCTAAGGAGGAGAAATACAAACAGAGGGAGAGGGGATATTATCAAAAGAAAGAACCGGTGACGGATAAGAAGGCGAATTTAGAAGATATACTTACAAGATTCATAACCGCGTCTGAGGAAAGACATAATGATCATGATGTGGCAATGCAAGAAACCAGAAACATGTTGAGGAATCAGCAAGCCTCCATTCTAAACATTGAGAAACAGCTGGGCCAACTTGCACATCAAGTGAACGAAAGAAGACCGGGCCAACTTCCGAGCGACACCGAGCCCAATCCAAGAAATGAGAACGTCAGCGCAATAACTTCCAGAAGTGAAGAAAAATGCACTGAAGCCCAAAGGATCTCCATGCAGAAGGTAGACAAGAAAGAAGAACCAGAGCCAGCTAAACCCGACCCGACTCGCCGAGTCACTCCTGTGGACTCGACGAGTCCATGCGAAAAAGAGAAACCCATCAATTCTTCGAAACCTTATAAGCCTCCACTGCCATACCCAACCAAAGCCATGCCTGCAGAAAAAGTTGAAGCATACAGAACCTTCATGAATCATGTTAACGCTCTACAAGTTAATGTGCCATTCGTGGAAATAGTACTTCAAACGCCTAAATACTTCAACTTGCTTAAGGGCCTTTTTGCTGCTAGGAAGGATTTGGCTGAAGTTGCAGAAGTCTTGATGAGTGAACTACCTAAAAAGAAGGGTGATCCTGGCAATATGGTGATTCCGTGCCAATTTGGTAATGAGATCTTCACACGAGCATTGGCTGACTCGGGGGAAAGCATCAATATGATGCCTTTGTCATTCTATAAGAAGATGAATCTACCAGAACCAAAACCGGTGCATATGAAGATCCATTTGGCGGACAAGACAATAATCCATCCAAAAGGCGTTTGCGAAGATCTCCTTATAAAAGTTGACAAATTCATATTCCCAGTAGACTTCGTGGTTGTTGATATGGAAGAAGACCCCGAAATTCCAATCATTTTGGGGAGATCTTTCTTGAACACCACGTGTGCCTTAATTGATATAAGTGAGTCTACATTGACATTGAGAGTGGGTGATAAGACCGTGAAGTTTAAAGCTATTCTAGAAATCAAGCAAGAAGAGAAAACGAATGGAAAAGTCTCAATAATCCAATTGGATGATGAAATATTAGAAAAAGAGCTTATGCATTTGATGAAAGAAGATCCAAACAAGTTTGAGATGCACTCTGAAGAAGAAGGAGATGTCAACAAGGACTTGGAAGAACTGGAAAAGCTACTGAAAGGAACTCACTCAGAAGAAACCCAAGATTCGTGGGAATTCGTACCGACTCGCCGAGTCACTTCAATGGACTCGGCGAGTCCAGTCGATTTGGGCAAACACATGGCCGACCTGGACCTGCTTGTTACTAGTCCTTTACATACCTTAGCTTTCAGCAATATACAAGAGTTTTTAGAAGAACAAACAGCAGAAAAAGGAAAGGAAAGGGGAGTTCAATACGCCAATGTTGCATGTCTTGATACGGTCAAATTCAAGGAAGGGTTAAGCACGGGAAAGGATCCAGGAATAAAGGAAAGGAAGGAGGAAGCTGCTCACAAATTTACCACTAAACCCAGAGCATGGACCATCATGGAATGTGAAGTTATTAAATTTAAAGAAAAGGAGGTTCAAGAGACGGTGGAAAAGAAGGGGGTGAAGAAGAAAAAGAGGAAAAGGCAAGCCCAAGCAGCTGAAGATGAAGCAATGAAAAGAAAAAAAGATGAATTAAAAAGGGCTTACAAGAAAAAGATCCACGCTTACAAAACCAAGTACAAATCACAAAAAGTTAGGCGTGTGTTCCCGATGCTCGAAGATGACAAAACGTAGATGGGAAGGAGTCTAGCTCATGACTCCTCAAAAAGAAGCGCTTGGCGGGAGGCAACCCGTTATATAGAGTTTGCTTTCTTTTACTTTTACTTTTTTTATTTATTTATTTTTTTTATTTCCCCTTCGTTTTTATTTATAATCTTCCAAATCATCGGGCATGTCTGCTTGAGAGTGTGCATAGCCTAAGTGTGGGGTGAAATGATTCATAATAAATAGAAAATTTTTGAAAATTATGCAAATTTTTAAATGACTCGCCGAGTCTGACCACGACTCGACGAGTCCACATGGATTCCAGAAAAGCATTTGACTTCGCGACTAGACTCGGCAAGTCTGACCACGACTCGACGAGTCGGTCGTATTTACAGAAAAAAAAATAATTTCAAAATTAATTTTACATTGGGTAAGTAGGGTTTTAACCCTAAAGAATCAGTTTCACTTATACACTCGACGGACCGTTTTTGCAACTTCTCCCTCAAGCATTCAACAAGTTCTTCAAGATCTTCCAAAATTCTTAAGCACAATCCAAAAAGGTATCAAATTTCTTCCTATTTTATGTTAAGAGCATTATTATAAGGCTATCCAAGGTAGAAATTGCATGAAAAACCCGTTTTTGAGAAGTTCTAAATTTCTAGGGTTTTGATTTCTCATGAATTAAGTTGTTTTGAATGCTTATTTTGGCCTTAATACATCAATACTAAGTGTTGAGACAACACCCTTGAAAGAATTTACAGGTTTAATGGTCCAATTTTATGAGACCCGTCGACCGACTCGTGCAGGTTGCGCGACTTGCCGAGTCGGGCATGGACTCGACGAGTCCAGTCGATTTACAGAGACAATCCAGTTTTTAATTATATTCTGTGTTTTCTGGGTTTTGTGTATATGTTTTGCAGAAATCATGTTTAGAAGAGGACAATCTTCTAGTGGTAGCCAAGGGGAGTTTCCATGGCTAAATTTCCCGCAAATTGAATCCGCTTCAACAATGAGGAAGTGGAAGAAGAAGCTCTCCGATATTAAAAAGAAGGAGGTGTATGTGCCGAACAGAATTGATTGGGAGTGGCTGCAAAGTGTTAGATATGAAGAAGAATTAGCTCCTTACCTTTTGAAGGAGTTCCAACATGAAGGCGAGACAATGATCAGCGATGGGTGGAGCCGGGTCTTCCGCATACAAGAGCCGGTCTATTTAGAGCTTTGCTTGGAGTTTTTCTCCACGGTATCTTTTACCGGGGGAGTGGATGTGTATCATCCGGTGAGCTTTACTTTTTGTCTTGGGGGCGAGTATCGTCAATGCTCGGTGGTGGACCTTGCCTGCCGACTAGGGATCTATGATCAACCCTTGGTGTCAACAAACATCTTTCAGGCCTTTTTGGCAAACACTCACATGGTGTTCCCTGATGGAGTTACAAGCACAGGTTGGTGGAATACTATAGGAAATAAAGTTTACATCCCAAAGTCTGCACAAGAAGGGAGCATCCGATCCCCGACTCACCGCCTCATTCACCACCTTATTTCCTCCACCATCAACCAAAGGAAAGACGATGACAAGGTCTCCAACCTTGACGTTTTCTACCTATGGAGCATAATAACACCCGACGTCTTTTGCAACATCCCATGGTGTATTGCTTCATACCTCTCGGAGGGTGCGGTCAAAGATCGCAAAACCTCTCGTATCAATGGAGGGATGTTTGTCACTCGATTGGCTAATTCATTCGGGTTGATGAATCGTGGTGCCTGGAACTTCATGACATTGATCCCGACACCCCCGTTTAATCCCATTCTTTTCCGAAGAGCACGGATAATTGAAGACTATCGTGGTGGCCATTATGCCATCCCAAATGATGACCCAGTTGTAGGTCCCGAAGCACCGGGAAGGAGGGTGAGATCAAGAAGAGAACGGGATGTGGAGGATGAGCCGCCAGTGATTCCGGTCGAGAATGAAGACGTACCAATGGATTGGTACAATGTAGAGATGAGGCGGATGCAGGATCAAATGGCGAGGGGGCTGAACTTTAGCAACCAATCCCACATACGACTTTTTGACCACTTCAATATTCCACATATTGATGGTGGGAATTACCCATTCATTCCATCTTGGGATGAGAGGATTGGTGCGCGACGAAGCGGAGTCGGGGGAAGTGGAGCCAACAATGATGATGAGGAGGATGAAGATTGATTTTGATGTTTTTGTGTTTTTAATCAAACAATTTCAATTTTTATTTTGTTTTTTTTGGTGTGTATTCTTTGAGATTTTATTATGTTTAATGGTTGTTTGTGTTAGTTATTTTTCAGGATTGAATTATGATTGCTTAGGATGGTATAGAGATGTAAAGCATGGATGTTTTTGCGAGTGAGAGCGAGTCAAGGAAGCGGGTTTTTAACGTCAAAGTGTCGAGTCCGGTCCTAGGGGTATGAGCAATTGAGTCCGCATGTGAGGAATGGTTAAAGAAGTTTTTAGAGGCTAAAACAGTTGCCACATACCAAGATTTTTCGTTCAGTGGCCAACTCGTCGAGTGCACTAAGCTGACTCGACGAGTCGCCTTGTATTTCCACAAATTCTGAGAAGGCGCGCTGCTACTCGACGAGTCCATCATAAGACTCGACGAGTCGTACATTTTTATGCCGAACGACTGCTGATTTGATGCTAATACTTATACCACTTGCTTCCTTCTAATTCCATATCCATTCTTGAAGATCTTACACCGATTTTTGCATATTTGTAGCGACCCACACGAGACGTACCAATGGATTTTCGCATATCAAGGATGAAATCATGTAAGATCTACACAAATGGAATGATTTCACGGATGAAATCATGTAAGATCACTAGATCAAGTAAGATATCAACTAGTTAGGGAAAGAAACTTACTAGTTTTGAAGATCGGGGATGAAGATCGGGATGATAGTTGAGAAGATTTGGAAGAGAATCAGCCAAGGAAAGGAAAGGAACGAACAAATGGCCTTCACTTGATCATACAAGGAGAGTTTACGGACCACATGGATTTTACCGCCGTAAACTCCATTGTGGTGGCCATGAACTCATGGTCAAGGTGTTTCAGGCTTGTTCTTTGTACTACAGCTTCAACAGATAAACCCCGACACTTATCCCTTAAGTGTACAAGGCTCAAAATGCTCTAACAGACTTCAAATTGTGCTAAATGATAGCAGGAATAAGTTTGAACTTCATTGAAGTGTTTGACTGAACATGATAGAAAATTTCGGGTTGTCATAAAGTTTCTCTATCAGAAATTGTTACAAAACCATTTTATAGATGTGATGTCTCTCACTCAAAGTACATTCCTTTGAACATCCTTTTTGCATAAAATTTTCTAATCTAGACATAAGTTATTAATTTCCAACTCCCAATATGGAAACATTTCCATATTTTCCTTACGACAACTCATCCTTAATAGAATCTTATCTATTCACAATAATGTCGATATGGTCCATCCAACACTATACTTCCAACTACTCACAAGCAATAAATCCTTCGCGAACCTTAGATCGTCCTTTGATAGTTGTTTATTTATTTAAGTCAAAAAACCGTTCTAGTCCCTTTTCCCTCTTAATGCGCTAAGCATTTGGAAAATTTTTGAATGATCAAACATTATAGCATATGCAATCGATCCTATACCCGAAGCGTATGAGACACGATTCATAATGTCTTACATAAAGATGTGATACTTTACCAGTCTTTTGCTATAATATTTCTAATTGCCATGTTCTAACAATTTTGATTATGAAAAGGGATGATATAATCATAACCAAATTTTAAGAATGCTATTATCCTTTCCATATATAGAATTTCCTCATGTTGAACCATTCCAACGTAACATTCATATATATATATATATATTTGACTAAATTTGATTAAAATTCCACAATCTAAGCCTTTAGATTTGAAATGAAGTATAATATTTTCTCCCTTAATTATTGCAAAACAACTTTTCAACCCTTGCGACTTTGCAAAGTATAACTCTTGTTTTCTATAATTAACATTACTAACTTGCAATACTTACCATAATAATCATGCTGCCACTAACATGATGATTATTTCCTTATTGGCATAACACTTATTCTCTTACTAGCTTTGACATGTATTCAGAAAACAATGGAACTTCTAGAAGACAATGCTTATTAAACTCCTTAATTTCATATTTCTAATACCTGATACTTTGATAAGCCTTTATCTAAGCTTCTTAACTTCATACACCTTTGCCTTAGAAAGCTTACATGTGTGTCTAAACAAATTTAGAACTTATGTTACTAAGTCCCAAATGTTCAGGCTAATTGCCAAATCTCGCAATTCGAACCATGAAGAGGGATCTCGTAATCATAATCGAATTTGAGAATACAATTCACACAACTACTATCTCCTTAAAATCTCTCTTAGTGAAAGCATTTCCTCACAATCATTTTCATGAAGGATGGAAACCTTATGACACTTAGATTTTATGATGTATGCTTTCCTATCCATGTAAATTTGTTATAACAACAATCATAAGACAATGTTTGTGACAAATCCATCTCATATGGACTGATGTTGTTCAATCTCAATTTCCTGCCTCATGGCAGCACGAGTGCCCACCATTGCTTCCAGGTTGTTAAGCAGCTCAGCCTTACCTATCAATGTACTTTTCATTGATCAAGGTGCTTGCCTTTATGCATACAAATGAGAAATCATAGAACTCACATACATACTTAACTTAAATGGAATGGCACAGAAACAAGAGTATGTCAGCCACGATAGGTTATAAACCTCAAGTCGTGCGCCAGTGATGATCAACTAGGTTTGTTCTTGATTTATTCTTGAAACCTTTCAAGACAATTAAAGCTCCCACTTACTCCTTGACATATAATATTCTCTTGTCAAGAAATTTTTCTTGACAAATAAATATTCAAGAGTTGGTGTAGCTTTTATCAAGTCAAAACACTTTACAAAATTGGTCCTAGTTGGTCTTTGTCTTATCCAAGACATCAAAACTTACGAATTTCAAATGTGCAAGAATGAGAAATTTTTTCCAAATTCCACATTTGATGAATGTTATAAACCCACTTAAGACTTTTCACCCAGGTCACAATCTTGACTCTAAGACTTGATATTGGAACGAAGTATGATTGACTTCTTGATTTAACCATTTCTACAATTCTCGATTCATCTTCTTAGACATTTAATTACACTAAGACTCACTTAGAGGATCAATTGAGACATGGTTCTTAATCATCAAGACCTATCATAAAACATAATAAAAGTTACTCTCCCTTCTTCTTAGAATAGATAAACTTTTATCTTTCTGCCTATTAGATTCTTCTTACTCGTTCTGCTATTGATTGAAACCCTTTCAATCAACTCAGAATTATACTCAATCTTATAAGTATAACCATATTTACTAAAATTCAGTAAATCATGACGAATATCTTTGTCACTCTTGTGGTAGACTTGATCAACGTACGACCTAGTGTACTCGATCTACTAGTCCGTCAATTGACACTTTGCCAAAGAATTAGTCTAATTTCCAATTATGAAAGTTTTTCATTCATCATAAAATACACGTCGCATGATTCCAAGTTTCTATCCACTTGAAACTTGGGTGATGAGAAACTCTCCCTATTCGGTAAACTCTAGAGACTTCTACAATTAACCTAATTAAGAATCAAATCCATTTTGCTAATAATAGAAATACACAAACATCAATTTTTCATACATGCCATTTTAAGGATAAATAAATAAGATAAAACTGAAAATTTATTTTACTGTGTAAAAACTTGCCCTTACAATGCAATTCAGCTGAAAAACTATGCTATTACATATTTCTTAGCAATCTACCCTGACTCTAAAGTAGTATCTCAAAAATCCGATCTTTGAATCCATGCGATCAAAATCCATTTCTTCGTGATCAGATTCAGCACGCTTATTCCTTAAGTTTTCTTTCTTTTCTTCGATCCTACACAACATCAAAATGTAATCTTATCACATCATTTATTAAGAACCAAAAAAAAAGGAACTTATAGAGTTAGTTAATGGATTTTACCTGAAGTAGAGCCATCCATCTTGACTCTCCCATCTCTTAGATCTCTAGGTAAACAGGGCAGCTTCGTGTCCAATGCCCCTTTTCTTGGAAATAAAAGCAAATGGACTCCTTTGGCACATTACATGAGACAATATCACACTCAGTCCTTTATGGACTTCCAATGTTGCTAGTGTCCATTGAATCTTGGGAGTTTGACTCACCAGACAAATTTACTTGACTAGCACGCCAAATTATTGCTAATTCAGCAGCTATAAGCAAATAAGTGAGATCAATTAGGGTCACGCTGTGTTCCATCATATAGTACTCTCTTACGAACTCACTATATGATTCAGGAAGTGACTGAAGAACCCAATCAATAGCCAACCACCTGAAATCTCGATACCCAACATTCTTACCCTGTCAATGTGTGACTTCATCTGTAAGACGTGTCCATACACAGGTTTCCCATCTTCGTGTTTACTTGCCAAAAAGGCTTGAGTGAGCTTGAACTTTTCAAGCCTTTGAACTTGTGGGTCAGGGAGAACAATTGGAGGAGGTGGAAGAAGTGAATCATGACTCTCATTTCCTTGATCGTATTTTGGAACGTCAGCTTCATTTGCAAAGCTTGTTCTAGAGGATTTGGGAAGACCATTGTAAGATTCAGACATCTACAAAATGGGAGAAAATTCAAGTTAAGTTGATTGAGTCCTTAATAAAACACCCAAATGAGTTATTAAGGCCAAGATCCAACACAATACTCTACAACCTAGAAGAGGGATGCAGTAGTCTAGTTGCAGAATATTTGAAGGTAGGTAAATGACGATTTACCAATTTCCACCATGAAAAACGAAAAATAAATTTAAGTTTTAAATGAATTGAAACTCCTAGATCTTTTGAGATTCATTGAACTTTTCAATGGCATGTTTAATCTTGATTATTCCCTTCAAGTTTGTGGCTGGGATGCCGAGGATCACAAACAAGGTGTGAATAACTGAGTGAATCACGTGGTGCACTCAATGCTACTATCATCTAATCAATGTGCCGGTTACCCATACACGCTCCATTGATCTATGATATACATCAAGCCACCCTTCGCCACCAATGCCAAACCTAAATTAGTGTGCCAGTTAACCACACACGCTCGACTAACGTCTCGACAAGGGTGCAAAGTGTCATTCAATGGATTAGCATACAATTTCACATTTTTCCTAAAGTAAATATGATTTGGGAATTTGAAAAACATTTAGTTAGTTTGCATTTCATTATACTTATAATGGAAGGTTTTGTCCTATCCTACCCGTTCGGCTAATGACCCTCCACTAGTCAAGAGTGCAGTGGGTAAGAGTGGATACCCATTCAATCACCATTTTATAGGCAATTTCCTTAAACACACGTTATATACTAGCTTCGTGAATGAGGCCTACTAACGGTAAGACCAATTGTTTACTCATATATATATATATATATATATATATATATATATATATATATATATATATATATATATATATATAATATTAGACTTCTAATCTTATATATAATATAGGGTGTGTTTTACAATTTTAAAATACTAGGTGGTTTAATTTAGTAAATTATACTTTTAATCTAATTAAATGTAAACCAAAACATTATGGGTTGATTAAATCTCTTTTAATTATAAACCTTAATTAATTAATAAAACCATTAGGTTGTAATTTGAACTTTTGAAAATACTAGGGTTTTAGAATTTAAAATTTCAAATTAAGACCTTTAATTAAATTTTAAAAACCAAAACTTGAGGGAAAGTTTTGAAACTTTTTCAAACCATTAGGCTTTAACTTATTTAAATTTCAAAACAAAAATTTTAAGTTCAAATTTAAACTATAAAACCTAAAGGGGAAAATTGAAACTATTTCACAAGATAATTCAAATCTAAATTACAAATAATCAACATTTATCTAATAAAACAAAAGATTATCTAAATTTTGACAATTATCTTCTATTTTGGCAAGGATAATCTCCAAATATTGATAAAATTCGGATTTTATTAATAAAAAACGTTTTAGGCAATTATCCACAACAAAATAGGCAAGAAAATCGTGAAATAAGTTGTCAGACCCGCTGACTCGTCGAGTCCACTATGGATTCGGTGAGTCACCCAGTTGACTCGGTGAGCCCAGTCGAAAAACCCCAAAAATCCGATTTTTAGTCAAATTTCGATCAAATAAGCATCAAATTCACTAACAAACAACCCTAGGCTCTGATACCACTGATGAGTTTTGAGCAATACATCAATCCTCTGGTGTACATGAAAACCGCAATAGCTTTGGGTCTAGCTTATCTAATGAACATGCAATTGATAATCTAAAGCCGTAAACCCTAGATCTAATAAATTATAACTGAAATTAGGGTTTAGATCTTACATTTGATTGTTATATATCAATAACAATCAATCATTGGCTTCAGAAAGCTTAGTGACTGAAGTGTTGCACCTCTAATGGAGTCAGAAACACCACTAAACAACTTGGATGAAGAGGGAAGAGAGAGGAGGCACGAAAAACGGCTGGAAACCCTAAAGGAAGTGTTAGCCACGTTTTTGGTGCCTAAGGGCTTCTTATATACTTAGGCTATTAGGGTTATCAAGCTAGGAAACCCTAATTTGACTGCTTAAGCCCTAAGTAGCCCATGAACTCCTTCTTTAGAAGCCTTGGATGATTTCTAATAGGCTTCCCCATAGAATTCGTCCACTCCACTCCTATGGAGTCCATAGGCCCATTTATGTAATTATCTTATAATTACACAATAAGTCCCTTAAGTTTAATTAATCTCTTTTAGCCACAAAATTAATTCTTAATTAATTCTTGACTAATGTTAATTAAACATTATGATTTCTTCTTTAATATATTATTCTCATAATATATTAATAAATCATAATTAAACCTTTCTCTCTTTAATTCATCCAACATATTGCTTTGGTGAAGGCAACCCAAAAGGACCATGCTCATAATCGAGTCAAGTACATACCAAAATAGTTATGGACTTAGTAACTAATCCAACAATTTTTGGGGTTAGAAATGATATTTAGCCAAAGTTTGGTTCATAAATGTAAATAATCCAAATTTAAGGGTTAAAATAACATTTATTTTCAAATTGGACCAAAAATGAAATTTTTTCCAAAATTTGGCCGAAAGTTTACATTTTTTACAAACAAGGGGTTTAAAATGCACTTTTATGCAAAACAGGGTGCTAAATGTGAAAATATGACTTTTTGGGTTAAAACCATAATTTTTTAGACATTTGGGACAAGATTTCAATTTTTTATAAATTATGGACTAAGGAGTCAATTTTTACAAACTTTAGGCCTTAATTAAACATTGGAAGGTTATTGGCATAAAATGTTGTTTTTACAAAAAAATGATATTTTTATTATCAATCTAATAAACCTCGAGCTAAAACAAACAACAGAGTAAAACAACGAACGAAACATGTTGATAACTATTTATTGGACCTGATATTCACGATCTTGGCCATTGGGCCCTAAGGGCCCAATTAAGTGAATATTGAGCCCAATGTTTTCCATGACATGTTTAGTGGGCCTTACGACCAACTTACATGTTAATTTGGGCCTAATTTATGCGTTACATGTTTACTGGGCCTTTGTGGCCCATTTTTGATGCCTGTTGGGTCTAAATTACCCTTTTATTATGTTATTGGACCTTTGTGGCCAATTTACATGTTAATTGGGCTTGGAATAAAAATTCACATACTTTGTAGATCGTAATTATACCTCTACATAGTTTATGAATTTGTATACATACCTTTGGAATGGAAAAAATCTATAACCTACAGGTAAAACATTAAACATGGGCAAATCTTATCAAACAGGAAAGGTTGAGAATCTAGTGAGACTTGTCGGTTGGCACCTCTGAGTGTACAATCATAGCCTATAGTTATAATCAGAGTTTCCTGGATGGAAAGTGGAAGTTTGTGTATAGATCTATATGGGGTGACCCTCCACGCCTTAGTTATTCGCTACAGCTAGACTAGACCAGTCTAGGGCGACAACATCCTTAGCAAGACCGACGTTTGGAAAAATGCCAAGACGGGCGATTTAGTCATTATCATTCATGGTTATAACGACTCTTGTAGGGATTCAACACCACTTAAACACATAGATGATTAATTTGTTGATTGTGTCAACACGAAAACACTTAATCAACGAGACATGAACCTAGACATTAAGGCAGAAAATATCGGATTTTTTGGGAAAAATATTCATATACATTTATCACTTATTCACGATACAATGAATTTAAACAATACTCATATATGTTATAACTATGAAATTCGCGGGTGTGACAGATTGGTATTAGAGCATTGTTTATAGTGAACTGGCATATCTAACCATACAAGATATGCAACTATAAATACAATGAGACTAAACTACTCTGAACACAATAATTAAAATACATACTTATGTGTACATTTTAGAGTAATAACACAACAAGAACAGTAAAAGTCTTGGGAAGATTTGAACATTGCTATTAAACCCGGGCAGTTATGTAGTCGTATTGGTGGTGAATGTAGCTTGATCAACTACATTCATTAAAAATACGAACAACATGTGTTTGGGAGTAATTGTGATGGACAATGAATCAAAAACTTACCATTTAATTATCCAAAGAGCTTATAGAATCAAACCTAAAAAAAATTAAAATACTATAGGAGTATTTGGTGTGCTATTTGTTTCTAGTATTTTTACCCCTTCATGCAATACACTATAGACAAGTATCATTAGCCCGGAAACCGCTATCTCCCTAGTTAGGGAAAAGCAGGGTGGCTCGACCCAGAGGAAGACCCAGAAAGAGACCCAGAGGAAGAACGAGAGGAAGAACATGAAGTAGAACTTGTAGATGGACCCGCCGAGTCAGTAGCGGACCTGGAAGAGGAAGAGCCCGAGGGCAATGAAGATCATCCTTTTCTTCCCCCCTACTAACTGATATGACTCTCTTTCGTGTACTAAGATGGTACTTACCAATGAAACAATTATGTGCTATCTTTATTTCATGTTATTTCATAAATTCAATTATATGCACAACCGAACCCTCGAAACCGCTAGATACTCAAGGATCTCGAAACCAAAACAAGCCATATACTCTAAGGATAGATGTAAAAATCGTGCCAAATCTGCGATTACCTACTACCATAAATACATCATAGGAATGTAGATGGAAACAATGAGAATCATATGACAAGACCCGAAATTTATAGAGTACAACCAGGAATGACGATCATTACTTACGATCTGGCTTATCAATATGCAATAGGAAAATGGCATCCCACAGAAATAACAAGCGCACCCGCGAGACACCTCTCCTACAGATGGATCTTGCGACATTCCAAGCTGCTGTAACAACGGCAGTAACCGCTGCTATGGCACAAATCAACGCAAACAACACCAATGGAGTTGGAAATAACATCGACAACTCCAGCCGAAGGAACGAGCATGGAAACCAACAAGTGACAGCTTATCAAGGCACTCCAAACCCCAAGCTTAAGAGCAGGAAGTGGAAGTCTAGAAGTAAGAGAAAGGGACAAACCACTCAAGGGTTCTCGAAGAAACAACATGGTGTTGCTGTCCATGTGACTATGACACCTACTACATCAACACTAGCCAGATCATATGTTGGAAGCCTTCCAAAATGCAACCAGTGCAATTTCCATCATAAGGGAGCCTACCGGGAGCCGTATTGTAAAAGATACAACCAAAAAAGTCACACCACAAAATACTGTAGAACTTATCCACAATAGAATCAACAGCCAAACAACAACAATAATCGCAACGACAGTAACAACAACATCAATGTTGGGGCTACTCATACCTGCTATGGGTGTGGAGGAACTGGCCATTTCCAATGCAATTTCCCCTAGGCTAACAATCAAGGGGCAGAAGGATCAGGAAGGGTCCTAACCCTAGGTCAAGGTAAAGCAATTCAAGACCTGACGGTTGTTATTGGTACGTTCCCACCTAACGAATCTTTCCCTTCACATTTTACTTGATAGTGAAGCTTCGTTAGCAACAAATTCGATCACGTACTAAAACAACAATCCCAGAAGCTAAACGAAGCCTTCACGGTGGAGATGGCTAATGGAAAAAAAATGAATCAACCAAAGGTATTTATGTAGGGTATACCCTAACACTAAACAACCATTCGTTTCAAATAGATTTAATGCCAGTAAATATTAGGAGCTTTGATGTGATAATTGTTATGGTTGGGTTAAGCCCCCACCATGCTGATACTATGTGTCGCGAGAAGGCCGTTTGCCTTCACCTCTCCAATCACGAAACTCTAAAAGTCTATGGTGATAAACCAGGTGCCAATCCTCGTCTTATCTCATGCATTAAGGCACAGAAGTGCCTGCAAAATAAGAACTATGTTTTCCTTGCTCATGTTGTTGACAAGACCAAGGAAGAAGTAAGCATACAAGTTATTCCAGTAGCATGCAATTTTCCGGATGTACTTCCTGAAGAACTTCTGGGAATACCCTAGAGAGACAGGTCGAATTTCAAATTGACCTCATATCGGGAACCACATCAATTGCCAGTTCACCCTATAGGCTAGCTCTCGCCGAAATTCAGAAGTTATCCAGTCAAACTAAGAGAATCATTAATCAGAGGATTCATCAGACCAAGCTTCCCACCCTAGGGAGTTCCGATCTCATTCGTCAAAAGGCAGATCCTTCAGAATGTGCATTGATTTTAGGGAATTGAATAAGCTCACTATCAAAAACTGATTCCCACTTCCACGGATTGACGTACTATTTGGCCAGCTCCAAGGAGCTAGTGATTTCTCCAAAATAGATCTAAGAACCGGTTATCATCAACTTCAAGTCCGAGAAGAGGACATTCCAAAAAAAAAAACTACTTTCCAAACTCGATACGGTCATTTCGAATTCGTTGTTATGCCCTTTTAGTTTGACGAATGCCCCCATGGTATTCATGGACCCTAGGAACCGAGTTTTCCTAACCATTCCTAGTCAGCCTTTTCATTATTTTCATCAGTAACATACTCGTATGCTCACAAAGCAAGAACAAAACACTGTCAACATCTACGACCGACCTTCAAAGCATCACAGCTGGAGAATACCATGGAGGAAGCATTGCATGGATGGATAAAACCCTTGAAGTCAAAAGACGAAGCTTATTGTTATAAGAGTTGAGTTGGGCGCTATCCGGGTGATCGTCGATAGGTTAACCCAATCTGCCCATTTCCTGCTAATACAAAAATCAAACAAGATGGAAAGATTAACATGGATCTATATCAAAGAGATCGTGAGAATCCATGAAATATCAGTATCTATTATCTCAGTTCAGGATAACGGAATTACTTCAAGATTTTGACACTCACTTCAGAAGGCTATGGGAACACAGCTAGACACGAGCATTGCTTACCACCCTTAAACCAATAGCCAAAGAGAACAGACCATTCAACCACTCGAAGTCATGCTCCGATTCTGAGTGTTTGAATTCAGTAAGTCATGGGATACCCAGTTTCCTTTGATTGAATTCTCATACAATAACAGCTATCGCATGAGCATCAAGGTTGTTCCTTTCGAGGCTCTTTAAGTTCATAAATGCAGATCACTTGCCAGTACTCTCACAGGACTAGTAACCATTCGTGAAACGACAAAGAAGATAATCCAAATCAGAACTCGACTTCAAGCATCACGACATAGACATAAGAGTTATGCTGACAAATGGCAAAGACCCCTAAAATTCCAAGTCGGGGATCGGGTACTATTAAAAGTCTCTCCCTGGAAAGGAATGATTCGCTTTAGGTAACAGGGAAAATTGAACCCACGATACATCGGACCATTCGAGATCCTTGCCCGAATTGGTCTGGTAAGCCTATAAGCTGCATTTATCCTCTGAGCTCAGCAATGTTCACCCCGTGTTTCGCATCTTGGAGTTAAAGAAGTTAAAGAAGTACTAATCAAATGAAAATCTTATCACTCCTTTAAGAAGAGATCGGAATAAATGAGAATCTTCGGTTCCGAAGAACCAGTCAAGATAATGGTCAAGGAAGTGAGGTTTGATGGAACGCTAAACGTGGACCAGAATTCATATGGGAACACAAGGACCAGATGGAGTAGAACTGCCCTCACCTATTCTCTCATTCATGAACTTAGCTTTTGAAAGAATTTTGGGATGAAATTCCCTCTAACGGGGGGATGATGTCACAACTAGCATTTTGCTAGGAAATTCTATTCCTATGTAAGCATTATCCATTGTAAAAGCCTGTACTCTAAGTAAATATTACTCAGTGCTCATTTAAATTCACCTTTCATGTTCAACAAAGAGCCTGAAAACCCTAAGAATCCTGGTTTAAGTCCATGTTGGACTAGGATTTCCTTATTGGGCCTAATGGACCAATAAGCATTTGATTCAATTATATGGGGCTTAGAAATCATATTTGGATTCTAAATGGACACAATTCATAAATCTATAACATTTTGGACCATTTGGGCCTAGAATGGTTCATTATAACCCTAATGGGCCTTATTGGTCCATAACGACTCCAATTAACCCTAATGGATCATAGAACCCATTCTTTTATACTATTGGGCCATGAACCATCAATAAGGGCCTAATGGGCTGAAAACTATTTATTGGGCTTCACAAACTCAAGCAAAACCAAGAGTGGGCCAAGTAAGTTCAATTCCATTTATACTAAGCCCAAATTCTTGGCCCATGCTAAAAAAAAGAAAAAAAGGGAAAAAGGATTAAGGAAGGAATTAGGAGGTGATGACAACTCATAATTGTCTAACATACTTCTAGGTAATCACAAACACCCATGAAATCTTTACCCTCCATGCAAGGCCTTCTCTTCCTTCCCTATTTGTCCCTCTCAGCCATAACCAAGGAACACACACAAAAACAATACCAAACTCTCTCTAAATACACAATCTTGAGAACCTCTCCTCTTTCATCATGAATTTCAAGAATTAGAAGCATTCCAAGGAGGTTTTTCATTCAAAAATTACTCTAAGTTACATTCAAGTGGTAAGATCTCATAAATCTAAGTAACATATTTTCTTTCTACATTCATTCACTCCTCTTACCACCTTAAATTTATGATCATGCTCCCTAGAACTCATCCAAATTTGAAGATCCCTTAAAGGAGCTAACCAGAGCCAAAAATCACAACATCTTCTTCCATTGTTTCTTCAAAAATCGAAACATCAAAGCAAAGGTGAGTTCATACCCCCTTGTTTTCAGTTTTCATATGATTTTTTGGGGGGAGAATACAAGAAAAATGTGTATATCTATGTGTTATATGCATGTTTTGTGTGAATTCTTAGTTATTTGGCACAAATATGTTAGATCTTGGCAAATCTTGAAATTTTAAGTAGTATTTAGCAAAGATCTATGAACTATGACATTTTATACATCACTTGGTCAATCCAAAAGTAACCACATGCCTAAGAAACAAAAGATTCCAATAAAAACCTTGTAAAAGATCAAAAATAGTCAAGCAAACAAAATATAAAGGTAAAAAGTGTCATTTAAGTTTTCATAAGGGCCAAAAAGGTCCTAAATGTATATAAATGGTATTTCTATGTTAATCATACTTTAAAAAGGTTCAAAAATGAAAATTTAAGCTTAATGGGCCAACAATTGGGCCTCACGGTTTTTGGGGCCTAAATTGCGAAAAAATGAAGTTTTTGGGGTTAGAAATGAGATCTAGCCAAAGTTTGGATAATAAATGTAAATAAGCCAAATTTAAGGGTGAAAATAACATTTATTTTCAAATTGGACCAATAATGTAAATTTTTCCAGAATTGGGCCGAACGTGTAAATTTTTTACAAACAAGGGGTTTAAAATGCACTTTTCTACGAAACAGGGTGCTAAATGTGAAAATATAACTTTTTGGGCTAAAAACGTAAATTTTTAGACATTTGGGACAAAATTTCAAATTTTTATAAATTATGGACTAAAGTGTCAATTTTTACAAACTTTGGACCTTAATTAAACATTGGAAGGTTTTTGGCCAAAAATGTCATTTTCACAAAAAATGATATTTTTATTATCAATCTAATAAACCTCGAGCTAAAACAAACAACAGAGTAAAAAAACGAACGAAATACGTCGATAACTATTTATTGGACCTGATATTCACGATCTTGGCCATTGGGCCCTAAGGGCCCATTAAGTGAATATTGAGCCCAATGTTTTCCACGACATGTTTAGTGGGCCTTACGACCCACTTGTTAATTTGGGCCTAATTGATGGGTTACATGTTTACTGGGCCTTTGTGGCCCGTTTTCATGCCTATTAGGCCTAAATTACCCTTTTATTATGTTATTGGAACTTTGTGGCTCATTTACATGTTAATTGGGCTTGGAATAAAAATTCACATACTTTGTAGATCGTAGTTATACCTGTACATAGTTTATGAATTTGTATACCTACCTTTGGAATGGAAAAAATCTATAACCTACAGGTAAAACATTAAACATGGGGAAAATCTTATCACACAGGAAAGGTTGAGAATCTAGTGAGACTTGTCGGTTGGCACCTCTGAGTGTACAATCGTAGCCTGTAGTTATAATCAAAGTTTCCTGGATGGAAATCAGGAGTTTGTGTATAGATTTATACGGGGTGACCCTCGACGCCTTAGCTGTTTGCTACAGCTAGACTAGGCCAGTCTTGGGCGACAACATCCTTAGGAAGACCGGCGTTTGGAAAAATGCCAAGATGGGCGATTTAGTCAGTATCATTCATGGTTATAACGACTCTTGAAGGGATTCAACACCACTTAAACACATAGAAGATTAATTCTTTAATTGTGTCAACACGAAAACACTTAATCAACGAGACAAGAACCTAGACATTAAGGCAGAAAATATCGAATTTTCTGGGAAAAATATTCATATACATTTATCACTTATTCACAATACAATGAATTTAAACAATACTCATATATGTTATAACTATGAAATTCACACATGCAATCATACTTGATTTCACATCATTTTAGACAATTTACATAAAATATCGGTTTTTCTTGGTTTTTTCGAAAGATACAAAGAAATTTATTCAACCATACTTATGAACTCACCAACATTATATATGTTGACGTTTCAAAATAACTTGTATTCTTAGGGACTCGTTAAGTAGAAGAATCAACAAGAAAATGGGATTTGTTTTGTGTACTGATAAGCATCATACATTGAATGTTCCAGTCATGTAATTTAAAAGATTGTACTTGATGTAAACAATTGCAGTTGTATTATATTATGCATGGTAATGATGATGTTATGTTTCATTTATATCCATTATAATGATATTTCAAGATGAAGTCACGCATAAACCTCCGAACGTTTCTACTGTTTGGTTCGAGGGTGTGACAATTGAGTTCAATATTTTAATTTTGGATAAAACACAAAATTCACCATGCATCTATCCGATGCATAGTTATTTGAAGTGCATCTTAATGTAACCACGTTATTTTATTATCATCAGAATCATACAAGTAGAAGGATAAAACTAATTTGTGATTATCATCATAATGGACCCACATTATTTGAATGATAATTGAGTTTAATACTTTAATTTTTGATAAAATACAAAATTCACCATCCATCTATCAGATGCATAGTTATTTGAAGTGCATCTGAATGTACCCATTATCATCAGAATCATACTAGTAGATAGAAAAAACTAATTTGTGATTATCATCCGAATGGAACCATATTATTTTATTAAGATGTTTCTGAAGATGCCACTCACTCAATATTGATAATGAAACATTATAATATAAGTAACACCCCGTTTATTAAATAAATAAATAGATAAAGTTGATGAATGGATAGTAGCCTTAAAATCAATAATTATATAATAAGAGTTGGTCTCGAGGAGTTAACTGTTACAATATTAGCAGTCCGGGGCTAAACGTGTAAGTTTTGGATTGGTTTTGTACATAATTATGAGGTCAAGGATTACTTGGTAATCTATCGGGACTTAATTTGAAGAGATTTTAGAGGCTTAAGGACTAAATGGTATCATATAGAGCTGAATTGTAAAGATTTTAGATGACATGGGTTAAAAAGGTAAAATATTTATCTATTTCGAATTAAATTGGAGCTGGAGGGACCATTTTGGTAATTATGGAAAACTTCTATAATGGAGTCGGGTATTTAAGGTACCATAACCCTAACCCTAGAGGGGATCTACTACCGCAACTTCTCTCCATCCTTATGTCCCCCACCGGCGTCACCACCACCCCATTTTCCGATCAGCGAATAGCTGCCATGCGAACACCGAGTCTCCACCACTCTTCTCTTTCTTCTTCTTCAGTCGCTACCACAAGACGTTGAATCTACCACCCGCTACTTTATAAGTCGCAGTCGCCCAACCGCCAATGGAAGCCGTAACCACCGCTATGGCGTGCGCTACTGCTACTGCCCTTCGACGACGACAAGGCCGCCGCTTGCTGCCTTGATGATGAGTGCCTTCGCGACATGGTTTTCGGAGGCATAACCTAATCGTGAAGGTGCCACCGCCACATCCCTCATTCCTGTTGTGTCGTTACAGGTCCACTGCCACCGTTAGCCGCTTTTGTGATGCCTTCGGGCTCTATCCGTCGCTGTCATTGATGATTGTAGTGTTGTCGTCGCTGCCAACCGCTATATGCCACCAAGAGGGTGGCTGGGTTCTTTTTACAACCAGAGCATGTTTATGTAGTTGTATTTCCATTTTTAGTGTGTTATGTGTGTAACTTGTTTGGCTGGAAAACCTAGAACAACCACCACCACCACTAGCTGCCACCGGCCACCACAAGGTGGTTGTGTATGTGTGTGTGTGTTTAGCTTAGTTGTGTGAGTTATTTTGGAGATTACCATTGTAAAATGTAATTGGAAAAGTGGAATAATGGAAAGAAATTGAAAACCACCACCTTAGGGTGGTGGCTACCGCCTCCTGCCGCCATCGGCCGCCGTGTCGGGTGGCAGTGTGCTTGCTTTGTTGAGCTTGATTCGTTTGGTGTGCCTGAAACCGTAATGGGCCTTGTAAGCCCTAATGTACCCAATGAAGCTTAATGGGCCTAAAAGCCCAAGCATGTGACTAATGGGCTTAATGATATTCTAGTGGGCCTAATAGGCCCAATAAATCCCTAATTGACCTAAAGGCCCAAACAATTGATAAATGGGCTAGTATGTGGGTTGGAAACCCTAATTAGGGTTTGGAAAACCCTAATTCCAATAAAACCCTAACTTTGAGAATTTATCAGGACACACACAGGAATTATTTAATAATTTGAAATATTAAATAATAATCATTGACATAAATTTATCTAAGCAATATTGGACTTAATGCATTAATTCCTTAGTAGATTAATTCCCTAGTGGATTAAGTCCTTACTGGGTTAAGTCCTTAATGGGTTAAGTGAGAAACACTTAACCCTAATCGTCATTTTATGTGAAACCCTAATTTCACTTGGGCATTGAGTTGGGCCTTTCCATTAGGCTTTGGTAATTGGATTATTAATGGGCCATCCAAGAATAATCTTATGGACTAGAATATGTTGATAGGCTTAGGATAAGACCCATATGAGGGTTTGGGCCCAATTTGGTAAATTAGGCCATAGATGGGCCATAGTTTGGGCCTTTGCGATTATGAGATATTGGGCCAATAAAAATACCAAATGATGGAGTGGAATTTTGGTTGGGCCTTAGAATGAGACCATGCAAAGGGTTGGGCCTAATTTGGAAAATTAGGCCATATGTTGGGCTTTGATTCATAGTTGACTTTGGGCCTATGGATTAGGTCTTGGGCTTGAATAAAGCCAACCTTGGGGTAATGTAGTAATTATCCAAGTATGTATTTATGGTTATGTGTTGGGACCCAATTATCAATTGGGTGTTATTTTGGTGTTGAGAGTTTGGGAATCTGTCATCCAGTAGCTGGGGTTGAGTCTGCGGGACTTTAGTAATGTGGGGTTGAGTCTGCGGGACTTCAGCAGTGTGAGGTGAGTTACCTTTCAGTAGGAGTGGGTCTAATGCACCAATGTCGGCTTACCAGTAGGTGATTATGTATGAGATGATTGTCATTGTGATAGTTATCTAGTTGCCATTATTTGATATGCTTATTGTGTTGGGATGCTATGAGATATGTGTTAGTAGTAGTAGGGGTGCAATCGTCCCCAGTTACTAGTTGAAAGATACCAAAGACGGATATTGGTTGAAAGATGCCAAAGACGGTTACTAGTTGAAAGATACCGAAGGGGTGGACAGAACCCATGCATGCCAAGTAGTATGTTTATGATATGTTAGTATATGGCCAGTATGGTTATGATATGCCATTATGTGAGTAGTATGTTTATGATATGTTATTATGTGACCAATATGGTTATGATTTTCCATTATGTGATTTAGTATGTTTATGTTATGTTATCATGAAACCAACATGTTTATGACGTGTTATTATATGATAGTGATAGGGGGTGAAATATTCCCGGGATACCGGTTGAAAGATACCAAAGGGGAGGTTAGCTCCCGATTACCAGTTGAAAGATACAGAAGGGAGGTTAGTTCCCGAGTACTGGTTGCAAGATATCGAAGGGGAGTCCAACTCCCATTTATGCCAGACAAATACCGGTTGAAAGATATCGAGGGATAGGCATTATGTGGTATGTGGTATGATGGGGGAACTCACTAAGCTTCGTGCTTACGGTTTTCAGTTTTGGTTTCAGGTACTTCATTTTCAAAGGAAGGGAGTCGGCTTGATCGCAACGCATCACACCATGTTTTCCGCACATGAGATTCGTGGGATTACACTTTGATATGGTTTTGGCATGAGATATTATTATGAATGTTTTTATACTAATGATTTTATGTAATAACTTAATTAAAATGAAATTTTTGGCATGTATGTTTTGGATGTTACAAGTTGGTATCAGAGCCTTGGTTTGAGGGATTCGGGCACACTCTCGAGTGTGTCTGAACTCAAACTAAGGACTTGGTATGAAAATTTTCAAAAGTAAAAATCATTTTATAAAAAGAAGTTTGAAAAATGAAAAGAAATTTGAAAAGAACAAGGTGTGTGATGTGTACAAATAACCGAGCTCAAGTAAGTTTTCCCCAAGATACCCATACATGCTATGTTATGATATGATTATGTGAACTACATGCTAGATTAGGTCTGAGGATCTAGGAGGATGCCCTATATGCCCATTGTATGTGCTTGTAGACTTGCATGCTAGTACTGATCAGTTAGTGATCGGATAGCCTATTTAGGTTATGCCTAATTGTATGAACCTTTAAATTGCATCTACAAACTCATGAGTAAAGGATAGAATGGTTTGATTGGAATATGATGGTTAGATTTTCCATTGTCTGAATGATGCTTGATCTGTGCTTTGTGGGACTCTTAGTAATGTGGGCTTGCTATATTCATGAAATAGCTAGTTGACATTACTGGGAATCTTTCAGAAGTTAAGGACTGGGTGAGTTCAGGAACCTATGAGAGCCTAGGATATGTTTCAGTGGGTTAGCAGTGAGGTTTAGTGAGACTGGGTGTACAGTTTAAGGAAGTGACTTGGACGATTCGGGAGGATTGTTGAGGAAAGTATGGATATGTGTGGAAGGTAGTATTGGGCTCATACTACTGAAAACACAAGATCCATACTCGAATCGGTGAGAGTCTAGGAGAATTTGAGAAGCTTCAGGGAAGAGTTTGTGACCCAGTTTGGGGACAGAGGATGTTCTAGTTGTTGCCGCTTAACCATTGGCAAGTGAGCTAGTGAGCGTGATAGGGTGTCAGACCTTGTAGGATATGATTTTTCAAGAGTTTGCAGATGCGAGATCGATTTGGAGCACCCTGGGAAGAAAGGGTCGTGCCAGGTACGTATAGTAAAGGGTCCCGGGAAGAGATCCATGACTTCTGATCAATGGGTGAAAGGCCAGCAGGGCTGGAGTCAGTGTTGCACGTACACGAATGTGCACAAGGGAGTTTGTCACACCAAGGGTTTAGGCTAGTACTGGTGTGGCGGGGTTGATCATCTCAGCTGAAGGTGATCTCTATTCCTCTAGATGTTGTGGGTATCTCATCCTCTACTGCTACTAGATGGATGTTGGGAAAACGTATCGCCTTGGAATTATGAGTGAGTTTGGATAAGTCAGATCTCGGGTTGGTTTTTTGCTAGTGTTTGGATTATCAAGGATCATATATGCCATCCTGCATGCAAAAGGTCCTTGATGAACCCACAAAGGGGCATACCTTACGGAGCGGGTTCCGCGTGTACTGTTATCATCCTAGATCTTTGTCGAGATCTGTGCAGGAGTATTGTTTGGAAGATCCCTCGGTTAGGGTTAGAGTAATAGTTCTCCAGTGAAGTCAACATTCAGGGGTTTTATCATTGTTTAGGTGTGGTCGACAACTATTTAGGGATGAACTTTGGAGTTCAAGGCACTAACGTTGCCAGGACAGGACTGGTATCATGAAGATGGTAGTGTCAGTTGTGGGTGTTATATGCATAAGTTTTGATCATTAGATGTTCAAGAGAATTGTATTTTCGCATGGGTTGTGCTCGGTTAGAGTGAAATGGTGCTGCAAGATTGGGGGTGGGAATGAGGATTCCTCATCCTAGGGTGAAGATTAAGACCTCTAGTAGTCATTATGAGAAGTAGATTGAAGGGTCAGACTGGACTAGATTTCAAGAGTACTCATCAAAGCTTTGGTGGATGGGCGATCTCAGGGTTTATTTTGTAAGTGATCGCTAGCATTGATAAGCACAAGTTGTCATCGGCGTGATATTAGAAAGGGAGAAGCATTGGGAATCCTTCAATTCTCGCGTGCCGTGAAGGCTTAGTCAAATCTAAGTCGGGGAGAGACTTCTTGTAAAGTTCTCCAAATGTGAGTTCTGATTGTGCGAGGTGTAATCTCTTGGGCACCTTGTCAACAAGAAGGGTATTCTGGTCGATCTGGCCAAGATAGAGGCCGAGATGCAGTGGAAATTCTGAGGTCTCCAGTTGAGATTTGGAATTCCTTGGGTCTAGCGGTTTATTACCAAAGATTTATACGGGAATTCTCCGAGATTGAGGTTCCTTTGACCCGATTGACCAAGAAATTGATGGCCTTTCACTAGGGGCCTGAGCAGCAAGCAACCTTCGAGACTCTCAGACAGTGGTTGTGCAAGGAATCGATTCTCACCCTACCAGAGGGTGTAGAATACATTGTGGTTTACTGTGATGCTTTGATCACGTGCATGGGTGCGGTACTGATACATTGGGGTCACGTGATAGCAGGTTTCGGGAACCACGTTAGATTTCTGGTTAGGACTCAAGTTCAGTGGTGTGTTAGGTTGAGTGCGTGTTCGACTCGATTTGGAAAGTGTTGTAAGACTACGGGGGTAGTCGTAGCATTCACTAGCGGTCAATTAGCATGGGAAGTGTTGTAAGACTACGAGGGTAGCCGTAGCATTCACTAGTGGTCAGTTAGCATGGGAAGTGTTGTAAGACTACGGGAGTAGCCGTAGCATTCACTAGTGGTCAGTTAGCATGGGAGGTGATGTAAGATTATGGGGGTAGCCGTAGCATTCACTAGTGGTCAGTTAGCATGGGAAGTGTTGTAAGACTACGAGGGTAACCGTAGCATTCACTAGTGGTCAGTTAGCATGGGAAGTGTTATAAGAATGCGGGGGTAGCTGTAGCATTCACTAGTGGTAAGTTAGCATGGGAAGTGTTGTAAGATTGTAGGGGTAGCCATATCATTCACTAGCGGTCAGATAGTGATAGAGTGTCGTGAGATTGCGGGTAGCCGTAGCATTCACTAGGTTGGTAGATAGTTTGAGCGTGTTGTTAGGACGCGGAAGGAACAACTGTACCCACCAGTTCGGGTGTAGTAATGAAGATATAGAAACCCACGGATTGGATTTCATAATTTCCCAAATGGATTAGATATGGTTGAGCCAGTGATAAGACTATAGGAACGCCACTACAATTATGAGATCAAGGAAGCAAGAGTTTTCTTAAGGTCGTTTGTGTAAAACCCCGTTTATTTGTTAGTTAAATAAATAAATTAATGAACGAATGGTATCCTGAAATAAATAATTATATATGCAGAGTGTTGGGTTCGAGGAGTTAGTTGCCACATTATTAGAAGTCGGGGGTTAAAAGCGTGAGTTTGGGACTCATTTTATAATTATTTATAAAGTTAGGGGCTCCGTAGTAATTAGTTGAATTTAATTTAAAACGAAATGAGGTGGAGAGGCTGATTATGTCATAATTAAGATATTACGGGCTGTTTGATAATTTATAGGACAAAAGTTATAAGGGATCTCCATGGATTGGGTTGAAAGTGTAAATATTGGATCACATTTTTAAAGAAAATGGAAAAAGAGGGGCTGAAATTGCCATTATGGAAACAAGTTTGGGGGATCGGGGTATATAAACCCGTTACCCACGGATTTAACCCTAACCCTAGCGGTAGAATGATCCGTCACCCTTCCTTCTCACGTTCTCCACAGCTCCACCAACCCTCCTGTAGCCGGAGAATTCGCGAATGGCTTAGATCGTTGTGGGTTATCGGAAACTTAGATGCGAGGCTGCCATTGCTGTGCTCGGTGGGTTTCACATCACCACCTCCCTTCTTGTTCCTTTCCAAGCATCGCTGCCACCAATACCAGTCGAGTTAAACCTCGTTCGCATGCCATCTTACTGAAGCGCCGCCATTGTACTTCTCGGTGGTCGTCGCTACCTGTCCCCGTCGAAGAAAAGACGTCGCCAGACGATTGGCATTTGTTGCTGCTGTGATCCAGCGACAGCTGCCGGTTATTAGGGTGCCATTTCCGCCGTTCGTTACGCCGCCTGGTGGGTAGTGGCTTTTGGACCTTGTGCGCTGTGATAGCTTGTTGGCTAGTAACCGCAAAGAACCACCATGTCCGCCAGCCATGGTGGCTGCCGCCTTGTCACTTCGTTTGCTGCCACAGGCCACTGTGAGGAGGGTGGCTGTGTGCGCATTTTGGGTGTGTGTTCGGGTGTGCCAGCTGTGTTTGGTGTTCGTGGGATTGTATGTATGTAATGGTCAGATGTTGTAAGGGAGAAGATAGGCCGGAAAGTGAGGAAGACCACCACTGCCACCACCGTGAGGTGGTGGCTACCTCCGTGTACCACCATGGGTGGGTGTATTTTCATGTGTATGTGTTTGTAATTAGAGTAGGGTGTGCATGTGTTGTCGGTTGGGCATTGTTACTATAGCGAATTGGATTAATAAAAAAACCGAGAACCACCACCTTAGGGTGGTGGCTGCCGCCTCCTGCCGCCGTGTCGGGTTGCGGTGCATTTTGCCTCTTGTGATTGATTCGTTTGGGGTGCTAGAAACCCTAATGGGCTTAGTGAAATCCTAATGGGCTCAAAGGAGCTCTAATGGGCCCAATGAAGCTTAATGAACTCTAATGGACCCAATAAAACCCTAATAGGCTTCATGACATTCTAGTGTGCTTGATAGGCCCAATAAAGCCCAAACTAACCTAAAAGTCCAACAAATTAACAATGGGCTAGTATTTAGGTTGGAAAACCCTAATGCCAGTAAATCTTAATTTGGGGAATTAATCGGGACACACGAGAATTATTTAATAACTTCAGATATTAAATAATAATCATTGGTAAAGATTAATCTAAGCGATATTGGACTTAATGGATTAAGTCCTTAATGGGTTAAGCAGGAAACTTAACCCTAATCATCATCTTATGTGAAACCCTAATTTCACTTGGGTTTATTGTTAGGTCATCCAAAGTCAAGCCAATGGACTAGAATAATTTAATGGGCCTGGGGTAAGGCCCATGTAAGGGGCTTGGGCCCAATTTGGAAAATTAGGCCATAGATGGGCCATAGTTTGGGCCTTAATGATTATATGATGTTGGGCCTTAGAATGAGACCATGTTTAGGCATAGGCCCAATTTGGAAAATTGGGCCATGTGTTGGGCTTTGATTACTAATTGACTTTGGGCCTATGGATTGGGCCTTGGGCATGAATAAGCCAAGTTAGGGGTACTGTAGTAATTACCCAAACAATATACTTATGGTTATGTATTGGGACCCAATTATTAATTGGGTGTTATTTTGGTGTTGACAGTTCGGGAATCTGTCAGCCAGCAGTTGGGGTTGAGTCTGCAGGACTCCAGCAAGTGTGGGATTGTGTCCTCGGGACTTCAGCAGTGTGAGGTGAGTTACCTTCTAGTAGCGGTGGGTCTACAGCCACAATACCAGCCCACCAGTAGGAGTTGTATGTTAGATGATTGTCTTTGTGATATCATCTAGGTTTTCTACTACCTGATATGTTATATGCTGGCATGATATGTATATGTGATAGTAGTAGGGTTGGGTTGTTAGGACCGAAGGGTAAGTCAAACATCCCAGATATGCCTGGCAGTATGTGATGATATGTTTATATGCTGGCATGATATGTTATATGTGATAGTGGTAGTAGGAGGGGAATAGTCCCCATGTTCGGTCGTTAGTGCCGAAGGGTAGATCGGACACCCCAGATATGTCTGATAATATGTTATGTTATGATATATGTGACAGTAGCAGTAGGGGTGAAATATTCCCCGAGGATCGGTTGTTAGGCCCGATGGGTAGTCAGCACCCCAGAATGCCTTGACATGGGTAGTCAACACCCCAGAATGGCTTGACACGGATAGGTCGGCACCCCAGAATGGTCGTACCGTGTAGGTCGGGCACCTCAGAATTGCTCGGCAGTATGTCTGATATGTGATTGTATGGTATGTGGTACGATGGGGGAACTCACTAAGCTTCGTGCTTATGGTTTTCAGTTTTGCTTTCAGGTACTTCGTGCTTAAAGGAAAGGAGCCAGCTTGATCACAGCGCATCACACTATGGTTTTCCGCACATGAGATCTTTAGGATTACACTCTGATATTGTTTTATGATAACGTGTTTATTTATTTCTACTTTGGTTTTGACATGACATGATATTACAAATGTTTTATTACACTGTTGGTTTTATAATGACGTATTTAAAAGTGAAAATTTTGGCCTGTATTTTTGGGATGTTACAAGTTGGTATCAGAGCCTTGGTTTGAGGGATTCGGGCACACTCTCGGGTGTGCCTGAACTCAAACTAAGGACTTAGTATGAAAATTTTCAAAAGTAAAATCATTTTATAAAAGAAGGTTGAAAAGAGAAGAACTTTGAAAACAACAAGGTGTGTGATGCGTGCAATTAGCTGAGCTCAAGTAAGTCTTCCCCAAGATATCCATACATGTTATGAGATGTTATGATTTGATATGCTTATGAGAACTGCATGCTAGATTAGGGATAAGGATCTAGGAGGATGCCTTATATGCCTATTATATATGTGCTTGTAGACGTGCATGCTAGTACTGATCAGTCAATGATAGGATTTCCTGTTTAGGTTATGCCTAATTGTATGAGCCTTTGTATTTCATGTACAGATTCCTGATTAGAGGATAAAATGATTTGATTGGAATATGATGGTTAGATTTTCCATTGTCTGAATGCTGATTGCTTTGTGCTTTGTGGACTCTTAGTAATGTGAGTTAGCTATTATGTGAATATGCTAAGTCACATGTGGCACAGGCTGGATAATCTCATAGTGATAGATTTGACCCTATTGCACAGCTCTCGTTTGAGTCTAACCGTTATAGGGATGAGTCTGTTACTTTAAGGATTATCTGATCTCTGTTGCATGTGGCAATATTCATGAGGTAGCTAGTTGACATTACTGGGAATCTTTCAGCAGCTGAGGATTGGTTGAGTTCGGGAACCTCGGGAAGCCTAGGATATATTTCAGTGAGTTAGTAGTGAGGCTCAGTTAGACTTGGGTGTACTACTTGAGGAAGTGTCTTGGAGGATCCGGGAGGATTGCTGAGGAAAGTATGGATAGGTGTGGAAGGTAGTATTGGGCCCGTACTACTGAAAGCACAGGATCCATACTCGAATAAGTGAGAGTCTTCGAGAATCTAAGAAGCTTCAGGGAAGAGTTTGTGACCCAGTTTGGGGACAGAGGATGTTCCAGTTGTTGCAACTTAGCCATTCGCAAGCGAGCTAACGAGCGTGACAGGGTGTCGGACCCTGAAGGATATGATTTCCAAGAGTTGCAGATGCGGGATCGATTTGGGAGCACCCTGAAAAGAGAGGTGTGTGCCAGGTGCGTATAGTAGGGGTCTTGTAACATCCGGAATCCCAGGTATACTAATTAATATTTATTTTTTTGAAATATGAGAAGGAACTCGGCGAGTTGATGTGTAGACTCATCGAGTAGGGTCGTGATTGTTCATTCGGGTTCGCATTGGACTCGGCGAGTCCACACTGTTTAATGAAACCCTAATCCTCTGGGGTTGGAACCTATTTAAGGGTACTCTTAGCCTCCTATTGTGGCTACCAGTCCCTTGAGAGCACCCTTAGTGATCTATATCGTTTGGAAGGAAGGAGAAGCCTTTATTGATCTTTCTTTCCTTGGCTTGGCAAAAAGAAGGTGATCAAGAGCAAGAGGAGGCTGAAGGAGGTGTGATTCAAGTGGTTTCAGAGTCCAGAGATTGCCAACTTGAGGTATTCATTCGAACCTTCTTCAGTTTTGGTATTGAACTTCGATATTAGGGTTTTCTAACCTCTTGTGAGGATGTTTATGTGGAGCAATTGGTCCCTTATCGATTCTATGCTTTGTATCTGGACTCAAAGAGGTTCAGAGATTTCAATCCAGTATGCTTTGTGGGTCCTTGAGGGGTGATTGGACTTAGGTTGCGATTTTTAGGACTAAATCACCATTTGATGCCATTATGTATGTATATTAGCATTAAGTTTCGAGCTTTATGCGATTATATTGATTGGAAAGGTCAGTTCTATGGAATTGAGGAACAGATCTGACCTCAGGAGGTCAAAAGAATCTGTGCATGACATGTACTCGTCGAGTTGTTCTTGGGACTCGACGAGTTGAGTCAAGGTAGCCCCGCGATTCATGCTTGGGGACTCGTCGAGTAAAGGGAGGGACTCGACGTGTTGTTTGGGACTAACGAGTTATGTGGAGACAGGTGGACTCGCCGAGTTGCCCAAGTGCAGTCGCCGAGTCGGGTCAAAGTTGACCGTTGACTTTGGATGGCTTTTAGGGTTTGGTCAGCAGCGAGGCCTTTGAGTTAGAATAGGGGTAAAATGGTCTTTTACCCTTCTGAGGATGTTAAGAAAGGTAAGAGTACAATCATATTTATGGGAATATTTGCCTTATGTGTTTAGGCGGGGGCTAGATCGCATTCTTACCGAGTCAGTGATTTACCGAGAAATCAAAGGTGAGTCTTCTCACTATACTGTACCCTGACGGGTGTCTATGGGTGACCAGAAGGTCGGATATGTTATAAGAAGTATGCATTGTATGTGATTAAGTTAACTATTTGTATGTGCTATGTATGCTATGCCTGATATGGGCCGCAAGGCGTTATGTTGTGGGCCGGAAGGCATTGTGATGTGGACCGGAAGGTCTATGATGGTAGGACCGGAAGGTTTACCGGGTTGGGACGGAAGTCCCCTGAGACACATGGACCGGAAGGTCATGGCCTGGAAGGGTGTATGTGTGTAAGTAGTATTTTGGGGAACTCACTAAGCATTTATGCGAGGACCGTGGGAAGGCGCCGGCGTGATTTGTACACACCAGCGAAGGATTTATTTTATGATCTTGGGATTTATATGTTTTGTATGAAGATATGATACATTGGATTCTTATGACTTGATTTGGAGGAAAACATGTTTAAGAAATTAAAAATTTGTTTTGAAAATTGACGTTGTTACAAGTTGGTATCAGAGCCTTGGTTTGAGGGATTCGGGTGCACCTCCGAGTGTAACTGAACTCAAACCGAGGATTTGAGAAAAAAATTTCAATAATAAAAGCATAAAATTTTATAAGAGATTTTGTGATAGCCAAAGAAGAAGCAGTGTGTACGGTCCGCCAACGCCCGAACGGTAACATCCCCAAAATACCCTTACAATGTGTGTTATGAGATATGTTATGATACGTTATGCATGCTAGAGTAGACTAGGTATTCATATTAGGACTAGAGTGTCCTGATTTGTGATGCCTTAGTCTAGGGAATCCTGCTGCTATGAGATGTCTTGAGAGCGAGTAGGTAGCAAATGCATAGAAAGAATAGAGTACTCGTGATCCGGGGTCCAAGGAGGAGACTTGGGGTGAGTGCTGATGCGGTGTAGTCAGTAATATATGGCCCATACTACTGAGGACATCGGATCAGTGGGCAGCCCAAGTAAGAATCCTTTGAGTATCGGAGGTCGAGTAGGGTTGCATTATCGAGTGATTGTATGCTCGATCGAGTCTCTGATATTTTTATGTTGTAGTTAAGATGCATTATGGTTGGGACACGCCACAGACCTGGGATGAGCGGTGTGAGTGACGAGGAGCTTCATCAGATGATTCATGATGAGGTGGCTGCGGTAATTCGGGCCGAGATTTCGGATATGTTTGGGTCTATCAAGACCACGCTGTTGGAGACTTTCTATGAGCGGTACGCCGCAGTGACTGAGGCCGCAGCCGCCGCAGCTACAGTAGTTGTGGCTGCTGCCAGACCTCAGGGAGGTGACTCGTTGCTATTCCGGAATTCAGCAACACGAAGCCACCTGAGTTTGATGGGACGCAGGATCTGATCGCTGTGATGAGATGGATTGCTGACATTGAGGGATGCTTCTATACGTGTTCATGTCCGGAGCATCTGAGGTTACGGTTCGCTTTGAACCAGCTCTGCCATGGAGCGAAGGATTGGTGGAAGTTTGTGATGGCGAACTTCACTCTTGCAGAGATTTCAGCAGTGACTTGGGAGAGATTCACTACCATGTTCAGAGACGAGTATGTTCCCCTAGTGGAGAGGGAACGGTTGATTCAGGAGTTCTTGACCCTCAAGCAGGGTAATGATTCAGTTACTTTGGTCACCCGGAAGTTTCATGAGAGGGCGATGTTCTGCCCTGAGCAGGTGTCTACTGAGCAGGCATGGATGACCCGATATTTGGGTATTCTGAGCAGGGACATTCGGGAGTTCGTATCGAACTCGACATACCGGAAATTTGTTGAGCTCTAGGCAAATGCCCGGAAGAAGGAGATCGAGTTGGAGACTCAGGCCAGGGAAGAGGCCGAGTCTCAGCGGGTGGATCAGCGGCCGACTCAGTCTCAGCCGGTAGCCAAGCGGACCAAGTCCGCCAATTCGAGGACGGGAGGTCAGAAGGGCCGCACTTGCGGAAAGTGTGGTTTTGGGTCATGAGGGGGCCTGTCGATCAGGTGCTTGCTACAAATGTGGCAAGGAGGGGCATATCACCAGGGATTTCCCCAAAGGATTTATGGTTTTCTTCCATTGCAACCAGACCGGCCATCGGAAGGCCGAGTGTCCTCAGCTTCACCAGGGATTAGCACAGGGATCTGTGCCTGCTTCTAGGGTTATCGAGATTCGACCGTCGCAGGCCAAGGCTCCAAAGGCTCGTGGGAGAGCTTTTCAGTTGACTGCGGAGGAGGTCCGCGCAGCGCTGAGCTTGTAGCTGGTATCTATTCTTTCGTGTATTTACTTTCATGTTAAGATATTGTGCTTATATTATGATATGCGTAGGTACTTTCCTTGTGAATTCTGTACCTGCCTTGGTATTATTTGACTCGGGTGCGAGTCGGTCTTTTGTATATTTGGCTTTTCGTCAGCACATCGGTATTCATCGGGAGGTGATGAGTCGACCCCTTTAGGGTTTCCATAGCTGATGAGGCGGTATATGCCACCGATGTGATTCGAGGATGTGTGCTCGAGATTTTTGGTGTCACGTTCCCTATAGATCTGGTTCTTATCGCGATGGGAGATGTCTGTGTCATCGTGGGCATGGACTGGTTGAGTAAGTTTGGAGCGGTTATTGACTGTGAGAGACAGCTGGTGACCATACGAGACCCTAGTGGGGGAGTTCTTATTGTGTATGATGAAGGGACCCAGTGTGGGTCAGCGTTTCGTTCGGCTGCCAGGACGAGATAGAGTTTGCAGCAGGGCTGCAGTGGTTTCATAACCTATATGATGGACACACGAGTGGCCGTGGGGAAGCCAAGTTCGGTTGATGAGGCTCCGGTAGTGTGTGAGTTTCCGGATGTTTTTCCCGAGGAACTGTCGGGTGTTCCTCCGGAAAGACAAGTGGAAATCCGTATTGATTTGGTTCCGGGAGCAGCACCTATCGCCAAGGCGCCTTATCGCCTCGCGCCGCCAGAGATGCAGGAGTTGTCCTCACAGCTTTAGGAGCTGTTAGGGAACGGGTTTATTCGACCAAGTAGCTCACCTTGCGGAGCACTGATCCTTTTTTTCAAGAAGAAGGATGGTTCACACCGGATGTGTATTGATTACCGGGAGTTGAACAAGTTGACGGTCAAGAACCGGTATCCGTTACCTAGGATCGATGATCTGTTCAATCAGTTGCAGGGGGCATCTTGGTTCTCCAAGATAGACTTGAGGTCGGGTTATCATCATATGAGGGTTCGGGATGAAAATATCCAGAAGACTGCATTCAGAACTCGTTATGGACATTACGAGTTTGTGGTGATGCCTTTTGGGCTCACCAATGCCCCAGCTGCGTTCATGGATCTCATGAACACAGTGTACAGGCTGATGCTGGTATATTCAAGGTCTAGAGAGCAACATGAGAAGCATTTGAGGGAGATCCTTGGAGTTCTGAGATCGGAGAGGCTGTATGCCAAATTCTCCAAGTGCGATTTCTGGTTATGAGAGGTCCAATTCCTAGGGTATCTTGTTAACCAGAAGGGCAGATTGGTCCACCCGGCCAAGATCGAGACGGTGATGAGATGGGAGGTGCCGAGATCAACCACTGAGATCAAGAGTTTTCTGGGATTGGTCGGCTATTATCGGAGGTTTATTAGGGATTTCTCCAAGATTTCCGTGCCACTTAACAAGATGACCCGTAAGGGTGTTGCATTTTCATGGGGTCCGTAGCAGCAGTCCTCATTTGAGACTCTTCGCCAGAAGTTGTGCGAAGCTCCGGTGCCCGCACTCCCGGAAGGGATGGAGGATTTTGTAGTATATTGTGATGCATCAATATCTGGGTTAGGGGCAGTGCTTATGCAGAGGGGACACTTTATAGCATATTCATTGAGGCAGCTGAAGCCTCATGAGTCGAGATATGCCACCCACGATCTAGAGCTGGGGGCTGTGTTTGCCCTCAAGATCTGGTGGCACTATCTGTATGGGGTTCGGTGTACCATATACACGGACCACAAGAGTCTGAAGTACTTGATGGATCTTCCAAACCTGAATATGCGCCAGAGGAGATGGTTGGATGTGGTGAAGGATTATGATTGTGAGATCCTGTACCACCCGGGCAAGGCTAATGTCGTAGCCGATGCTTTGAGCCGTAGGGTGGAGAGCGCCCTGATTCGAGACGTTTGTATGAGGTTGACAGTGATGACAGAGGGGCCCAGGCTGAGGCTGCGAGAATGGAAAACCGAATGAGGAAGCGGGTTTATGGGTAGGTATCGGAGTTCGTTACCGATAGTCGGGGACTTTTGACATTTCAGGGATGGATTTGGGTACCGTTTGTGGGCGGGACGCGTACCATTTTGATGGAAGAAGCACATCGATCGAAGTTCCCGATCCATCCCGTAGCTACTAAGATGTATTTGGACCTAAAGAAGGAGTATTGGTGGCCCTGTATGAAGAGGGATGTTGCATCGTTTGTCGAAAGGTGCCTGACTTGTTGCCAGGTTAAGGCCGAGCACCAGCATCCGCATGGTAAGCTGTAGTTGTCGGAGATACCCGAGTGGAAGTGGGAACATATTACCAAGTATTTTATCACCAAATTGCCAAGGACTGCGAGAGGGGTCGATGCAATTTTGGTGATTGTGGATAGGTTGACGAAGAGCGCTCATTTTTTTGCTATCAGTAAGAGCTCTTTTGCTGAGAGGTTGGCAGAGATGTATGTGAGGGAGGTGGTATCACGGCATGGGGTCCCGATGTCGATTGTTTCAGATCGGGACGTACGATTTACTTCCAGATTTTGGAAGAAGTTTCACAAGGAGTTGGGTACGAGGCTGCATTTCAGTACCGTATATCACCCACAGACGGACGGGCAGAGTGAGCGGACGATTCGGAAACTCGAGGATATGCTCCGAATAGATTTTTGACCGCTCAGAGTCTCCAGAAGAGTTATGCGGACAGGCGTCTATCCGAGCTCGAGTTTCAGGTTGGTGACCTTGTACTCTTAAAAGTCTCTCCTTGGAAAGGAGTGATTCGATTCAAGAAGAGGGGAAAGTTGGGGCCTCGATATATTGGACCTTTAAGGGTAATCGCGAGAGTAGGCAAGGTAGCCTACCGTTTGGATCTACCTGTGGAGATGGGTCAGATTCACGACACCTTTCATGTGTCGCAGTTGAGGAAGTGTATTGCCAATGAGTCGGCAGTAGTACCATTAGAGGACATTCAGGTGGATGCAGGCCTGAACTATGTGGAGAGACTGGTGGCAATTAGGGATCGGAAGATCAAGGTTCTGAGGAGCAAGGAAGTGTCTTTGGCGCAAGTGCAGTGGAAGCACATGAAGGGGTCAGAGCTGATTTGGGAGCCGGAGCGCGAGATGCGGGAGCAGCATCCGAAATTGTTTGTAGAAGGAGACTTTGAGGACGAAGTCTGATTCTAGTGGGAGACAATTGTAACATCCGGAATCCCAGGTATATTAATTAATATTTATTTTTTTGAAATATTAGAAGGAACTCGGCGAGTTGATGCGTAGACTCATCGAGTAGGGTCGTGATTGTTCATCCGGGGTTTGCATTGGACTCGGCGAGTCCATGAGCAGACTCGGCGAGTCCACACTGTTTAATGAAACCCTAATCCTCCTGGGTTGGAGCCTATTTAAGGGTACTCTTAGCCTCCCATTGCGGCTACCAGTCCCTTGAGAGCACCCTTAGTGATCTATATCATTTGGAAGGAAGGAGAAGCCTTTATTGATCTTTCTTTCCTTGGCTTGGCAAAAAGAAGGTGATCAAGAGAAAGAGGAGGCTGAAGGAGGTATGATTCAAGTGGTTTCAGAGTCCAGAGATTTCCAACTTGAGGTATTCATTCGAACCTTCTTTCGTTTGGTATTGAACTTAGAGATTAGGGTTTTCTAACCTCTTGTGAGGATGTTTATGTGGAGCAATTGGTCCCTTATCGAGTCTATGCTTTGGATATGGACTCAAAGAGGTTCAGAGACTTCAATCGAGTATGCTTTATGGGTCCTTGAGGGGTGATTGGACGTAGGTTGCCATTTTTGGGACTAAATCACCATTTGATGCCATTATGTATGTATATTAGCATCAAGTTTCAAAATTTACGTGATTATATTGATTGGAAAGGTCAGATATATGGAATTGAGGAACAGATCTGACCTCAGGAGGTCAAAAGAATCTATGCATGGCATGTACTCGCCGAGTTATTCTTGGGAATCGGCGAGTTGAGTCAAGGTAGCCTCGCGATTCATGCCTGGGGACTCGTCGAGTAAAGGGAGGGACTCGACATGTTATTTGGGACTAAGGAGTTAAGTGGAGACAGGTGGACTCGCCGAGTTGCCCAAGCGCACTCGTCGAGTCGGGTCAAAGTTGACCGTTGACTTCGGTTGGCTTTTAGGGTTTGGTCAGCAGCGAGGCCTTTGAGTTAGAATAGGGGTAAAATGGTCTTTTACCCTTCTGAGGATATTAAGAAAGGTTAGAGTACAATCATATTTATGGGAATATTTACATTATGTGTTTAGGCGGGGGCTAGATTGGATTCCTACCGAGTCAGTGATTTACTGAGATATCAGAGGTGAGTCTTCTCATTATACTGTACCCGGACGGGTGTCTATGGGTGACCGGAAGGTCGGATATGTTATATGAAGTATGCATTGTATGTGATTAAGTTAATTGTTTGTATGTGCTATGTATGCTATGCTTGATATGGGCCGAAAGGCGTTATGTTGTGGGCCGGAAGGCATTGTGATGTGGACCGGAAGGTCGATGCTGGTAGGACCGGAAGGTTTACCGGGTTGGGACGGAAGTCCCCTGAGACACATGGACCGGAAGGTCATGGCCTGGAAGGGCGTATGTGTGTAAGTAGTATTTTGGGGAACTCACTAAACATTTATGCTTACAGTTGTTGTGTTATGTGTTTCAGGTACTAGCGAGGACCGTGGGAAGGCGCCGACGTGATTTGTACACACTAGCGGAGGATTTATTTTATGATCTTGGGATTTATATGTTTTGTATGATGATATGATACATTGGATTCTTATGACTTGATTTGGAGGAAAACATGTTTAAGAAATTAAAATTTTGTTTTGAAAATTTACGTTGTTACAAGTTGGTATCAGAGCCTTGGTTTGAGGGATTCGGGTGCACCTCCGAGCGTAACTGATCTCAAACCGAGGATTTGAGAAAAAAATTTCAATAATAAAAGCCTAAAATTTTATAAGAGATTTTGTGATAGCCAAAGAAGAAGCAGTGTGTACGGTCCGCCAACGCCCAAACGGTAACATCCCCAAAATACCCTTACAATGTGTGTTATGAGATATGTTATGATACGTTATGCATGCTAGAGTAGACTAGGTATTCATATTAGGACTAGAGTGGCCTGATTTGTGATGCCTTAGTCTAGGGAATCCTGCTGCTATGAGATGTCTTAAGAGTGAGTAGGTAGCAAATGCATAGCAAGAATAGAGTACTCGTGCTCCGGGGTCTAAGGAGGAGACTTGGGGTGAATGCTGATGCGGTGTAGTCAGTAATATAGGGCGCATACTACTGAAGACACCGGATCAGTGGGCAGCCCAAGTAAGAATCCTTTGAGTATCGGAGGTCAGGTAGGGTTGCGTTATCGAGTGACTGTATGCTCGATCGAGTCTCTGATATTTTTATGTTGTATTTAAGATGCATTATGGTTGGGACACGCCACAGACCTGGGACGAGCGGTGTGAGTGACGAGGAGCTTCATCAGATGATCCACGATGAGGTGGCTATGGTAATTCGGGCCGAGATTTCGGAGATGTTTGGGTCTATCAAGACCACGTTGTTGGAGACTTTCTATGAGCGGTACGCCGCAGTGACTGAGGCCGCAGCCACCGCAGCTACAGTAGTTGTGGCTGCTGCCAGACCTCAGGGAGGTGAGTCGTTGCTATTCCGGAATTCAGCAACACGAAGCCCCCCGAGTTTGATGGGACGCAGGATCTGATCTCTGCGATGAGATGGATTGCTGACATTGAGGGATGCTTCTATACGTGTTCATGTCCGGAGCATCTGAGGGTACGGTTCACTTTGAACCAGCTCCGCCTAGGAGCAAAGGATTGATGGAAGTTCGTGACGGCGAACTTCACTCTTGCAGAGATTTCAGCAGTGACTTGGGAGAGATTCACTACCATGTTCAGAGACGAGTATGTTCCCCCGATGGAGAGGGAACGGTTAATTCAGGAGTTCTTGACCCTCAAGCAGGGTAATGATTCAGTTGTTGTGGTCACCCGGAAGTTTCATGAGAGGGCGATGTTCTGCCCTGAGCAGGTGTCTACTGAGAAGGCACGGATGAGCCGATATTGGAGTATTCTGAGGAGGGACATTCGGGAGTTCGTATCGAACTCGACATACTGGACATTTGCTGAGCTCCAGGCAAATGCCCGGAAGAGGGAGACCAAGTTGGAGACTCAGACCATGGAGGAGGCCGAGTCTCAGCGGGTGGATTAACGGCTGGCTCAGTCTCAGCCGACAACCAGGCGGACCATGTCCGCCGATTCGAGGACGGGAGGTCAGAAGGTCCGCACTTGCGGAAAGTGCGGTAAGGGTCATGAGGGGGCCTGTCGATCAGGTGCTTGCTACAAATGTGGCAAGGAGGGGTATATCGCCAGGGATTTCCCCAAAGGATTTATGGTTTGCTTCCATTGCATCTAGACCGGACATCGGAAGGCCGAGTGTCCTCAGCTTCACCAGGGATTAGCACAGGGATCTGCGCCTGCTGCTAGGGTTACCGAGATTCGACCGTCGAAGGCCGAGGCTCCGAAGGTTCGTGGGAGAGCTTTTCAGTTGACTGCGGAGGAGGTCCGCACGGCGCCGATGTTGTGGCTGGTATGTATTCTTTCATGTATTTACTTTCATGTTGAGATATTGTGCTTATATTATGATATGCGTAGGTACTTTCCTTGTGAATTCTTTACCTACCTTGGTATTATTTGACTCGGGTGCGATTCAGTCTTTTGTATCTTTGGATTTTAGTCAACACATCGGTATTGATCGGGAGGTGATGAATCAACCCCTGAGGGTTTCCATAGCTGATGAGAAAGCAGTATATGCCACCGAGGTGATTCGAGGATGTATGCTCGAGATTTTTGGTGTCAAGTTCCCTATACATCTAGTTCCTATCGCGATGGGAGATGTCTGTGTCATCGTGGGCATGGACTGGTTGAGTAAGTTTGGAGCAGTTATTGACTGCGAGAGACAGCTGGTGACCATACGAGACCCTAGTGGGGGAATTCTTATTGTGTATGGCGAAGGGACCCGGTGTGGGTCTGCGTTTTGTTCGGCTGCCAGGGCGAGATAGAGTTTGCAGCAGGGCTGCAGTGGTTTCATAACCTATATGATGGACACACGAGTGGCCGTGGGGAGGCCAAGTTCGGTTGATGAGGTTCCGGTAGTGTGCGAGTTTCCGGATGTTTTTCCCAAGGAACTGCTGGGTGTGCCTCCGGAAAGACAAGTGGAGTTCCGTATTGATTTGGTTCCGGGAGCAGCACCTATCGCCAAGGCGCCTTATCGCCTCGCACCGCCAAAGATGTAGTAGTTATCCTCGCAGTTTCAGGAGCTGTTGTGGAAGGGGTTTATTCGACCAAGTAGCTCACCTTGCGGAGCACCGATCCTTTTTTTCAAGAAGAAGGATGGTTCACACCGGATGTGTATTGATTACCGGGAGTTGAACAAGTTGACGGTCAAGAACCGGTATCCGTTACCTAGGATCGATGATCTGTTCAATCAGTTGCAGGGGCATCTTGGTTCTCCAAGATAGACTTGAGGTCGGGTTATCATCAGATGAGGGTTCGGGATGAAAATATCCAGAAGACTGCATTCAGAACTCGTTATGGACATTACGAGTTTGTGGTGATGCCTTTTGGGCTCACCAATGCCCCAGCTGCGTTCATGGATCTCATGAACACGGTGTGCAGGTTGATGCTGGATCGGTCGGTGATCGTATTCATTGATGATATTTGGTATATTCAAGGTCTAGAGAGCAGCATCAGGTGCATTTGAGGGAGATCCTTGGAGTTCTGAGATCGGAGAGGTTGTATGCCAAATTCTCCAAGTGCGATTTCTGGTTACGAGAGGTCCACTTCCTAGGGCATCTTGTTAACCAGAAGGGAATATTGGTCGAACCAGCCAAGATCGAGGCGGTGCTGAGATGGGAGGTGCCGAGATGACCCACTGAGATCAGGAGTTTTGCTGGGATTGGCCGGCTATTATCGGAGGTTTATTAGGGATTTCGCCAAGATTGTCGTGCCACTTACCAAGATGACCCGGAAGGGTGTTGCATTTTCATGGGGTCCGGAGCAGCAGTCCTCATTTGAGACACTTCACCAGACGTTGTGCGAAACTCCGGTGCTCGCACTCCCGGAAGGGATGGAGGATTTTGTAGTATATTATGATGCATCAATATCTGGGTTAGGGGCAGTGCTTATGCAGAGGGGACACATTATAGCATATGCGTCGAGGCAGCTGAAGCCTAATGAGTCGAGATATCTGACCTACGATCTGGAGCTGGGGGCTGTAGTGTTTGCCCTCAAGATCTGGCAGCACTATCTGTATGGGGTTCGGTGTACCATACACACGAACCACAAGAGTCTGAAGTACTTGATGGATCAACCAAACCTGAATTTGTGCCAAAGGAGATGGTTGGATGTGGTGAAGGATTATGATTGTGAGATCCTGTACCACCCGAGCAAGGCTCATGTCGTAGCCGATGCTTTGAGCCGTAGGGTGGAGAGAGCCTCGATTCAAGACGTTTGTATGAGGTTGACAGTGATGACTCCGGTATTGGACACCATCCGAGGGGTCCAGGCTGAGGCTGCGAGAATGGAAAACCGAATGAGGAAGCGGGTTTACGGGCAGGTATCGGAGTTCGTTACCGATAGTCGGGGACTTATGACATTTCAGGGACGGATTTGGGTACCATTTGTGGGCGGGACGCGTACCATTTTGATGGAAGAAGCACATCGATCGAAGTTCCTGATCCATCCCGGGGCTACTAAGATGTATTTGGACCTAAAGAAGGAGTATTGGTGGCCTTGTATGAAGAGGGATGTTGCATGGTTCATCAAAAGGTGCCTGACTTGTCACCAGGTTAAGGTCGAGCACCAGCGTCCGCATGGTAAGCTGCAGCTGCTGGGGATTCCCGAGTGGAAGTGGGAACAGATTACCATGTATTTTATCACCAAATTGCCAAGGACTGCGAGAGGGGTCGATGCAATTTGGGTGATTGTGGATAGGTTGACGAAGAGCGCTCATTTTCTTGCTATCAGTGAGAGCTCTTCTGCTGAGAGGTTGGCAGAGATGTATGTGAGGGAGGTGGTATCGCGACATGGGGTCCTGATGTCGATTGCTTCAGATCGGGATGTACGATTTACTTCCAGATTTTGGAAGAAGTTTCACGAGGAGTTGGGTACGTGGCTGCATTTCAGTACCGCATACCACCCACAAACGGACGGGCAGAGTGAGTGGACGATTCAAACACTCGAGGATATGCTCCGAGCATGTGTTTTGGATTTTGGCGGAAGTTGGGACACATATTTACCCTTGGCAGAGTTTTCATACAACAACAGCCATCACTCGAGCATTGGTATGCCACCCTTTGAGCTGTTGTATGGGAGGAGGTGTCGGACCCCCATCTATTGGGGAGAGGTGAGGCAACGGGTAATGGGTAGTATGGAGATTGTGCTTCTAACGAAAGAGCAGATACAGCAGGTCAGGAAGAGATTTTTGACCGCTCAGAGTCTCCAGAAGAGTTATGCGGACAGGCGTCTGTCTGAGCTCGTGTTTCAGGTTGGTGACCTTGTACTCTTAAAGGTCTCTCCTTGGAAAGGAGTGATTCGATTCAGGAAGAGGGGAAAGTTGGGGCCTCGATATATTGGACCTTTAAGGATAATTGTGAGAGTAGGCAAGGTAGCCTACCGTTTGGATCTACCTGCGGAGATGGGTCAGATTCATGACACCTTTCATGTGTCGCAGTTGAGGAAGTGTATTGCCGATGAGTTGGCAGTAGTACCATTAGAGGACGTTCAGGTGGATGCAGGCCTGAACTATGTGGAGAGACCGGTGGCAATTAGGGATCGGAAGATCAAGGTTCTGAGGAGCAAGGAAGTTCCTTTGGTGCAAGTGCAGTGGCAGCACGAGAAGGGGTCAGAGCTGACTTGGGAGCTGGAGCGCGAGATGCGGGAGTAGCATCCGGAATAGTTTGTAGAATGAGACTTCGAGGACAAAGTATGATTCTAGTGGGGGAGAATTGTAACATCCGGAATCCCAGGTATATTAGTTAATATTTATTTTTTTGAAATATGAGAAGGAACTCGGCGAGTTGATGCGTACATTCATCGAATAGGGTCGTGATTGTTCATCCGGGTTCGCATTGGACTCGACAACTCCATGAGCGGACTCGGTGAGTCCACGCTGTTTAATGAAACCCTAATCCTACTGGGTTGGAGCCTATTTAAGGGTACTCTTAGCCTCCCATTGCGGCTACCAGACCCTTGAGAGCACCCTTAGTGATTTATATCGTTTGGAAGGAAGGAGAAGCCTTTATTGATCTTTCTTTCATTGGCTTGGCAAAAAGAAGGTGATCAAGATCAAGAGGAGGCTGAAGGAGGTGTGATTCAAGTGGTTTCAGAGTCTAGAGATTTCCAACTTGAGGTATTCATTCGAACCTTCTTTAGTTTTGGTATTGAACTTAGAGATTAGGGTTTTCTAACCTCTTGTGAGGATGTTTATGTGGAGCAATTGGTCCCTTATCGAGTCTATGCTTTGGATCTTGACTCAAAGAGGTTTAGAGACTTCAATCGAGTATGCTTTATGGGTCCTTGAGGGGTGATTGGACTTAGGTTGCCATTTTTGGGACTAAATCACCATTTGATGCCATTATGTATGTATATTAGCATCAAGTTTCGAGATTTACGTGATTATATTGATTGGAAAGGTCAGATATATGGAATTAAGGAACAGATTTGACATTAGGAGGTCAAAAGAATCTGTGTATGGCAAGTACTCGCTGAGTTGTTCTTGGGAGTCGGCGAATTGAGTCAAGGTAGCCCCGCGATTCATGCCTGGGGACTCGTCGAGTAAAGGGAGGGACTCGACGTGTTATTTGGGACTAAGGGTTTAAGTGGAGACAGGTGGACTCGCCGAGTTGCCCAAGTGCAATCGCCGAGTCGGGTCAAAGTTGACCGTTGACTTTGGTTGGCTTTTAGGGTTTGGTCAGCAGCGAATGGTCTTTTACCCTTCTGAGGATGTTAAGAAAGGTTAGAGTACAGTCATATTTATGGGAAAATTTGCCTTATATGTTTACACGGGGGCTAGATCACATTCCTACCAAGTCAGTGATTTGCCGAGATATCAGAGGTGAGTCTTCTCACTATACTGTACCCGGACGGGTATCTGTGGGTGACCGGAAGGTCGGATATGTTATAAGAAGTATGCATTGTATGTGACTAAGTTAACTATTTGTATGTGCTATGTATGCTATGGTTGATATGGGCCGGAAGGCGTTATGTTGTGGGCCGGAAGGCATTGTGATGTGGACTGGAAAGTCAACGTTGGTAGGACCGGAAGGTTTATCGAGTTGGGACGAAAGCCCCCTGAGACACATGGACCGAAAGGTCATGGCCTGGAAGGGCGTATGTGTGTAAGTAGTATTTTGGGGAACTCACTAAGCATTTATGCTTACAGTTGTTGTGTTATGTGTTTCAGATACTAGCGAGGACCGTAGGAAGGCACCGGTGTGATTTGTACACACTAGCGGAGGATTTGTTTTATGATCTTGGGATTTATATGTTTTTTATGACGATATGATACATTGGATTCTTATGACTTGATTTGGAGGAAAACATGTTTAAGAAATTAAAAGTTGGTTTTGAAAATTTACGTTGTTACAGGTGTTGGGAAGAGACCCATGATTTCTGATCACCAAGTGAAGGGCCAGAGTCAGTGCAGCACATACATGACAGTGTACAAGAGAGTTTGTCGCTCCGAGGGTTTAGGCTACCACAGGGTAGTGGGGTTGGTCATGTTAGCAGAAGGTGATTAGTATTCCTCCAGATGTTGCGGTTATGTCATCTTCTATTGCTATTAGATGGATGTTGGGGATACGTATCGCGTTGGACTTATGAGTAAGTTTGGATAAGTTAGATCTCGGGACGGTTTCCTGCTGGTGTTTGGGTTATCAAGGATAATATATGCCATCCTTCAAGCCGAAAAGTCATTGATGAACCCTCAAGGGATGCATCTTGCGGAGCGGGTTCCGCGTGTACCGTTATCATTCCGGATCTTTGTTGTGATTTGTGCAGGAGTATTGTTTAGGAAAATCCTCGGTCAGGGTTAGAGTAATATTTCTACAGTGAAGTCAGCGTTCAGGGGTTCTATCATTGTTCAGGTATGGTCGGTAATTTTCTATGGATGAACTTTGGAGTTCAAGGCACTACCGTTGCTAGGACAGAGCTGGTGACATGAAAAGGGTAGTGTCAGTTGCGGGTGTTAGATGCATAAGTAGCTGGTCATCGCATGTTCAGGAGAATTGTATTTCCGCATGGGTTGTGTTTGGTTAGAGTTCAGTGGTACTACAAGATTGGAAATGAGAACGAGGATTCGTCAACGAAAGTGAAGATTGAGACCTTCAATTGACAACATGATAGATGGATCGGGGTGTCAGACTAGATCAGATGTCAAGAGTACTCATCGATATTTCCGAGGATGTGAGATCTTAAGGTTTAATCGGTGATTTAATGCTAGCATTGGCAGACACAAGTTGTTATCAGTGGGATATTAGAAAGTGAGAAGGATAGGAAATCCTTCAATTTTTGCGTGCAGTGAAGACTTAGTCGAATTTAAGTGGGGGAGAGACTTTTTTTATAAGTTCTCCAAATGTGAGTTCTGGTTGCATGGGGTGCAATCTCTTGGGCATCTTGTCAACTAGAAGGGTATTCTAGTTGATCCGACCAAGATAGAGGTTGTGATGCAGTGGGAGATTCCGAGGTCTCCATCTGAGATTCGGAGTTTCTTGGGTCTAGCAGGTTACTACTGGAGATTTACATGGGACTTCTCCGAGATTGTGGTTCCTTTGACCCGACTAACCAAGAAGTCGATGGCCTTTCGTTGAGGGCCTGAATAGTAGGCAACCTTCAATACTCTCAGAAAGCAGCTGTGCGAGGCACTGATTCTCACCCTGCAAGAGGATGTAGATGATTTCATGGTTTACTGTGACGCTTTGATCACGGGCATGGGTACGGTACTGATACAGTGGGGTCACATGATAGCAGGTTTCAGGAACCATGTTAGAGTTCCGGTTAGGACTATAGTTAAGTGATGTGTTAGGTCGAGTGCATGTCCGACCTGGTATGGAAAGTGTTGTAAGACTACGGGGGTAACCGTAGCATTCACTAGTAGTCAGATGGTATGGAAAGTGTTGTAAAACTACAGGGGTAGTCGTAGCATTCACTGGTAGTCAGATGGTATGGAAAGTGTTGTAAGACTACGGGGGTAGCCGTAGCATTCACTAGTAGTCAGATGGTATGGAAAGTGTTGTAAGACTGCGGGGGTAGCCATAGCATTCACTAGCGGTCAGATAATGATAAAGTGTTGTGAGACTGCGGGTGTAGCCGCAACATTCACTAGGTTAGTAGATAGTGTGAGTGCGTTGTTAGGACGCAAAAGGAATAGTAGTACCTACCAGTTCGGGTGTAGCGGTAAGGATAAGGAAATCCCCGGATTGGATTTCGGAATTACCCAGATGACTTAGATCTGGTTGAGCCAGTGATAGGACTGTAGGAGCGCCAATACAATTATGGGATCAGGAAAGAAATGGACTGTATAAGAAGTCATGTGAGATAAGGCTACCATTGGTAAAGTAGCAATCACTTTTAGTCTTGGATTTGATGATGACAGGATTCGACGCAAGGACCCGATCGGTTAGATCAGAAAGTAGTAGAGTCACGGTCGCATGATAATTAGAGGCAACTAGTTCCAGAGAAGGTTTCGTTCACAGGTCGTGTGAGGCGACTAAGTAGGGAGTCCTTTGGCTCTGCAGCCGGGTGGAAACCCAGTATTTCAGAGGATTGGCAAGCGAATTAAGACCCAGGAGGTCTTGGTAGCTTTTGGTAAGCAGCATGTAGCCACATACTACCTCAGGCAATTTAGTGTTCAAGCAATTTCTGCGTTCGGGTAGTGTTCGTATTCGTGTTTTAGGTTGCAAGTACACATGGATAGCTAGATGATTTGGGGAGTGACAAGTCACTCACAGCGAGATTAGCTGAGCCTTGGCTAAGTGTAAGTGATTTATAGGGATAATTGGGTCTGTGCACCTGTTTTATAGTGAGGACCTAAAATCTATCAAAATTTGAGTAGTCAGTTGAAGGATAAACATGCTAGATTCATTGATAATGATTCAGTATGAGTGGTCTGTCAGGCAATCATACCATCTCGAGATAGTAGATTTAGATGAAGTGGATGTGATCCCGTTACGAGGAGTTCGTTCATATGAGGATATTAGGGCTTTGCGAAGATTGGTCACAGCTACCCTGGGAAGGCTAGGGTGTGCTCGGGAAGATGACTATGTTACTAGAGTGGCTTGGTATGTAAGGATTGGTAAGGAATGATTTCGAGGATGAAATCTAATTTAAGTGGGGGAGAGTTGTAAAACCCCGTTTATTTATTAGTTAAATAAATAAATTAATGAACGAATGGTAGCCTGAAATAAATAATTATATATGCATAATGTTGGGTTCGAGGAGTTAGTTGCCACATTTTTAGAAGTCGGGGGTTAAAAGCGTGAGTTTGAGACTCATTTTATCATTATTTATAAAGGCAGGGGCTCCGTAGTAATTAGTTGAATTTAATTTAAAACGAAATGAGGTGGAGAGGCTGATTATGTCATAATTAAGATATTGGGGGCTGTTTGATAATTTATGGGACATAAATTGTAAGGGATCTCCATGGATTGGGTTGAAAGTGTAGATATTGGATCACATTTTTAAAGAAAATGGAAAAAGAGGGGCTGAAATTGCCATTATGGAAACAACTTTGGGGGATCGGGGTATATAAACCCGTCACCCACGGATTTAACCCTAACCCTAGCAGGAGAATGAGCCGTCACCCTTCTTTCTCACGTTCTCCACAGCTCCACCAGCCCTCCTGTAGCCGGAGAAGTCGCGAATGTCTTAGATCGTCGTGGGTTACCGAAAACTTAGATGCGAGGCTACCATTGCTGTGGTCGGTGGGTTTCGCACCACCACCTCCCTTCTTGTTCCTTTCCAAGCGTCACCACCACCGATACCAGTCGAGTTAAACTTCGTTCGCATGCCATCTCACTGAAGCGCCGCCATTGTACTCCTCGGTTGTCGTCGCTACCCATCCCCGTCAAAGAAAAGACGTCGTCGGATGCTTCGCATTTGTTGCTGCTGTGATCCAGCGACCGCTGCCGGTTATTAGGGTGCCATCTCCTCCGTTTGATACGCCACCTGGTGGGTAGTGGCTTTTGGACCTTGTGTGCTGTGATAGCTTGTTGGCTGGTAACCGCGAAGAACCACCATGGCCACCAGCCATGGTGGCTTCCGCCTTGTCACTTCGTTTGCTGCCACAGGCCACCATGAGGAAGGTGGCTGTGTGTGCGTTTTGGGTGTGTGTTCGGGTGTGCTAGCTGTTTTTGGTGTTCGTGGGGTTGTATGTATGTAGTGGTCGGATGTTTTAATGGAGATGCTAGGCTGGAAAGTGAGGAAGACCGCCACTGCCACCACCGTGAGGTGGTGGCTGCCGCCGTGTACAACCATGGGTGGGTGTATTTTCATGTGTATGTGTTTATAATTAGAGTAGGGTGTATGTGTGTTGATCGGTTGGGCATTGTAACTGTAGCAAATTCGATTAATAAAAAAAACTGAGAACCACCACCTTAGGGTGGTGGCTACCGCCTCCTGCCCCCACCGGCCGCCGTGTCGGGTGGCAGTGCGTTTTGCCTCTTGTGATTGATTCATTTGGGGTGCTAGAAACCCTAATGGGCTCAAAGGAGCTCTAATGGGCCCAATGTAGCTTAATGAACTCTAATGGACCCAATAAATCCCTAATGGGCTTGATGACATTCTAGTGGGCTTGATAGGCCCAATAAAGCCCAAACTAACCTAAAAGTCCAACAAATTAACAATGGGCTAGTATTTAGGTTGGAAAACCCTAATGCCAGTAAATCTTAATTTGGGGAATTAATCGGGACACACGAGAATTATTTAATAACTTCAGATATTAAATAATAATCATTGGTAAAGATTAATCTAAGCGATATTGGACTTAATGGATTAAGTCCTTAATGGGTTAAGCAGGAAACTTAACCCTAATCATCATCTTATGTGAAACCCTAATTTCACTTGGGTTTATTGTTAGGTCATCCAAAGTCAAGCCAATGGACTAGAATAATTTAATGGGCCTGGGGTAAGGCCCATGTAAGGGGCTTGGGCCAAATTTGGAAAATTAGGCCATAGATGGGCCATAGTTTGGGCCTTAATGATTATATGATGTTGGGCCTTAGAATGAGACCATGTTTCAGCCTAGGCCCAATTTGGAGAATTAGGCCATGTGTTGGGCTTTTATTCCTAATTGACTTTGGGCCTATGGATTGGGCCTTGGGCTTGAATAAGCCAAGTTAGGGGTAATGTAGTAATTACCCAAAGAATATACTTATGGTTATGTATTGGGACCCAATTATTAATTGGGTGTTATTTTGGTGTTGACAGTTCGGGAATCTGTCAGCCAGCAGCTAGGGTTGAGTCTGTAGGACTTCAGCAAGTGTGGGATTGTGTCTTCGGGACTTCAGCAGTGTGAGGTGAGTTACCTTCCAGTAGCGGTGGTTCTACGGCCACAATGCCGGCTCACCAGTAGGAGTTGTATGTTAGATGATTGTCTTTGTGATATCATCTAGGTTTGCTACTATTTGATATGTTATATGCTGGCATGATATGTATATGTGATAGTAGTAGAGTTCGGTTGTTAGGACCGAAGGGTAGGTCAGACACCCCATATATGTCTGACAGTATGTGATGATATGTTTATATGCTGGCATGATATGTTATATGTGATAGTGGTAGTAGGAGGGGAATAGTCCCCAAGTTTGGTCGTTAGGGCCGAAGGGTAGATTGGAAACCCCAGATATGTCTGATAATATGTTATGTTATGATATATGTGACAGTAGCAGTAGAGGTGAAATAGTCCCTGAGGATCGGTTGCTAGGACTGATGGGTAGTCAGCACCCCAGAATGGCTTGACATGGATAGTTAGCACCCCAGAACGGCTTGACACAGGTAGGTCGGCACCCCAAAATGGTCGTACCGGGTAGGTCGAGCACCTCAAAATTGCTCGGCAGTATGTCTGATATGTGATTGTATGGTATGTGGTATGATGGGGGAACTCACTAAGCTTCATGCTTACGGTTTTCAGTTTTGGTTTCAGGTACTTCGTGTTTAAAGGAAAGGAGCCGGCTTGATCGCAACGCATCACACTATGGTTTTCCGCACATGAGATCTTTGGGATTACACTTTGATATTGTTTTATGATAACATGTTTAATTATTTCTACTTTCATTTTGACATGACATGATATTACAAATGTTTTATTGCACTGTTGGTTTTATAATGACGTATTTAAAAATGAAATTTTTGGCCTGTATTTTTGGGATGTTACAGTTTGTGATATAAGCCTACCATTGATCATGTAGCAATCACTTTTAGCCTTGGATTCGATAACGTCATGATTCGATGCATGGACTCGATCGGTTGGATCAGGAGGTTGTCAGAGCCATAGTGGCATGATAACTAGTGGCAACTAGTTCCAGGGAAGGATTTCATTCAGAAGTCGACTAAGTAGGGAGCCCTTTGGCTCCACAGTCGCGCTGAAACCTGATGTTTCAGATGATTGGTGAACGAATTGAGACCAGATAGGTCTCGTTAGATCTTGGAAGGTAGCCATGTGGCAGCATGCTGCTGCGGGAAATTCAGTGTTTGGGCAATTTCAACGGTTGGGCAGTATTAGTATTTGTGTTTTGGGTTGCAAATATGAACGAAGTAGCTGGTTGATTGGGAAGTGACAAGTCACTCACAACGGTATTAGCTGAAACTTGGCCAATTATATGTGACCAATAGGGATACTTGGGTTAGTGATCTTGTTATAGTGGGAACCTCGAGTTATCAGAAGTTGAGTAGTTAGTTGAGAGACAAGTGGATTGGGTTCAACAATAATTATTTAATATGAGTGGTCTTTCAAGGATTCAGACCATCTCGAGACAACATATTTTAGATGGACTAGATGTGATCTTGTTGCAAGGAATTCGTTCATCTACAGAATTTAGGGCCTTACGAAGGATGGTCATGGTTATGCTGGGGAAGACTAGGGTGTGCACAGGATAATAAGAGTTGGTCTCGAGGAGTTAACAGTTACAATATTAGAAGTCGGGGGCTAAACGTGTAAGTTTCGGATTGATTCTGTAAATAATTATGAGGTCAAGGACTACTTGGTAATCTATCAGGACTTAATTTGAAGGGATTTTAGAGGCTTAGGGACTAAATGATATCATATAGAGCTAAATTGTAAAGATTTTAGATGACATGGGTTAAAAAGGTAAAATATTGATCTATTTCGAATTAAATTGGAGCCGGAGGGACCATTTTGGTCATTATGGAAAAATTCTATAATGGAGTCGAGTATTTAAGGTACCATAACCCTAACCTTAGACGGGATCTACAGTCGTAACTTCTCTCCATCCTTATTACCCCCATCGACATCACAACCACCCCATTTTCTGAATAGCGAATGCCCACCATGCGAATACCGAGTCTCCACCGCTCTTCTCCTTCTTCTTCTTTAGTCGCTTCCACGAGACATTGAATCCACCACCCGCTACTTCGTAAGTCGGAGTCGCCCAACTGCCAATGGAAGCCGTAACCACCGCGATGGCGTGCGCTACTGCTGCCCTTCGTCGACGACAAGGCTGCCACCTGTGGTTGGCAGAGGCGTAACCAAATCGTGAAGGTGTCACCGCCACCTCCATCGTTCCTGTTGCATCGTCACACATCCACTGCTGCCGTTAGTTGTTTCTGTGACGCCTTCAGGCTCTATCCGTCGTTGTCATCGATGATTGTAAGTGTTGTCGTCGCTGCTGGCCGCCATAGACCACCAAGAGGGTGGTTGGGTTCTTTTTACAACCAGGGCATGTTTATGTAGTTGTATTTCCACTGTTGGTGTCTTATGTGTGTAACTTGTTTGGCTAGAAAACCTAGATCAACCACCATGTAACGCCCGAGTTTCGGGGATAAGCATTTTTAGACGATGTAGTAGTCTAGGTCAACTATTGTAACACTTTTTAAGTAATAAAGATGAAATATTTGAATACTATGTGAATTATGTGTATCTATGTGCTTATTACTTATTTATAAACTTATAATAAATAAAAAATAAAAATAAGCGTCAAAAACAAAGTGTGAGATACGCCCTATAGCTTTACATAAAGTTGTAGTGGTGGAAACAAGGATTCCGGGGATATAAAGAACGCCGAAATCCGAGTTATAACGAAGAAATTATGACCCGTCGAAGTTTCGCGACAGAACTGACACGACACCGGGAAGCGTAAATAGTGAATTTACGGTGGATCGGTTTTAGCCTTAGCGATCTAAACGAAAGTCTTGGAATACGTTAAACCAAGTGCGTCCATAAAAAGAACGCCCAAATCAGACTTCGTATGAGGAAGTTATGTTTTTTCGAAGTTTCGACTTAGCAGTGTACAACCCGGAGTTCGAATATTAGAACAAGCGGTATTTTAACCGACAAAACCTAAACGAGAATCGAAGATCTTGTTAATACTAGTGTAAGGATAAAAATATAGGCGAAAATGGACGTCGGATGAAGAAGTTATGGATTTTTAACGGACCAATCATGTCCCAACCTGTTAAAAATATAAAATTTAAAATAAAGTTAAAATTAGCCAACAGGGTCTAAATGAGAGTTGTAGAGTACTTTCCCCCCTACGCGTGGATATAAAGAAGGTTGAAAACAGAGCTTGTATGTGAAAGTTACGAAAATTTGAAGTTGGGAAGGAGAATTAAGAAACGTGATGCGAAACCGATGACATGGCCAAACCACAGCCGAACTCTCGTACCCGCCGCGTACGCCTCACATTCCTCGGCCTAGCTTCGTCCACGTCGCCCCAGCAGCTCCTCGACACATGTTGTACGATCCGAAGCTATGCTCCGCATAGCAGTTCCGAACGCCCAACGTTCCAAGAAGGCTAGCGGCTATAAATATCCTGCGAGGGCCGACTTCTTTGCACATTTCCACTTATCTCTCTAACTTGTTTCTCTATCTATCTAACCCATTCCAACTCCCCAAAACCCTAGGGAACCCCCTAGCACCTGAAGGAAGCCCCGAGGCTCCCAGAGTCCCGAGAAAAAGGGTCTTTCGGTTCGAAAACACTGCTTTAAGCGAAGTCCGGTTTTCTATAAAACCCGCTGTAAGTGAGCTACGCCTACACTATTTTTAATATAGCTTCTAATTAATTATAGTAACGTTATTAGGAACTTATAATAAGTACTTGGGCTATTATTATGGGTTATATAAGTATTGTTTAACGCTTATATAATAGTAATAATAACTAGACTATTAATTAGTCTCGATGAATGATAGACTAAAATCTAGTGGTAATGATACTAGGTTTTGATGAAGGAAATTGTTTCAAGAGTAACGAAACACTTTCTAAGTTCGGAATCACCACCTTGACAAGTGAGTGCATAGTTACTTTCATCTTACACATAGATATGAAGTATTATATATAAATTACATGCTAAGTGTACATATTATCTGAATACTTGTTGTCTATGTTGGATGAATGATTTTATACATGTGTTAAATGATTTAAACTGTATATGTATTTTATATCTACAAAAATGTTGGGGTAAAACATAGGTAGATGTACTAAGACAATGTGTGATAAAATGATGAGAGGCCTCGATGTTGTTGTTGTTGATTCTATCATCTAGCAGAGTATGGATGACAACCACAAACTCTTCTAGACAATCCAGTGGAACACTAGCAGGCTCGCAACCTGCAGGTGTTTGTGAACGATGTGTTCACCGGTGTACTCCATTCCCCACATGGTTGCCTCAAGGACATTTATTGCTGATGAATCCACTTAGCATTAGTGTTCATCTCGATGTTGATCCTTAGTCTAAGTCCCTTATGATAGGTGTCTTAGGGACGTAATGTGAGGATAATGGGACTGGGTAATCGGGTTATTGTTGGTTGATGAAATTAATAAACTTATTTATTATGGGATGAAAACCCTATGTGCCCACCAGGCTCCCAAGGCTGACCCTCTCAGTTTCATGTATTACAGGTAGTGGCGCTCGAGCATAGATGTGATGTTTTGGATGAAGGATTATGGATATAAGCCTGTAGATATGAAATAATGTAATAAGGCTTATATTGTACTATTTATGCTTTTGATCTATATCGAACATGACATCCCAAATCTTTTTAATGAAATACATTTCTACGGAAATGCTTTGATAAATCTTTATCATATTTTATTTTGGGAACAAATTCCGCAACACTTTTATGAAAAATATTACTTTGATTTTCAAACAAGCATAAACAAAATCGATTTCTTCTGGCTGTGAAAATGGGGATGTCACAGTTGGTATCAGAGCATTAGTTTAACCGAACTAGGAATTTGTAGGATTTCTAGACTTAAACATAGAATGCTAAGCGATGATTGTGAGATGTGAGCACTAGCTTAGTTTAGGAATTGTGCCTAAAAATGTTGTTATGTGCTAAATGATTTGTGTCTGATATGTTGTTATTTGTTTGGATCTATGGTCTGTTGCCGACCGGATCTGAAAACCTTATGTGTTTAGGATTCTAAACGTACGACTACGATATTAGAACTAGCATATAATCGTTTTGTTGGAAAATAATCCAATTATATGCCCGTTGACCATTTACGTAATTAATTAAGTTCACAAGGTATAATTATTATTTATACCCTAAGGTTTTCCTAAATGGCTAATTAGGTCCCATATTTATGTCTTACATTAGTTGATGGGATTAATTGTGATAACATAGATGTAAGGGGCCTAACATGGATTTCCCAAGAGATGTATTATACGTTACATATATACGATCGGTTTAAGGAATACGGGGTCGATCATCTTTCTCTCCATAACAACACCATAAGAACCCTAATCGATCGGCTAATCGTCTCCATCATAATAGTGCATTATCTTGGCGAGTCATTGATCATCATGCAGTGAAGACCATGAGATTAACATCATTCTCCATCGGGTAAATTCTTATCTTGATCATCATTCTGTCGATATGAAATTCTATGAAATTGATTGAGAAATCATCCGTTGTGGTCATTAGTTTTCAACATGTGGTATCAGAGCGGTGCTTTCTCAATTTATTCGATGAATTTTATGTAGGACTGTAAACGAACTGAACGTTCAGCGAACCGTTCGTGAACTGTTCGGCAGGAAGTTCGTTAACTGTTCGGCAGGAAGTTCGTTTATGTTCGTTTATTTAATAAATGAACGAACATGAACAAAAATTATCGTTCGTTTAGTTAAATGAACGAACATGAACAATGGTCTCGTTCGTTCATTTATGTTCGTGAACGTTCGTTTATGATGTTCATTTACGTTCGTTTATGTTCGTTCGTTTAAGTTTATTTATATTCATCTATATTCAATTATTTTTTATTATACTGCTATATTATATGTTCATTTATGTTCATATATGTTCAATTGTGTTTTTTATCTTTGTTCGTTTATGTTCGTTTAGCATGTTCACGAACATAAATGAACGAACATGAACAAAGTAATTTGTTAAACGAACGAACATGAACAAGAAAATCTCGTTCGTTTATCCGTTCGTGTTCGTTTGTTGTTCGACTAACTTAAACGAACGAATATAAACAAGACCTTGTTCGTGTTCGTTTGGTTCGTTTACAACCCTAATTTTATGTTTAAGAACCCTAATTTTGGATTTAGTTTTTTCTTACGTAAGTTTGTCGTCTCCAATTTTGGTGCGTAAATTTTAATCATGTTTTCCTTTATACCAATTACAAAGTTCTGAATTTTGTAAACTAATAACAATTTTACGCATCAAAATTTGTTATTGATCAAATATCACGATCTTTGATGATGTGCTTAATACGATTTCTATGTTTTAATACCATCCAAGGTTGTAGAACTCGTTACTCGGTACCTGCTCGGCCGACTACCGAGTAGCAAGTACTCGGGAGTACTCAGGAGTACTCGGGGAGTACTCGGATTTGGTAATTCATGTAGTAACAGTTTTAGGGAAATTATATACGTCAAAATCATAAGTTAAAATCATAAGTTGATTGAAATATATAACAAAATTAGATACATGTGAAAACACAAATACTAAAAAAAACAAATAATGGTCTCACTTCGTGAATAATTACTAAAAATTTAAGATATATATGTAGTAATAATCACATGTGGGTATGTTAAATAATAAATCATTAAGTATATTATACATATTAATCACCGAGTTGACCAAGTTTTACAACATTGCTTAGTTCAGTAAGGGGCCGATCGGGGAGTACTCGGGATTCTGTAACTCGCCTCGGCAAGGGGCCGAATAGCGAGTACTCGGAGGAGTAATCGGCCAACTCGGCGAGTTTTACAACACTGATACCATCTCACCAATCTTCTTGACAACAATAATTAATCTTAAAATTAAGAGGACTATTATCTTATGATTGTGCGGCTTTAAAAGGTTTTAATACTATAATCTCGCAAAAAAATATTGGGTAAATTACACCAATCGTCCCTCGTGCAGGTGCTGAAAAACGCGTTTAGTTCATATTTTCAAAAATTAACTCGGATCGTCCCCCATTTATCTAAAACATGCACGCTTAGTCCCTTAAACACTTTTTTGTTGCAATATTAATCCTTTCCATATCTAAAATGACCATAATGCCCTTTATGTTTATATTTTACAATTAATTTTATGTTATTATCATTATTATTAATTAAGAAAGAAAAAAAAAATATGTGGTCCCACTTCATACCCAATCACATCTCTCCACCCACCGTACCTTCCCTTTACTGACTCTCTTCTCCAAACTCTTCAAAAACCCTAATGCCCTTTAAGCCACCGTCAGTGGATACCACCGTCGTTTTACACTCCAACCACATTCATGGAATGCACCGCCGTTTTACACACATCACACTCCAGCCACCATCTTTTCCGACATAAGTGGTTTTGAACCGTCTAAAATCGATGCCTCCATCTGTGATTCAGTCTTCGATCTCCGATATTCGTCAGCTAGGGCTTTGTCACATGTACCCAGCCATCGGCGTCGGCTAGGGTTTCGATAGATGTCATCAAGCTCTATGCATTTCGACATATTTATAGAGATCGATCTCTGCCTCCATCGTGACTGAGATATAGAGACAACGAGCTCCACATTTGAAGTCGATATCGATGTAAGCGTGGTGGTTGGATGATTTTAGGTGTAAGGTGGAGAAGGCGATGAATAGTGTAGGTTTCACCTGCACCTCCTCTTAATTGATCATAGGAGTATGGTTTTATGTCCCCTAACCTTCGACCCTATATCTCTCAATCATAGATTCCTCTTCAAATTTCTTCTTTTTTCTTTCTTCTGGGTCTTTCTTTTGGGTTACAGGTCTGATCAGTTGAAGATTAGTAGATATGCTAGGGTAGGTGATGGTCCCGATGGTCGATTATGATGGATGTTGGTGGTTGTGAATGGCAATAATGAACGGGGAAGGGAGGTGTCGGAGTTTAAGGATGGGATAAGAGAGAGAGAGAGAGAGAGTGTGTGTGTGTGTGTGTGTGTGTGTGTGAGAGAGAGAGAGAGAGAGAGAGAGAGAGAGAAGCGGTGGTTACCGGTGGCGGTGGATGGTAGTCGGAGGTCAAGGGTGGCCGGAGGTGGATGGTAGCCGGAAGTGACTGCAATTCGAGGTGGCTGATGGCCAAAAGCGTTTAAACTCCTTTCTAAGGGATGTTTCCTTTTCTAAAAATAATAATTATAAAAAAATAATAGATAAGTTATAAATAATTAAAAAATAAATGAAAAAGAAAAAAAAAAGGGCAAGATAGTCATTTTACGTCTGCGAGGGACGTAACGTGCACCTTTTAACGATACAAGGGACGATCCGAGTTAATTTTTGGAAATAGGGACTAAACACGCTTTCTGACATATGCACGAGGGACCAACGGTGTAATTTATCCAAAATGATTTTATTGTGAGATTACATGTGCAGTTCAACGTTATCATGCACCAATAACTTCTTCGGTAAATAAATCGAAAAATCACTTTGGCAGTAACCCTTCTTTGATGTTATGGTGTTATACTAAAACATGTATGTGTTGTTCTTTTCACACCAGCCAATTAATTAATTGATGGATACATAATTTGATTTACAATTTTGATTATTTTAATGGTTTTTGCATTTTCCAACTAAAGAAGACAGTGTCATCAAATTTTCCTATAAGACTTGTAATTGTTAAACACAAAATGTACGTTGCAGCTTTCATCACCAAACTTTTGTTACCAAATTTTATGAATTTGTTTTGGTTTACTATACATTTTGAGTCTAGCAACATATGGTGACTTAATTAGGGGGCATAATCAATTTTTATACTTAGTTGCTAAATTCGTTGGTGACTAGTTGAACGGTTAATCATTATATTTGGTATTGAAGATTTTAGTGATATCAGGTTATACAATCATAACAATCATACCTAAGATCATTCATTAAACCCAACGACTAACTGTTTGAAAGTATATTTGATGAATTAATAGCATAACATGCATAAATGTTACACTTCTGCCTACATAAGTAGGGTGCGTTATTGATTAGATTATCAATTAGAATAATTGGGGCATTTTGATTTGTTAATTGCTGAATCCCACTATAAACGAAACCCCTAATTTCAATTTTTTGCATTACCAATTTTAGTGCGTAAGTTTCTATGCCAAATTTTGGAATTGATAATTATTAGTATATTGATGCAATTAGAAATTCCATTTATGGGCATGCGGCAATTAGATATGGCAAACTCAATGGTCCCAAAATTTGTTGTTGATATCTTCAAAGGCATTATCGTAATCAGAAAATACTTGAGCCTTATGTTTTCTTTTTCTGTCGTACCCAACATACAGTGACACGCTAATTTTTATGAATTACTAATTGGTCTAAGCCATCAATTTTGACTACCCAATAATGTATTTTGAAGACCAATTTAGTAAAAGATCAATTATTTATGGAAGTATTGGAAATTCACATGGAAAAGTCGGTGGTTTAAATTTTGGTGTTGCCATATTGTCAACAGCAAAAGACTTTGACACACTTGTTTTATATAGTTATTGATGTTATTAAAACCTATATTATGTTTCTGGATAACTGAGATGCAAAAGTCAGTAGCATTAAATTTATTTAGAAGAGTTGATGTATTGCCGAATTTTTATTCTCCTTTTAATTTATGAAACGGCAATCACAAGTATCAAAAAGGGTTCTGTAAATAATTGTAGTATATATTTGGAGAATACAAGTATCAAAAAAGGTTCTCTAAATAATTGTAGTATCTATTTGGAAATAAGTTTGAAGGAATCCTAAATAGTAGATAAGGAAAACTGCAATAAAATCCCTACATATTGGTTTCATAATCGATTTAGCCCTTACATATATATATATATATATATATATATATATATATATATATATATATATATATATATATATATATTTAATCAATTAAATCCCAAATACCGGTAATCATATTCAATTTAACCCTTTGACCCGGTCAACAGGTCATCCAACTTTCAAAAATTGTATTTTTGGCCCAGATTTCAAAATTTATTACAAATTTAGTCCAAATTTTACATTTTTGGCCCAGATTTTAATTTTTTTTTACAAATTTGGTCCAAAATTTACAGTTTTTGCTCAAATTTGAGAATTTTATTATGAATTCATCCTAACTTTAGTCTTTTTTACAAGTTTTTTTCTCAAAAGTTTGTTTCTAATATTTTTTTTTTAAAACTCATATTTATTTAAAAAAAACATATTTTCACATAAAAATCTTATTTTTTCTATATAAAAACTTTTTTTAAAAACTTTTTTGTATATGAAATATCTAATTATAAAAATAGGTTTGGATTATTTGTGTGATTTCTCTTAAAATATCATTTAAGAAATTAAAAGTAACCCTAAATTATACTATTAAATTATAGTTTGTCAAAAACTAGTTACACTCATTTTAATATTATTTATTTTTTCTTTAATCACATTTATAGGAAAAGTTTAAATAATAGAAGATGCTACATATTGAAAACTTTATATTTTTTGTTTCTCGCTGAATACATTTTCATACATATAGTTCATCATCACTTTGGATTTCTTTATTTAAACTTCTTTGTAAAATCGGATTCATGTGTCAATTTTGTTTGTTGTAATAACAAAAAATAACTATCTGGAATGGAGCTATTGTCATTTGTCGATAAAGAGGTTTTTGGCAGAAAATGACATTTAACAAATGTAAAAAAGTATTACAAACGTTGATAGTTACAACTCCTACTGAAATCAATATGGATTGTCATGTATGAGATTAGAACAACTTTACATACCTTTTGTCATATATATGTGATCGAAGGTATGATTTAATTTACGAAAATGCAACAGATTGAAAAATACATATAAACAACTATATTAAAATCTCATAGAAAAAAGAATACACACTAAATAGAACACATATTAAAATATTTATATTAATAATATACTTTAGGGTTACTTTTAATTTAGGGTAACTAGTTTTTGACAAACTATAATTTAATAGTATAATTTAGGGTTACTTTTAATTTCTTAATTGATTTTTTAAGAGAAATCACACAAATAATCCAAATCTATTTTTATAATTAGATATTTCATATACAAAAAAGTTTTTAAAAAAAGTTTTTATATAGAAAAAATAAAATTTTATGTGAAAATATGTTTTTTTTTTGTATAAATATGAGTTTTAAAGAAAAAACATATTAGAAACAAACTTTTAAGAAAAAAAAGTTGTAAAAAAGACTAAAGTTATGATGAATTTATAATAAAATTCTAAAATTTGTGCAAAAAGTGTAAATTTTGGACCAAATTTGTAAAAAAAAATAAAATTTGGGCCAAAAATGTAAAATTTGGACCAAATTTGTAATAAATTTTGAAATCTGGGCCGAAAATGTAATTTTTGAAAGTTGGATAACTTGTTGACCGGGTTAAATGGTTAAATTGAATACGATTACCGGTATTTGAGACGTAATTAAATAAAAAATATATATAAATGCTAAATCGATAATACGGTCAATATGTAGGGATTTTATTGTAATTTTCCTTAGTAGATAAATGGTAACCTAACATGTTGAACTTAAGTGGCTGGACCAAAGAAAGGTTACTTGAGTTAAATATTTGGGTTTATTATATACCACATTATGAACTTGTGCGAGTTGTTATCTAATGAACCCAATGGCTAATTAGATAATGACTTATACAATGAACTATAGCATAATTTGCATATATATATATATATATATATATATATATATATATATATATATATATATATATATATATATATATATATATATATATATATATATATATATATATATATATATATATATATAGCACTTGTGCCCAACAGTGTTGTGTAGTATCTATGTAGTATAATATAGCTTAAGGATGCTTTAAACATTTGGTTGCTACTCACAACCAAATGAAGTAAAAGCATTATCGCATAACATTGCATTTCTGCCCAAAGGTGTTATGGAACGTTATTGCGGCATAATTTAATTATTAGAAAGTTATCATGTTCAATAATTAGCATTAGCCAACGCGAAGCTAATTGTTGGATGTTTTAACTATTTTGCCTATTAATTTGGTGTGGGTAATAGGTCTAATGAATTCACTCATGAGTTTTACATTAAGAGTATCCCGAACTAATTCATTAATACCTTTAGTTTAAAACTCATTCCAATGTTTACCATAACATAATACATAATACATGTATATTATCAACCGGTATGAACTGATTTACAATATGGTAATTTGCTAAATTTTAATTTATTTCATTTTAACGTTCTCTTAGCGTGGTTTGATCTTTTAACGATCTACCGTAATACGCAAAATAAGAAGTTGAAATAAATTAACTCTTTATCATGTGAATATGATATACAAAGAAACAAAGGTCATAATAAAGATAAAAACAAAATAGTCCAAATAGGTGGTATGCGTACTAACTTATTTAAAGGTAGGAAAAAAATTCACATTTGACCATTAGTAGATATCTTGTGAATAGACTACCAGAAGGCTAAGGAAATAAGTTTTTGAATAGTGCTAATATTGAGACATAAAATTAAATTTTCTGCTAATACATGGTTGATGAATTTTCATCTATGATAATCATTTCCATTTTATTATGAAGTTTCTATTAACTCGGTAGGGGTGTAAACGAGCCGAGCCGAGCCCGAGCCTGACAAAGCTCGAGCTCGGCTCGTTTAATTTGAGGAAGCTCGAGCTCGAGCTCGAGCTCGATTCGAGCCTTAAAATGAAGCTCGAGCTCGGCTCATGAACAATTTAGTGGGCTCACGAGCCTAATCAAGCCTAAACGAGCCTCTATGTGTGTGTGTGTGTGTGTATATATATATATATATATATATATATATATATATATATATATATGTGTGTGTGTGTGTGTGTGTGTATGTATGTATGTGTGTGTGTGTGTGTGTATATATATATATATATATATATATATATATATATATATATATATATAGAGGTTCGTTTAAGCTCGTTTAGGCTCGCGAGCCCATTAATTGAAGCTCGGCTCGAGCTCATTTAATAAACGAGCCTCATATTTAGGCTCGAGCTCGGCTCGGGCTCGTTTAATTCGATCTTGAGTCGAACTTTTAACGAGTCGATCCCGAGTAGCTCACGAGTAGCTCGGCTCACTTACACCCCTATAACTCGGAATCTTGATATGTGTCTAAAACTAAGTGACGATATGTTGTTATTTACTCTTGGATACAATAAGATTATTATCGACTTATATTTCAAATCCTAACAATGGATATCTAAGGGTGACATTTTTTTTTTTTTTTATGAATATATAACCAAATTATGGAATCTCTATTATTATAAAGCTTTCTTCATGATGCAAACTACTATTATTATTATTATTATTATTATTATTATTATTATTATTATTATTCGGTGAAAACAATATACATAGACTTCATCTAACATATGATGTGAATATCATCTAAGTTATGAAGTTTCAACCAAATATGTTTTCTCAAATGTATAATGTGTATTGAAAGGAAAATTATTCAAAAGGAAATGAGAAAATCGCACACATTGTAACGGATTACATAACTAATCCTTTTTTTAAATCTTTGTAGACCTTTTCATATGGATGTTAATAGTCCTGAACTAATCATTACCCTTATGATTATTCATGTACTTGTAATTAAATCTAATTAATATGAAAGTTCTTGGATGTTAATGGTCCTGAACTAATCATTACCCTTATGATTATTCATGTACTTGTGATTAAACCTAATTAATATGAAGTTCTTGTTACATGTTATTATGTATGTCAAGGCTAAAATCAAAATCTTGACTTTAACAAAAGCCAAGAGTGACTACATAAAATAAGATAGGTAAATATTGAGATTGACATACCAATGGTGGTCATAAAATAAGGTAGGTAAATATTGAGATTGACATACCAATGGTGGTCAACATCTCTGTTCTTCATTAACTATCGTAAAGAACATCAGGTTGTTGTCAAATACATCGAGTATGAGTATCAATCTCTAAATTTATGGATAATGAAACTAATGTCGAATCTCTACATCTCTTATAGGAACATTGATTTCGTAAAGTATTTGGCGTTATCAAACGTCTTAGGGTTTGCCGCAATGACATTCCCTTGGATAGGTTCAGTCAGTCCCCAGATAAACCTTCTGGTCTCTTTCTCTTCCGAGGTGATCATTCCGAGACACAGAAGGGATAGCTCACTGAACCGGGATGTGTATGCGTCGATATTGGAGTGTTGAACCGTGAGGTTCCACAACTCTTGTTCCATCTTCTGTATCTCACCTCTAGGACATTATTCTGCTAACATCAACCCCTTCAGCTCTTCCCAGGGCATCGTGTTTGCCATTGGGAGTGTCATGGCTTGTATGTGGCCATTCCACCAAGATAGAGCTTGGTCAATGAACGTGCAGGCTGCAAACTTGACTTTACACTCATCCGGACAGTGTGATAACGTGAAATTTCTATTTTGTACAACATTTCAATTCAATAGAAGCCAGAACTGTTACTGCTAATTTTCAAGTTTTTTGGAATAAGTTTGAGTATTTTAAGATTAGCACTTTAGGATATATCAGGAGAGAGGATGCCCTAGGGTTTATTGTGCAACAATAAAGTCCCGACACATCAAAAGTTTAGAGTTTAAGGCCTAAACAAGGAGTTTATGGCCTGAAACCCTAATAGAAAGAGGTATATAGGTGACACTTGGTTATTCTTACCATTTTTCCAACTTTCAAGAACAAAACTCAAACTCTCTCAAGTATCATCCAAAAAATTCTTCAAGATCTTCATCTAGTAAGTGTTTCTAGCCCTTTTAAGTTAGTATATCACTTAACCTAGTGATTTAACACACTTTTATCCATGAAATCTGTCCAAAAGGTTGATTCTTCAAGTTTCACCAAGATTACACACTACTGTTCTTGGACTTTTGGACCAATTTCGAGCTTCTATATAGTAAGTACTTCTATCCTAGAGTATGTTAAGGCTTGATACACTTCTTTACATCAAGAAAATACCATTGAAACCCAAGATCAAAGGTGTTCACGGTCCAATAACACCTTGGACTGTAAACCCTAATTTATGGGCCAAAGTGACCCTAGTCCCTTTACAAGCTTTGGAAACTAGTCTAGACTCATTCCTTTATATGTTTAGGACTTGAAAACATCAAAATACCATATTCCATAAGGGTTTACGGTAGTAAACCCAAAAGGAAATGGTTGTAGGGTCGTAAACTTCTCAAAGGAGGGAAATGGTGCCCTAATTTCTTCCAAAGGCTTAACCATCAAGTAAAAATGCTTCTAAGGACCTATAAGGCTTCAAAACACAAAGTGGTCAAAGGAGCATGAGTTTACGGCTGTAAACTAATGGGTTTACAACCGTAAACTCAATGATTTATGGTCACAAAACCGTAAACTCATATAAGGGGGTTTCCTTGAACCCTAAACTCAATAGCAATGTCCTACAACACTTGGATGCAATTCATGGGACTTATAACACTTATATAAGGTGTTTAGCATGTCCTAGGATATCTTAACTTTGTTGATTAGTTGTTTAAAGACTAATTGGATACATATATGTGATATTATATGTCAACTAGGATCCTTGTGTGCGTTCAAGACTTCACTTGACAGCTAGCAATCCTGTTTCATCAGTTCATCCATACCACTCACTACAGGTGAGCTCATACCCCTTAATTAACCTTTTAAATGTTTTTAAATGCTTTTATGGGGGGAGGGGGGATACAAGTAAAGCTACTATAGTTATTATAACAATCACATGTGATTAATAACTATCAACAAGTGAATCTCTTACTTTCAAACTGTGTTACCAAACTGTTTTACTTCAAACTATCTTACAAACTCTTTTACATACCAAATGCTTTTTACGAAACTTATTTTATACTTTAATATTTTCAAATGCATGCCTATGTATGTATAGTTATATAAGTAATGTTTAAAGGACTTAGGAAGGCTAGTTCGCTTTATCTCCTTTTCCTCGTTGGGATGTGGCTTTAGGGCATCGATTATCCGTCCGAAGGTCGTTTAAATATTAGTTATATACTGTGTATACGTATGCAGACATAAAAGTTCTATCATTCAATTCAATACTCTTGGGTAGCAAGGGTATGCGTTCATGTTCATAAGTACAATTCATATTACTAGTAACCTACAATAGGCGTAGTTTAGGAAGTTACTAATACTATTACTAGAGAAATAAATCATACAATGAGTCAGTTCATACATGAGTCACTACTTGCTAGATAGAGAGGGAACACACAATACAGCTAGTACACACAGTACATTACTATACGTGCTAGATAGAGAGAGAACACATAATACAACTAGTACACACAGTTCATTACAATACAGGCTAGACAGAGAAAGAACACACATTACAGCTAGCACATACATTACATATACATTCATGTAGTTTTGTGATCCACTAAACGGGGCATGGCACTACCTGCCATGACCGTTTTTGTATCCAGAATCTCCTTAATTGGGGAGCGTATGATTTTGCGTATAGATCTATACTGTATTGACTATCCTACACCTTGTTGCTCGCTACAGTGGGACTTGCAAGTCTACGGGTGCTAAATGTCATTTATTACGGCGTCTTACATCGTCGTTTTACTATTGATTCGGTAGCAGGGTATAGGCTGATCACATGGTACTTTAAATAACAATTGGTTTAAGGTAGTTAGTATAACAGTAATTACTTAATACAACACTACGGTACTATAATATTTTTCCCATTACATTCACTTCGTGAATATTCACACGATGCACGGTAATGTAAAAACTATATTTTTGGTTAATGATAGTCGGATTTGGGAAAATACACACTCTTATAAGAGACACACACAATTAGTAGATGCCTTGGTAGAAGGCTACTTTTAGTAAGAAACATAGGGTTTTCTAGGAGTGTTCAAATAAATTCAAACTTTACAAAATTTATACATTACATCTTACAAATGCTTTCATACACACTCAGACACTAATATACTTATGATCTCACCAGCTTTAAAGCTGATAAACTCTTTGAAAATAACTTGTATTCTCAGGTCACTAGTAGACAGGTACCGGTGCCAGGTTTTGAGAAGATGGAGCTTATTCAAGACTTCTCTTTTATTTTGATGTACTTTTTGGTGTCTATATAACTTGACAGAACACACTTATATGAAATTATATTATTAATGCAATGGATGATGTTGTTGCTTGTTTACTACTTTGCATTGTTGTGATACTATACATAACGTCCTCCACCCTTAAACGATTTCGCCGTTCAGGTTTTGGGGTGTGATAGACAACCACAGATTTCGAAAACAGAATTTACCTTCTTAATCCATCTCTTCAGGGATATGAAACCTCCTTTCCCATTAAAGGTCTGAGGTTTGGTGTTGGTGAAATCTTTGTAGGTGCATGTTCGTGAGGCTCCATGATTTGTTCCTTGATTTGTACTTGTAGTTCCCTATCTGTTGCCTTCTCCGTTGTCTCCATTGCGAATATGTGCAAGTGTTGCAGTAACTTGTAGAGGCGACAGCTCGGGGTTTCCATGAGTGGGTCATTAAGGCATCCTTCTGTCATGGAATGGAAAGATGTTGAGTGCATAGGCTAGGTGTATAACATGTACTTAAGTAATTTCATGCATTGATATAAAACAATGAAATAAAACACATAGCAGATAACAATGTCATGGAAAAACATAGAGCATTTTCATTAATACTAATAGTTTTGATACACGAAAATTTGTCAAAAGACATACAATACATAGAAATATAAAATCCAGCAGCATGACAACCCTGTGAGTAGTGTAATCACTTAAACATAGAGTCGATAGTACATAGCATAGATCACATAAGGGAAACCTAATACTAATACATATACTACTGATCCTGATCCTGCTGTGAATTTCCTAGTGGTGGTAACGATTTCATGTATCTTTGTGATGACCTCATCCCGTTCCTGCTTAGCTTGCACGGCTCGTGCTTCCATAACAAATAGATGTTGTTGAAGTGTGGCAACCTCTGCTTCCAGAGAACGACCCTCACCAATGGGATGTGCTGGTGGAGCAGGGTGGTCCTGGTGTGCCTCATTAGTAGGTGGTTCGACAGGGGTCGCATTTGTGTCCCTATCTTCCTCTATGTCTTCGTCAATCCCCTCAAACTCATAGTCGGTATTGGTGTACTCGTCGGGTCCAACATCATGGGCTCCCCCTTGTCCCCATTTAGGATCCTCCTCAAGCATTCCTTGAGAAACTAGCACTTGATAAAAGTGTACCCCTTGTTGATCATCATCCATGATTACTGCATGGGGCGCGGGAACAAGTCATGCTTTGATTATTCTCATAGTATTTTTAATTATTAGTGTTCTGATTCCCTAGAGTTATTGGAGAGTGGGGTAGGCTTTTGGATTCATTTCCCTCTATGGTTACTCCCGAACACACATTGGTCATATTGTGAATAAATATACTTGATCATGCTATATTTATCCTTAATATGACTACATAACTACCCAGATTTAATCATAGTGTTCAATTTCCTTCAGAAGCTTTTATTAAATATTGTTAGGTTATTATCCTAATATGCGCACATAAGTATGGAAATTTTGTTTTGTTCAGAGTTATTTAGTCCCATTGTGTTTATAGTTGCATATCATGTACGGTTAGATATGCTAGTTCACTATAAACATTGCTCTGATACCAACCTGTCACACCCCCGAACCAGACAGCGGAAACGTCTGGGGGCTCGTGTGACTAACAATTGAATAATCATCACAATGGATATACATGAAACTGATGGGTTTTAGCCATAAGAACTTTCCTATGTGCGCATGCAAAACCCTATTGCTCGGATCTAGGCTTTCTAATTAAACATGCTTTCAATCCAAGACTTCTAATTGCTAATTAGGTTAAATAACAACATTGAAACAGATCTAGAATCATACCTTTGGATTCCTTGTTGATCTTGTTGTCTTGGAGCTTCTAGAGTCACAAATGTCACTCCTCTAATGGCTTACAAACACCAATAGCAAGCAAGATGATTTAGGAGAGAGGAGAGGGGAGGAATTCAGCCAGAGTATCTCTACTTTAGATGGTGTGTCGAATTCCCTCACCCCTAGGGTCTATTTATACTTGTAGACTCCTTAAGGATTACAGCTTTAACCCTAATTGGATAACTTAGACTTTAAGTTGATCCATATCCTTTCCTTGATCACCCTATGGACGATTTTGGCTTATCCAAGCCCTAGCAATCGTCCATCCTATCATGGATAAGGATTTATAGTCTAAAGTGTAACTATCAAACAATTGACAGTTTATACCCTCTTATTTAATTAATCTCTTTAAGTCACCAAATTAATTCCAATTAATCTATGACTTATATTAATCAAATAACCACATATTATTCCTTATAATATTTACTCTCTCTTAACAAATCATCCATCAAGTTGCTATGGTGAAGGCAACCCAAAAGGACCATGCACAACCGGATCAAATACTTGCCTAATATAGTTGCAGCCTTAGACACTATTCCAACAGTCTCCCACTTGGATAAGTCTAGTAACTATACAAGTACAATTCGGTTTGCAATTGTAGTTTTCAAAAACGCTATCAAACTCTGATCTAATCAATCTTGTCCTTTAGATAAGGGATCGTACAGTCCTCTGATAGATATCATGCTGACAATCCTATGGAATGGTTAGTCTAGCATTTGATTTCTCGATCTCCGATTTATCCGACATAGAACTTAATCAAACACATCAATTCAGTTCTGACCGGGCCCGACACATAAGTCAAATCAAATCATCGAGTGGCCAAGATATCTCTTCTACCCTCTTAGGATAAAATCTATAGATAAACTTCGACTTATATGCATTTACTTATTCATTAACCAACTATATACAACAATGCGTTTTATAACACCAAGTTACTGATGTGTTTTCGCATTATCAATGTACAATCAATTAACAAATAATAAACCATATATCTAGGTTTTAAGACTATATGATATTATCGTCTTGCGATCACCTTTTATATCGTATTCCATAAAGTGATTCCAGCAAGCGCGGGTTTATTCCAATGCTCAAAACCAATTCATAAGCACTCATGAACGTTGCAGCAACCCTTGCTATGTCTAACACCATTTAGACAATCTACACACCAATTCATGACAATCTTCATTCATATCTACTTCCAACATATGAACGATTGTGGACAATTTGAATAATTCGATTATACCTAATAAACTCAATTATTCTGGAAGTCAAAACATGCAAAGTGAAACAATAGTTAAACGATTAACATATGACAGTAACTTTACTTATAAATAAAACTCATTTATTTAATCATCAAATGTTAATTACATTTATCTAGTATACGTTTCTAATACTATCTAATCTATACTAATATCATCCTTCAGCCCAATACTCCTAACATGCTGCAAGTGCTTAACCCTACTCAGTCCCTTCGTAAGCGGATCTGCTGGGTTATCTTCTGATGATATCCTCTTAACTATGAGTTGTCCTTCTTCTACACGATGTCTAATGAAGTGATATTTTCTGTCGATATGTCGAGATCTACCATGATCCCTCGGTTCCTTGGTCAAGGCAACCGTACCTTCGTTATCACAGAAAATCTCCATGGGCTCCTTTATGGCATGCACAACTCCAAGATCACCAATGAAGTTCTTTATCCATATTGCCTCCTTCGACGCTTCACTCGCTGCGATGTACTCTGATTCGCACGTTGAATCAGCTACGGTTTCTTGCTTGGAACTCTTCCAAGTTACTGCTCCTCCGTTTAGGGTAAAGACCCAGCCCGACTGCGAACGGTAGTTGTCCCTATCGGTCTGAAAACTGGCATCACTATACCCTCGCACCTTCAAGTCATCACTCCCTCCAAGGACTAAGAACCATTCTTTCGTCCTCCGAAGGTACTTAAGGATGTTCTTCACCGCAATCCAATGTGCTTTGCCAGGGTTCCCTTGATATCTGCTAACCATGCTCAAAGCGAAGACTACATCAGGGCGAGTACAAGTCATAGCGTACATGATTGAGCCAACTGCGGAAGCATATGGTATTCGGCTCATTTTTGCTATTTCAGCTTCGGTACTCGGACTTTGAGTCTTACTCAACTTGGCATTTCCTTGTATCGGTAGTTCTCCTTTCTTTGAGTTTTCCATACTAAAACGTTTTAGTACCTTCTCTAAGTAAGTATTCTGACTAAGTCCAATTAGTCTCTTACTTCTTTCTCTTACTATCCGTATTCCCAAAATGTAAGAAGCCTCTCCGAGGTCCTTCATAGCGAAACACTTCCCGAGCCAGGACTTGACTTCCTGCAGAGTCGGGACGTCGTTTCCTATGAGTAATATGTCATCGACATATAGACTGAGAAAGCTTACTATACTCCCACTGGCTTTGACATATACACAAGATTCGTCTTCGCTTCGTACAAATCCAAACTCTTTGACTTTCTCATCGATGCAAAGATTCCATCTGCGAGACGCTTGCTTAAGTCCATAAATGGACTTCTCAAGCTTACACACTCTATTTGGATGCTTCGGATTCACAAACCCCTCTGGCTGAGCCATGTAAACATCCTCAGCTAACTTTCCGTTAAGGAAGGCGGTCTTGACATCCATTTTCCAAATTTCATAATCATGAAATGCGGCAATTGCTAGCATCACTCTAATAAATTTAATCTTCGCAACTGGTGAGAAGGTCTCATCATAGTCAACTCCTGGAGTTTGAGTAAAGCCCTTCGCAACCAATCGTGCTTTATATGTGTGTACGCTTCCATCCACGTCGGTCTTCTTCTTGAAGATCCACTTGCACCCAACGGTCTTACGTCCGGGCACATAATCAACCAAATTCCAAACTTGGTTATCGTACATGGATTGGATCTCGCTATCCATTGCCTCTTTCCATTTCGCAGACTCCGGGCCTGCCATGGCTTCCTTATAGCTATTAGGTTCATCAAGATTTACTAGTGTACCATCACTAATATACGTGTCCCCTTCGGTAGTCATATGAAAACCATAAAACTGGGGATGAACTCTAACTCTATCGGAACGTCTAAGAGGTAAGGATTCGTCAATCGGTTCAACCGGAGTTTCCTCCTCGGGTTGAATGCCAGCGGTAGAGGTTCCTTCATCTATCGACTCTTGAATCTCTTCAAGTTCGATTTGCCTCCCACTGTCTCCTTGCCTTATGAGTTCTCGCTCTCGGAAAACTCCTCTCCTCGCAACAAAGACAACATTGTCTTTCGGTCTATAGAAGAGATATCCAAAGGATGTATGCGGGTAGCCGATGAAAATACATCGCTCACTTTGAGGTTCAAGCTTGTCATGAGTATCTCGTCTTACGAAAGCCTCGCAACCCCAAACCTTGATGTGTGCCAACGAGGGAGCTTTCCCCGTCCACATCTCGTGAGGTGTTTTGGCAACCTTCTTAGTAGGGACTCGGTTAAGGATATGGGCGGCAGTCTCTAAGGCATACCCCCAAAAGAAGATAGGTAGTGAAGCACGACTCATCATAGAGCGAACCATATCCAATAAGGTTCGATTACGCCTTTCTGCCACACCATTCAACTACGGTGTCCTAGGAGGCGTCAATTGCGAAACTATTCCACACTCCTTGAGATAATCGTGGAATTCAAGACTTAGGTACTCTCCTCCTCGATCGGATCGAAGCATCTTGATTTTCCTGCCCAATTGATTCTCCACTTCATTCTTGAACTCTTTAAACTTTTCGAAGGTTTCTGACTTTTTCTTGATTAAATAGATATACCCATATCTACTATAATCATCGATAAAAGTCACATAGAAGCGGTTCCCATCCTTCGTGGTTGATCTAAAGGGTCCACATACATCGGTATGTATTAGGTCCAATAGGCCCTCACCCCTTTCACAAGTATTCGTGAAGGGTGACTTAGTTATCTTTCCAAGTAAACAAGACTCGCATGTGTCATCTTCCCTAAGGTCGAATGACTCCAACACTCCATCCTTTTGGAGTTGGGCTATGCGTTTCTTGTTGACATGTCCAAGACGGCAATGCCACAAGGATGCTTTATCCAAACTAGTGGAAGAATCAATATTCAAAACATCATTTCCTAAGTTATCAACAATCATAACAGTTTCATATATTCCATTGCATGGTATAGCTTCAAAGTAAAAGACACTATTTAGATAAGCCATAATAGAACCATTCTCATTATTAAAAGAAAATCTAAATCCTTGTCTATATAAACCATGAAATGAAATGATGTTTCTAGCCATTTCTGGCGAATAGCAACAATTGTTCAAATCTAAACACAAATTATTCCTAAGCACTAAAGAATACACTCCAATCTTGGTAACATGCGACGATCTTCTGTTCCCCATGATTAGATTGATCCTTCCTTGCTCCACATCCCTACTTCTTCTTAGTCCCTGCACATTTGAACAAATGTGATTACCACAACCGGTGTCAAGAACCCAAGAAATAGCATGGTTAGAATCGTTAGATTTAATTGTGTATATACCTGCGAAAGATGGCTTGATCTTTCCTTCTTTGATTGCTTGCAGGTATTCTGGGCAGCTTCTCTTCCAATGTCCTATCTTGTGGCAGTGGTGGCACTCTGCCTCCTTCGGGTTAGGATAGGGCTTAGAGGGATCAACTTTGGTCCCACTAGAAGAGGCACCATCTCGGGCTTTAACCTTGCGATAGTTCTTTGATTGAGCCTTCCTCTTCTTTCCCTTTCCTTGACCAATTGCCAAGACAGGAGTAGCAGACGAATTGGGAGTAGGTGCAACAGACTTGTCTATGAAGTTGCTCTCAGCGACTCTCAAAAGACCTTGGAGTTTGCTTAGGGTGACCTCCTCTTTGTTCATGTGGTAGGTCATCCTAAATTGGTTGTACATCGGAGGCAAAGAGTGAAGCACCATGTCGATCGCTAAGTCTTCCCCAAAGTCAACATTTAACTTGCGAAGGCGATCGACATACCTTTGCATCTTTTGCAGGTGCACGGTAAGAGACTCTCCATGACCCATCTTAGCGGAGATCATGTTAGTGAAAATCTCATAACGCTCTTGTCTCGCGTTTTGGTGATATCTCTCCAACAAGTCTTGATGCATCTCGTATGGATATATGTCCTCGTAGGACTTTTGGAATTCGGAGTTCATGGTGGCAATCATGATGTAATGTACCTTCGTTGCATCTCGCTCATGAGTCTCAAAAGCGGTGATTTCAGCCGGAGTAGCGATTTCGGGGTTGATCTTCTCAAGATTTTCATCGAGGACATACTCCTTGTCCTCATAGCGAGCAATGGTGCGAATGTATCTTATCCATTCGCTAAAGTTCGTTCCATCGAAGGTGACCTTTTGGCAAAGGCTCATCAACGTGAAAGAACTCGCAGCAGCGTTGCTTGTGTTCGACATCTATAGAAAGGAAAAAGATAGATTAGAATAAGAATCCCTAACTATCACCCAATAAGAAAAAAATTAGGGTTAGGATCCAACAATAACATTTACATATTAGAAAAGGGATGCCGTAATCTAACATGAAAATAAATTGAAGGTAAGTGAATGACGATTCACTAATTCTCCATTACAAAACCTAGACTAATAGTCCTAAGTGTATTGAGAATTCCTAGGTTCGGATGAGATTCATTGAACTATTCAATTGCATGTTTAAATCTCGATATGCCCCTCTTGTTTGTGACTGGGATGCCGAGGATCACAAAGCGGGTGTGAATTACCATGCAAATTCACATGGTGCCTTCATTGTAACAATCACCTATTCGATGTGCCGGTAAACCACACACGCTCCATTGAACTATGATAAACAATGAATCACCCTTTGCCACCTTTGCTTAGAACCAATTAGTGTGCCGGTAAACCACACACGCTCCACTAACTTCTTAGCAAGGGTGCAAAGTGTAATTTCATGGGATTGCATCAATTCACTTTTCCTAAAGTAACTAAGATTGGGAAATTTTTAAAATGTGTAGTTACTTTGTACTTCTTATTATACTTTTAATGAGAGGATGAGGTTGCCCTATCCTACCCGTTCGGCTAACGACCCTCCACCAATCAAGCAAGCGGTGGGTGTGAGTGTACACCCATTAAGCGCCATTTTATAGGTCGCAACCTTATACCCACCTTATAGATCGGCTTCGTGAATGAGGCCTACTAACGGTAAGACTAGCATTTAGTTATACATATATATATTATTCTAGTAATATCATATTAGTATAAGGTTGTGTTTTAAACCTTTTAAAACGTAGGGTTTGAAATTTAAGTTGTCTAAATTAAAACCTTTTTAATCACAAATATAAATTTCAAAACTTTAGGGCAAGTTTTAAACATTTTAAAACATGGAGGATCAAATAACAAATAATTCCAATTAACAATTAATATCCTAATTATCTTTATTTGATTTATCCAAGATTTCTTTTAAGATAATTATCAAAATAATTAATCAATTATCATATAAGGAAATTAAATATTTTATTAGATGATAAATATCTTTAATTAGATCAAGATTATAGTCATATATATCAAAAAAATGGATTAGGGTTGATCTAATATGATTAAGGTAAGTTTCCATAAGATAAGCATGAAAAAATCCCGGTTTTGCCTAATCCTGACGCCCGGACTCGCCGAGTACACAAAGGGACTCGCTGAGTCAGGCCTACTCGCCGAGTCCACTTTGGAACCCGCCGAGTCCATGACTCATAAACCCAAAAATCGAATTTTGCAGGTTTGTTTCAATTAATCAAGCAACAATTTAAAGAAAACCAAGCTAGGCTTTGATACCACTGATGGGTTTTAGCCATAAGAACTTTCCTATGTGCGCATGCAAAACCCTATTGCTCGGATCTAGGCTTTCTAATTAAACATGCTTTCAATCCAAGACTTCTAATTGCTAATTAGGTTAAATAACAACATTGAAACATATCTAGAATCATACCTTTGGATTCCTTGTTGATCTTGTTGTCTTGGAGCTTCTAGAGTCACAAATGTCACTCCTCTAATGGCTTACAAACACCAATAGCAAGCAAGATGATTTAGGAGAGAGGAGAGGGGAGGAATTCGGCCAGAGTATCTCTACTTTAGATGGTGTGTCGAATTCCCTCACCCCTAGGGTCTATTTATACTTGTAGACTCCTTAAGGATTACAACTTTAACCCTAATTGGATAACTTAGACTTTAAGTTGATCCATATCCTTTACTTGATCACCCTATGGACGATTTTGGCTTATCCAAGCCCTAGAAATCGTCCATCCTATCATGGATAAGGATTTATAGTCTAAAGTGTAACTATCAAACAATTGACAGTTTATACCCTCTTATTTAATTAATCTCTTTAAGTCACCAAATTAATTCCAATCAATCTATGACTTATATTAATCAAATAACCACATATTATTCCTTATAATATTTACTCTCTCTTAACAAATCATCCATCAAGTTGCTATGGTGAAGGCAACCCAAAAGGACCATGCACAACCGGATCAAATACTTGCCTAATATAGTTGCAGCCTTAGACACTATTCCAACATAAACATAACACATTCATCACCAACATTACATAATACAACCAAAATTGTTTACATCAAGTACATTGTTAAATTACATAAGTTCAAATTGTTAAAAATGCGACAAGTGATACATAAACAAAACCAAACACACTTGCAATTCTTCCAGCTTAACGATTACCTGAGAATACAAGTTATTTTGAAAATGTCAACATATATAATGTTGTTGAGTTCATAAGTATGGTTGAATAAAAGTTTTTGTATCTTTCGTAAAAACCCAGAAAATCCGATATTTTCTGTATAATGTCTGAAAATGATGTGAAAATCAAGTATAAATGCATGTGTGAATTTCATAGTTGTAACTTATACGAGTATTGTTTAAATTCATTGTATAGTGAATAAATGATAAATGTATAAGAATATTTTCCCCATAAAATCCAATATTTTCCGTCTTAATGTCTAGGTTCTTGTTGATTACATGTTTTCGTGTTGACACAATTAAAGAATTAATCTTCTATGTGTTTATGCGGTGTTGAATCCCTACATGAGCCGTTATAACCATGCATGATAATGACTAAATCGCCCTTCTTGGCATTTTTTCCATACATCGGTCTTGCTAAGGATGTTTTCGCCCTAAACTGGCCTAGTCTAGTTGTAGCGAGCAACTAAGGCGTGGGGATCACCCCGTATAGATCTATACACAAACTCCCGCTTTCCATTCAGGAAACTCTGATTATAACTACAAGCTACAATTGTACACTCAGAGGTGCCAACCGACAAGTCTCACTAGATTCTTAACCTTTCCCGTTTGATAAGATTTTCCCCATGTTTAATTTTTTACGCATAGATTATAGATTTTTCCATTCCAAAGGTAAGTATACAAATTCATAAACTATGTAGAGGTATATTTACGATCTACAAAGTATGTATATTTTCATTCCAAGGCCAGTTAACATGTAAATGGGCCACAAAGGTCTAATAACATAATAAAAGGGTAATTTAGGCACAATAAGCATGAAAATGGGCCACAAAGGCCCAATAAACATGTAACCCATAAATTAGGCCCAAATTAACATGTAAGTGGGTCGTAAGGCCCACTAAACATGTCATGGAAAACATTGGGCTCGATATACACTTAATTGGGCCATTAGGGCCCAATGGCCAAGATCGTGAATGTTAGGTCCAATAAATAGTTATCGACGTGTTTCGTTCGTTTGTTTTACTCCGTTGGTTGTTTTAGCTTGAGGTTTATTAGATCGATAATAAAAATATCATTTTTCGTAAAAACGACATTTTTGGCCAATAACCTTCCAATGTTTAATTAAGGCCCAAAGTTTGTAAAAATGACACTTAGTCCATAAATTATAAAAAATTTCAATTTTGTCTCAAATGTCTTAAAATTTACGATTTTAGTCCAAAAAGTTTTAATTTCACTTTAGACCCCGGTTTTACAGAAAAGTGCATTTTAAACCCCTTGTTTGTAAAAATTTACACTTTCAGCCTAATTTTGGAAAAATTTACATTTGTGGTCTAGTTTACAAATAAATGTTATTTTTACCCTTAAATTTTGTGTATTTACATTTATGATCCTAATTATCGTTTCTAACCCCCAAAGCTCCAATTTTTTGCAATTTGGGCCCCAAAAACTGTGAGGCCCAAATGTTGGCCCATTAAGCTTAAATTTTCATTTTGACCCCTTTTTAAAAGTATGATTAACATATAAACACCTTTATATTCATGTAGAACCTGTTTAGCCCTTATGAAAGCTTAAATAACACTTTTTACCTTATATTTTGTTTTCTTGACAATTTTGGAACTTTAACAAAGTTGTTGTTGAAATCTTTTGTATCTTAAACATATAATCACTTTTGGCTTGATAATGTGGTGTATATAATGTCATAGTTCATATATCTTTGTTTAATATTACTTAAAATTTCGATATCTACAAAGATCTAACATATTTTTACCAAATAATTTAAGAAATCACACAAGACATGCATATAACACATAGACTAACACATTTTTCTTGTATTCTCCCCCAAAAATCATATAAAACCAAAAACAAGGGGGTATGAACTCACCTTTGCTTGATGTTTCGGTTTTTGAAGAAGAAACGGAAGAGATTTTTGGTATTAGCACACCTTTGATGTAGATGTCGAGTTTAGGAAGATTTCTAGGAGTATGATCACCAAAGATTTTGCTTAAAAGAGTGATCTAACAAGAGAATGTAGTTATAAAACTTGGATGTGTAAAGAGTTACGAAGAAGTGATGATTATCTTGTGAAAATCATCTTGAGACACAAGCAAAATCTTGAGAATTTTGAAGGAAGATATGAATGATTCTTGAGAGAATTGGAGAGAACTTAGTGTAATGTGCGTGTGTTTGTTGCTCTCGGTCGAGAATAGAAGAGGATAGGGGATAGAGATGGGTGAGGTGACTAACTTTGTTGCATGGTGGTTTAAAGCCTAGATGCATGTTGGATTTTATAGAGTGGGCACTATAAAGTCAACTCACTTAATTGTCTTCTTTTTTTTGTTCATTCATGGGCCAAGATTTTAGGGCAAAAAAGAAAGGGTGGAGTAGTTTGGTCCCATTAACTTTAGTTAGGATATTTAGATCCTATGCATAGAATTTTTCGGCCTATTGGGCTCTTGGAAGCATTCACAGCCCAATTAGAATAAAAGAATGGGCTTATGGCTCACTAATGGTTAATTGAATTAGTTATGGCCCAACAAGGCTTATTAGGGTTAGAATGAATTATTCTAGACCCAAATGGCCTAAAATGTTTTAGATTTATGATTTAGGTCCAATTAGGATCCTATTAGGGTTTCTAAGTTTAATAAGGTTGAGTTGGGTGCTTATTGGTCCATTAGGCTCGATAACGAACTCCTAGTCCAATATGGACTTAAACCCGAATTCTTAGGGTTTTTAGTCTCTTTGTTGAATGTGATTGATGAGTCTAATGTGCATTGTGTGAGATTTACTTAGAGTATAAGATTTACAATAGTTGGATGGTTACATAGGAATAGAATTTCCTAGGAAAAGTGTTAGTTGTGACACCAGTATGGTTATGATATGCCATTATGTGAGTAGTATGTTTATGATATGTTATTATGTGACTAGTATGGTTATGATTTGCCATTATGTGATTCAGTATGTTTATGCTGTGTTATCATGGAACCAACATGTTTATGATGTGTTATTATGTGATAGTGATAGGGGGTGAAATAGTCCTCGGATACCGGTTGAAAGATACCGAAGGGGGGTTAGCTCCCAGTTACTGGTTAAAAGATACCTAAGGGGAGGTTAGTTCCCGAGTACCGGTTGCAAGATACCGAAGGGGAGTCCAGCTCCCAGTTATGCTAGACAGATACCGGTTGAAAGATACTGAGGGATAGGCATTATGTGGTATGTGGTATAATGGAGGAACTCACTAAGCTTCGTGCTTACGGTTTTCAGTTTTGGTTTCAAGTACTTCGTTTTCAAAGGAAGGGAGTCGGCTCGATCGCAGCGCATCACACCATGTTTTCCGCACACGATATCCTTGGGCTTACACTCTGATATGATTTTATGATACTATGTTTTGATTATTGACACTTGGGTTTTGACATGAGATATTATTATGAATGTTTTTATACTAATGGTTTTATGTAATAACTTAATTAAAACAAAATTTTTGGCCTGTATTTTTGGGATGTTACAATATATCATCCCCATCAGTACTCCAAAGTCAGCAGAACTAGGGTCATGCTTAAATAAACGTTGTTTTGTAGGATACAAGGAATGAATGAAGTAGAAATACTTTCTCACACACTCATGCATTAGAAGTTTGTCTATAAGTTCCTGTTAAGATGAGATACGATATTACTTCTACTTACAACTTTTTTGTATTAATTTCCTTTTTCACAGTTGTTGAGAAAGAGGGATTTATATTAGAAGTAAGTATATTTAAAATATTTAAAAACTATAATTTTTTGTTGTTTTATAAGTCAAGTAGCTGTTTTTTTTTGTTGATGGTGTTTTTTATGGTGTTATTTTTGTTTTCATTGTTGTTTTTTACATTGTTTTTGATGTTATTGTTGTATTTTCTATTTTTTTTATGTTGTTCTTGCTGTTTTTTTTTTTTTGTAGTTTTTTGCATTTGAGGCAGTTTTTTAGCTGTTGTGGCTGTTTTTTTAGTAGTTTTTGTTTTTTGATGTTGTGGTTATTTTTTATGCTATGTTTCGCTATCTTTTGTTGTTTTTATACATATGCATATATTAATATGTAATATGCATATAAATGTATACACATGCATATGATGTATATAAATGTATACATATGTATATGATGTATATGTATATGATGTATATGCATATGCTTAAGATTAAGTATATGACATATGCATATTTATATGCAAATGTATATGCATAAGAATAACTATATGCATATTCATAAGTTTATGCATATGCATACCAATAAGTATATGTATATACACATGAATAAGTATGTATACATATGCATAAGAATAAATATATTTATCAACATATAAATAAGTATATGCATATGCATATGAATATGAATATGCGGATGAATAAGCATATTCATATTCATATGAATATACTTATAAGTATATACATATGCATATGCATATAAATAAGTATATATGAAGATGAATATGCATAAGAATAATTATATGCATATGACAATTAAATACATATGGCTATGCTTATGTATATGTATATGCATAAGAACAAGTATATGACATATGAATATATGCATATACATATGCATATGTATATACATATGCATATGCGTATACATATGCATATGCATATAAATATGCATATGTGTATACATATGCATATGCATATACATATGCAAAAGATTAAGTATATGCATAAGAAAATTAAGTACATATGATTATGCTTATGTATATGCATATGTATAAGAATAAGTATATGACATATTCATATTCATAAGTATATGCGTATGGATATTCATAAGTATATACATATGCATAAGAATATGTGCATTCATAAGGCAATTAAATGCATATAATTATGCTTATGTATATGCATATGCATATCCAAAAGAATAATTATATGACGTATGTATATTCATATGCATATGTATATTCATATGCATATGAATAAGCATATGCATATGAATAAGAATAAGTATATACATATACAAATTCACAAATATATGCATATGAATATGAATATGCATAGGCATAAGAATAAGTATACGCATACACATAAGAATAAGTATATTATGAATATGCATTCCTTTTTAAAAAACTTAAAAAATACTTAAAAAATATTTCTTTTTTTCAAATTAGTGAAAATATTCCTTTTATTTCGAAATTAATATTTAAAAAGGAATTATTTTCAAAAAAAATAATTTATACAAAAATCAATTCACTTGATTCTATGAGAATATCTCAAGCAAAGATGGAATCTGAATAGGAAATTATAACATGGCTTAATTCAATGTGTAGAAAAGAATCAGATGAAAACAAGACAACTACGAAACAGGGGAGGAGTAACTTTTCTGTGAAATTACTTTGGATATAATATTTTCGTTTATTCAAAGCTAAAAGATTTAATTAAAAACATTAAAAACTATCCTATAAATATAAAAGTATTGGAATCATTTTCTAGTACAAAATCCTATTTAAATGGTGAGTTTCCTATTTTACCCTTGACTAAAAACTGTCCCAGAATTCTGAATTATCCAACACAGTGAACATATGTCACTGATTGGGATGTATATCACTTATGCAACGTAGCAATGGTGGCTAATTTGGTACATGGTTTGAGGAGCAGGACTATGGGTTCCATGTAGATATTTCACGTTGAATGATGCTTCTCTCAATGTGATTGTTGTTGCAATAAAGCTACCAATATATTTCACATTATTTGATACATACATGAGCTTTTTGTGCACCATGATGGGTACCGTTTGCCTTCTCTAGAAACTATGAGCACCAAGGAACTTGTCACAAACATGATGAATACTAGGCTGTGTTCTGTTTGTGGTGAAGAAAGTTTCAGAATCGGTAAACTTTTCCAAAATAAATAACTAAATATACATTTTCGAGAATCTTTCACTTTCAATTCTATTTTTTATAGGATCGGATCATATACCTGAAAAGGATGGAAATTGGGTTGCTTTAGCTTGGATGTCTATTATTGCTTTTAAAAACAAAGACAACCTGATTAGTGGAAAACCTCTCACTGTTGAAGACATTGTAAAGCAGCACTGGGCGAATTCGGACGTGGTTATTACACTCAATACGACTAAAAAGTTTTTTAATTTTTATAATACTTATTTAACCACTAGTATTGTTTTAAAATAATAATTTTAATTTGATGTTGTTTTGTAAAGAATGTCGATAAAGGGAGTATGATCTGATGTGGTGAATGTTGGAAGTGATGATGAATTTGAATACAAAGACATTGATGGATGTTTGTATTTAGATAAACACATACATGAGTTGAATCTTATGACTACTTTTGTTGAAATCAATATTATCCTTCTTGACAAAACTAAAAAAACAACATAATATCAAGTAATGGATCTTACTAAACAAAAAAACAATGCATTAACCAAAGGCATAATATATATATATATATATATATATATATATATATATATATATATATATATATATATATATATATATATATATATATTAAAATTTTACTTCAAATTAAAAGTTTTCTATTTCTGTAATCAAACAATGATTTAGTAATTAATCCGTTGGTTCTTTCCTTTAATTTCTAGGTACAAAAGAAATTCATCATAAAAAACAATCAATTCCGTGGTTCGTTCGTTCATTCCTACAAAATAAATTCGTTGTTGAACTTCGTGCTCTCTCTCTTTCTCTCTTTCTTTCTCTCTCTCTCTCTCTCTCTCTCTCTCTCTCTCTCTCTCTCTATATATATATATATATATATATATATATATATATATATATATATATATATATATATATATATATATATATATATATATATAGGGTTAGGTTCATTTGAGACCACTATATTTTGTAAGATATGGGGATGCAATCATAGCCGTATATTCTCGAGATAAAAAAAATTAATGCAAAAAATTGAAAATTTTCTAGTTTTTTTTAAAATATTATTTTCATCCTTATTTCCCAAAACAAACATTAAAAAAAATAAATTCAATATATATATATATATATATATATATATATATATATATATATATATATATATATATATATATATATATATATATAGACACACACACACCGTTGTTTTCGAATATCTGTGAAATATTCTAATATAAAAATTACAACACGACTGTTAGAATATTCATATATTCTATTAGAATATTAGAATATTCTACAAATTCTAACAATTTTAGAATATTTTAACATATCTAACAATTATAATAGAATACTAGAATATTCTAACATTCTAAAAAATTAATTTGAATATTTACAGCGTAATACTCTATTTGAATATTTCATGTATATTTTAAAAATAATGGTAATTCAAAAAAAATATATTTTTTTTTGGGTAAATAAATGATGAAAGTAATAATTTTTTTTTTTGGGATTTTCCTTTTACTTTGCATTCGAGATTTTTTTTTTGATCTTTAAGACGCATGGCTAGGATCGCATCCTCATGTCTTAGAAAATTAACATGGTTTCAAATGAACTTCTCTCTCTCTCTCTCTCTCTCTCTCTATATATATATATATATATATATATATATATATATATATATATATATATATATATATATATATATATATATATATACACACACACACACACTCATTTTATTGAAAAAAATAAATAGTTATTCTCCATTTTGAACAAATATTTTAATATTCAACCATCTTTTCCTTGTAATAATTTTGTAAAAGAGAATAGTAACTTCTTGGAAACTAAAGAAGGGTCCTCGCGTTGCGGGAGCTGGAATTTAACTTCACTCTTTTTGAAATTTAATGCGATTCTATAGCTAAAGGCATTTATCTGCGTGTAAAAATCGAAACCAATCGAACAAACAAAAACACAATAAATCCATGAATAACCCATTCACGAATTATGGTAATTGATTATTCATCGAGGTTAATGTATGTGTGCATCGTGTCATAAAGTATGCAAGTTCAATCATCTGCTCCTATTCGAAATCTATTTCCGTCTGGAAAAAATTTGACTAAATTAATATTGCCTTCATGCCCATGAAATGTTCTTACTGCTTGATTTGTAACACATGTGTCCCACAGACGTGCAATTGCATCATAAGATCTGGAAACAAATATTCTTCAGTTTGATCCATTGATTGAAACACTAGAATTCAGAAGAACACATACAAGAATTGTAAATTCCAGGAGCTAAATGTATGTTGATTTGAGAAATATATGAGTTGGGTCGCTGCCATTAAAATTTTTGAAAAAAAAAATCAACTTTAAAACTTTTCACCCATATTAGCAATGTACTTACATCCCTTTTCACTGTGATTTCAGTAAAACAGCTTTCGTTTTCTTCTCTATGATCTCTGATCCTTTGTCATCGAACGAAACTTTCAGTCTGGTCCCCACAACCAATTGTGAAACACTAATTGGATTTTGTTGTAATTCTTCCACATAAGCCACCTTTCGGATCGAGAAATCTCCATTTGTGATCATCCTGTATCCTTTTATTGTTCCATAAGAGTTGTTACCGTACTTGACACATCCACCATTTTTGAAAGACTGAAACTCCATTAGCTCTTCCTTCCTCCCTGTCATGTGATGCGAGCAACCACTATCAATGTACCATTCATTGTCAAACTGATCGTCACGTATTACCTGCAAGAATCAAGTAGATTTAGGAACCCAAAGTTAATTGGGTCCTCGTGAGCCTTTTACAGAACAAGGAAAAGTAATAACAGGATCAACCAAATACATTCGTTTTTCTAAAGTGGTTTCATTTTTCCTTTTAATGGTGAAAACTTTGATTATATTATTCGTTTTGTTTGAATTAGTTTGTTTTTCTTTAGGATGATTCTCAACGAATGCCTTCTTATCCTTCCTAAGGTTAGTAGTCATATTCTTGGATGGAACTTCATAATCCGAGAAGAGTTTTTCCCTTCCCTTTAGCATCCTTGATAGGAGTTTTATTTGGTGTTGAGTGAGGTGAATTGTGTGTCTTGGTGATGATGACATTTGAGCGAGACTCCCCTTTGGTTGTTGTGAAGCACAAGAATAACAATGTGAACACTGTTTGGGGTTCGCTTGAGCATGTGCATTCTTTCTCTGTCTGGAAGCGTTTTCTTTATGCACATAGCTAGAATTCTAGGATTTCCAAAACTGCTTCCTTTCGTTGAGATTTTTCTGATATCTCCTATTGCACGATCCTTTCTACTCTGCAAATTGTTTGGATGATTTGTGAATATACACATTAGGTTTCGGTTTCCTTGCAAGAGTTTCGCTTCTTTTAGCGTGAGTTTTGCTTGTAATTTTGGTTTGGCTTTGAACCTTCTTAGTACCGCTTGTACTTCATGTCTCAAAAATTGATGGCTTATTTATTGGTTTTGCAACGTAACGACCTTTCACCCTCCATGTGGTTCGTTCTGATAATCCAACTGTTTCATCCATGTTATCAATTGGGGCAGACCAAAAATGATTGTCACAACCATCAACATTGTCTTCATCGACCAAGGTTGTTAGTTTGGTTGTTTGGCTCTTGGTGACTCTAGTGGTGGCGTGCACTTGATTTTGTACGGTTTGTACCCTTTGGTATACCACTTCCTTCTCTTTCATGCTTTTGATCTTGTCTTTAGAAAAATGAGCGAACTCAACAGATTATTCATGTATAAGGACTTTCGTTGATTCGGTTTCGGTCTTAATAAATTCAGAATAGTCAACCTCGTCCTCTATATATATTTTACTCATGTCACTGTCCTCATCAAATTCAGAAGTATTTTCTACATTTATTTTTTTATCTGAAGTCAACTTGAAACTCGATGAATCAAATTTCTATACAGCTTCGGTCTTTATTTTCAATTTGTCATTTTCATCTAATAAGTTTCTGAGCATGTCCTTGTGGTCTTTGGGCTTAATAAAGGACTCAATTTTGTCAAGACCAATCCTATAGGCATCAGAGGTTTCTCAGATGAGACAATTGATTCACAGTTATAGCATTCAACGTCTATTTTGTCTTCCTTTAATTCAAGGAAAGGCAAAATCATTTTGTGAATCTTTGTGCTAATTTCACAATCTAAATGCAACTGTGTAATATTGTTGTAAAGATGTTTAGCAATTAAACAAAAAATGTTCCTTTGGTTTCAAAATTTTCAAATTATCACGTTGCAAATAAATCAATTCGTCTCTTGCCCTAACCAATTCTAATTCCTTCTTCTCCATCAACAATCTTTGCTCATCACTCTTGGAAGACACCCTGCTAATTTGATCAGTTAGGTTAGAGTTTGTGAGGCGAGTTTGTTTGAGGCTACTACTTAAACAAGAAAATTTGAATTTTAAATCATTTAATTACTTTTCTTTGTTAGAAATAGGTATTTTGAGTGATTTGAGGATGGAATTTACCTTCTTGATCAACTGATCACATTGGTTGATCTGTTCTCCAAATGGTTTCGCTGCGAAACATCTATCTTCCCCCTCTTTTGCCTCATCATGCTCCCCATCTGTAGTATAACCTCTCATTTGTGACACACCAGCTGTCACCATTAGACATTTCTAGCAAACTCTGAACCTTCTTCCTTTGCAACAAAGGCACTGTCATGATGGTTTGCGAACTTCCTCATCTTTAGAGTTAGTAGACCATACTTCTAGTCCACCGAACTCGTTTTCTTCAACATTTTTTTGCACAAGTAACATAGGAGTAGATTTATCGTTAGACTTATTCTTTTGGTTCTCTTCAACCTTACACATGTACTAAGCTTCGTCATCTGTGACATCCCCAATTTCGCGGCCAGAAAAGACCGATTTGTTTATGCTTTGTTTTAAAATCAGAGTAATCCTTTTTAAGGAAAACAGTTGCGGAATTTGTCCCAAAAACAAAATATGATAACCATTTATCAAAAAATTTCTCAAAGAGAATGTATTTTCATTAAATAATAAAACCTCGGGATGTCATGTTCCGATACAAACCAAAAGCATAAACAATATAAAATATACCTTACAACAGTTATTTATAACTACTGATCTATAATCCAAGTTCTCTCATCAAGACCACCAACTTATACCCTTGTGCCATTACCTGTAATGCAAAGAAAACTGAGTGGGTCAGGCTTGGGAGCCTGGTGAGCATATAGGGTTTTCAACCCACAATAATACATTTATTATATTCAATTATCAATCAACCAACCCAATTACCCATCCCCATTATCCTCTTTATTTCTTAAGGTTTTCCCTAAGAAGCAACTATCCTTTATCCATTCGTTCCTAAGGTTTTACCTAAGGTATCGGCATGAAGTCCATTGCTGCCAAAATTTATCTATCAGGTACTAAATAAATAGCTATCTGGCGCTAACTCCATAGTCACCAAGGTTCACTCAACAAGCGCTAACTCCATAGTCGCCAAGGTTTACTTAACAATTGGCGCTAACTCCATAGTCACCAAGGTTTACACAATAGTAGGCGCTAACTCCATCGTCACCAAGGTTTACCTAACAATAGGCGCTAACTCCATAGTAACCAAGGTTTACTTAACAGTAGGTGCTAACTCCATAGTCACCAAGGTTTATTTTAACATGCGCTAACTCCATAGTCGCCAAGGTTTACTTTAACATGCGCTAACTCCATAGTTGTTAAGGTTTACTTTAACATGCGCTAATTCCATAGTCGCCAAGGTTTACTTTAACAGGCTCTAACTCCATAGTCACCAAGGTTTATACAATAGGCACTACGTCTCATAGTTGCCACTATTTCATCTACCCATGTTCTACCCAACATGTTTTGTAGATATAAAATACATATATAGTTTGAATCATTTAACACCCGTATAAAAACATCAATTCCAAGCCCATCTCAAATAGACAAATAATATATAACACATAGCACGTATTTCATAGTTAATACTTTATATTTATGTGTTAGAAGAAAGTAACCACACACTGACACATATAAACAACAATATATATACACACAGTACGTATTTTATAAAATACTTCATATATATGTGTAAGATGAAAGTGACTATACACTCACTTGATTAGACGATGCTCGGACAACACTATGACTCTTCAAGTAGATCTCTTCGGTGAAACCAGGATATCTTCACACACCAAGTTTCTCACGGACACAGCTTCGGCTCGGAAACTCTTTTCTTCTCGGGATCTTCGGGCTTCGGGACTTTCTTCGGGTCTCGAGATTGATATCGGGGCTTCGGGGGTTAAAATAGGGCTTAGAGGGTGTATCAGGAGTGGGAGAGAAAGGATGGAGCAACCATAGTCGGTTGGCCCTTCAAATCTATTTATAGGGCAAATTTGGCACTTGCCACGTCGTGGCACCCTTTTTCCACATCGTGGGCTTGGTCATCACTGCATACGTCATTGCAAGTTGCATTTGGGGGACTCTCGGAGGTGTCAGGAGACTTTCCACGTCGTGGCACTGCTTTCCACATCGTGGTCTCTAACACAGCTTTTGGGTTCGCGCCCCGGACTTCATAAATTCATAACTTTCGCATACGAACTCCATTTTCGATGTTCTTTATATCGACACGAAGGTGAGATTATGCTCTACAACTATCGTTTAGACTCCATTGGCTAATTTTGACTTTATTTTTAATATATTATAATTATATTACTTATATATTATTTTTAGTAGGTCGGGACAGGAAAACTCCGTTATAAACTCATAATTCCTTCGTCTGACATCCGTTTTCTTCCGTCTTTCCGTCGTTGCACTACTATCGATGAGATATTCAATTCTTATTTGGATTGTTTTGGATAAATATCACTTTAACGTAAATTCAGTATTTACGTTGCGCCGTGTCGTGTCGGTTCTATCGCGAAACTTCGACAGGTCATAACTTCTTCGTTATACCTTTATATTTTCGGAAACCTTAAGACATATACTAAAACTCGGTTAAGGTTAATCCTTCTAAATAATCTTACATCAAAAAGTCATTTTTGATGCTTATCGTCTCTAAATTGACTAGCCCGGATCTACGGGCGTTACAATTATCTCCCACTTAGGATGATTACGTCCCGGAATCATCAACGAAAATAGGACTTGTATAATGATTCCATACGCTATCTCTTCATCCTAGGTAGTAACCGTAACTTCTATGTTTCCTCGAAAGAGTATTTAACTCTATGGCTATCTTGACCGCAGACGATGCCCAATCTTGCATCTGCTTATCGTACTATGTTGTACTTACAATCATAACTTCCGAGTTACAAAATAAATCCTTATTGAGGACTCCTTCTTCTTCTTAGGATAAGTACATTCCCTTATCTATTGTAACAGAACGATGGGTCGTGTCTCGATGACCTCTCGTCGTAGTCGGACTCAATTTGATATGACCACTAGGGTTGGAATAACAATAATCTCCTTAGTCATTACCGAAACGATGGTAACGACATAGTTGAATAAAATGAGACCAATCACTAGTTTCTTGGTAACCTTGTGACTTTCCCTGATCCAAGCGTGAGTCCTGTGCTTCCAGTAGTATAGATCTCTACTACTATTCACACCTACTCATACTCGTCCCAAGTATTGTCTCGCAATCCCCAAGTCCTAAAATCACAAAACAATTAAACACATACGAATGTGTACAATGAATCATAAAATTTTTTCCTAGACTCTACTAGGACTTCTTCCATGCGTATCTTCTATCATCAATCATGCTTCAACTCGATTAGTGGTGTAAAGTTCATCCGATGGGACAACTTCAGGAATAACACCAACTGTTCCATCATTCCGCCAATCGAAGGTGTACTTTAGATGTTCCGTACTCCTCTAAATGTTCCATTATCTTATCAGACATAAACTAAAGGCGAGACACCACTCTTACGATATCTTCCGATAGGTGTCATTCACTATCATAAGCCTTTTGATTTCCTCCATTTACTTAATTCTCTACGAGTCTTCACCATAACGCTTTGTACACCCAAGCAGACGTTCGGTGGACCGGGCGAGAATTTAAGATAAGAAAGCTTTATTTACGATAGACATATAAATCTCCTTATCACTCCGAAACATTTACATGATAGTCCTCATATCGTAATCATACGCTGAAAATCCTAAACACATAAGGTTTCCATATCCGGTTCGCAACAAACCATAGATCCAAACAAACAATTTCATATATGGCAAACATATAGCATTTAGCACATAAAAGCATTTTAGTCGTCTTTCCTAAAATATACTAGTGCTCGTGCCTAAAATATGGTAGACACTCATCTCACAGTCATCACTTAGCATTCTAAGTTTAAGTCTAGAAATCCTACAAATTCCTAGTTCGCTTAAACTAATGCTCTGATACCAATTGTGACATCCCCAATTTCGCGGCCAGAAAAGACCGATTTGTTTATGCTTTGTTTTTGTAACGTCCCGATTCCAGGTATAAATTTAATTAAAGAATAATTGGTATTATGTCCTACTCGGCGAGTTGGTTGCCCTACTTGCCGAGTAGCAGTGGGATTGGATCGCGTGTTTAGTGACCTACTCGGCGAGTCCACCAAAGGACTCGGCGAGTAGGAGCTGGCAGATGAAACCCTAAATTCTAGGGTTTTACACCCTATTTAAAGGATCATTGACCTCCACCAGCCTCCCCTTATGCCTCTTGTCTCTCTCTCAAACCCTAAAACGTATGTGTGTGTGTGTGTGTGTTTTTGGTGTCAAAGCTTGAAGGAATGACTTTGGAAGGAAGCAATTGAAGAAGAAAACAAGAGCAAGGCTAGGAACTCGGGAAAAGCTAAGGGATTGCATCAGCCATCACTCTCTGGAAGGTAATAGGCTATTCCCTTAGGCTCTTTTCACTTTGAACCTCCCTTGGATGGATGCTACGAAGGACTCTCCATGTTTAAGCTAAGATCTGAAGTTATAACTTCAGATCTGGACTTCCCTTGACCTCTAGATCCATAAAGTTTCCAGATTGTGCAAGGTTGAGACTCTCCCAAGGGGTAAAACTCCATTAAAGAGCTTAGATTGATTATTTCGGGCGTTTAGAGCCTTGCATGTACGTAAAGATTGCAACTTTACGTAATAAATGTGCCTTAGGAGCTTGGATCTGTAATTTGGGGCCTTGCCATGGCTTAAAACGCAGCTGCATGGATTAAGATCTGCATGGACTCGGCGAGTTGATTGAGGGACTCGGCGAGTCCGTTGAAGATGGCCATAAACTCGGCGAGTTGGATGAACAACTCGGAGAGTTCGTTGAAGATTGCCTTGAACTCGGCGAGTGTTCGAAAACCCGGCGAGTCGGAGACCTACACTCGGCGAGTCGAGTCAACATGGACTGTTGACTCTGACTCTGGACCTTGAATTGGACCAGGGGGTTTACCAATTGAATTCTGTGGGTTCCTGGGATTGGGAGATTTATAAAAAGGTTGTGTGGTACTCTTAGGTGGCGAAGTTCATATTGGACCCGGGAGTTGAGCTTTCTTATTTCCGACGAAAGTTGCGAGGTGAGTTATCCTCACTATACTAAGGGGTCTAAGGCACCTAGGCCGGCCCATTGGATTTGATATCCTGGTAGTCATTGATATGTTGAGTTGAGTTAGTAATGTATGCCAGTTGATATGCTAGTCGGGTAGATCTATAGGATTGTCTGTGATACTGATTGATTGCCTGTATTGCATTTATCTGCTACATGTCGACATGTTATGTGGGGTGGGTTGAGGTTGTACTGCTCCATGCGGTAGCCTACAAACCCGAGAGTCAGATATGAGCTGAGGTCCTAGTAGGCATTCCAGACTCATACTAAGGACTCGAGAGCATTCAAGATACGAGCTGAGGGCCCGGTAGGCATTCCAGACTCATACTGAGGGCTCGATGGCATTCCAGATACAATCTGAGGGCCCGGTGGGCATTCCAGACTTGTACTGAGGGCCTAGGGGTAGTCCAGCTTGTAAAGTTGTGGAACCAGTGCATGTTGTCCTGTTTTGATTGATATGATATGCTAAGTTGATATTGCTATGTGAACTGTATGTGTATCGGTATTTTGGGGGTAACTCATTAAGCTCTCGGACTTACTGTTTCAGTTTATTGTTTCAGGTACCTCAGGGGATCGCGGCAAGGCTAAGGCTTGATCGTACAGCTCCTCCTATTGTATTATGTTTCTGTGGAAAACTCTGATATAAATGTATTTTGAAAACAAAGTTGTAATGTTTTGATGAATTTGACGTGTTTTTAAAAATTTAAATTCGGCTTAAACTTTGAGTGTTACAAGTTGGTATCAGAGCCTTGGTTTGAGTGAATTCGAGGAACATTTTTGTGAATCCAGTCTTAAATCGAGGAAAGATTTCCAAAATGGTTTTAAATGGTTTTCAAAATAAGTAAAGGAGGATGCAAGGTGTACGATCAGCCGGAGCCAGTAAGTAGACCCCAAAATACCATACAGTTATTTGATATTGTGATATGTTAGAACAACATGCTAGTACTAGGCTTGGGATCTTCAAGAATTGCATGATAGAATTGCCTGATTATATGATGCCCAATAGCCTAGGGATCCCTTGTGTGAGATTGACATCATTACTGTAGTTGTCTAATGTATGCATCATAATTGTACCTAATTAAGATCTTATAGCCTGAGAATGTTTGATTTGGCCTTATGTTCTGTTCTTGTTGGATTGGGAGCTTGGGGTAGGATTGGATATTCGAAAGTATATAGCGTCCAACGTTATGTATGGCTAGCATATGTTCGTGCTGCAGGGTTGGTGGAAGTTTTACGAGTAACAGGGATTGAGTGAGACCGAGAGGTCAGTTATGAGATATTTAGCATTCCTCTAGGAGTGAGGGTTGAGCGCTCGCCTTATTGTGCATATTGTTAGGGTTGTGGGGATACTTGGGACGAATATGGGTAAGTATGGAAGGTATTAGGGGCCCATGCTACTGAAAGCACCGAACCTATACACGTGCCAAGTAAGTCGCAATCCCTAGGGTTAGTGGGGAGTTGGCTCCCAAATATTTATATGAATTATCTAATATCTTGTGCTATGTTTCAGAATGGTGATGACGAGATGCTTCTTGGTTGGATCCGGTTCGAGATCAGGATCAGGGGATGGAGGCTAGGAGGGGCCGACAGCACCTGAGCCAGTGGTGCAGATGGGTACATAGGAGTTTGTAACAACCCGAAATTTCGTACCATCTCTTGTAACTCTTTCGTAGTACAATTCACGCAACCAATCGTCGTTTTCAAATTCAATTCCGATTTTAATATTTAATTAAGTCATTTATTTGTACGTATCTAAAATGACTTAATCGGTGTCTTAATACATTTAGAAATCATTTTAACACTCCATTTTAGTGATCGAAATACTTCTAGAATTTACCGTATCCGGTTACGGCAACATAATCGGGTACAACCAAAAGCCTCGCCTAACGCCGGTATCGGGTAGAATTCCACCGTATCCAAACCTTAGACACTATATAAAGTGTTCTAAGCCCTCATTTGAAGCTTTTGGCCATTCTTTCATAAACACTTCCCACCTCTCTCCTAATCCATAATCAAAGGTCCAAAAACAAAGATCTAAGGCTTCAAATCAAAGAGGTAACATCCCTAACTTGTTATCTAACCTCTTTAGCCTTCAAATTTATGTTTAAATTAATTTTTGGGACCTAGAACATGAGTTTACGGCCAAGGATCAAGCTTGGGCCGTAAACACTCAAAAATGGGGTTTTTAAGCCAATAAACCCTTCCAAATCATAGTTGGGACTTAGATATGACCTTAAGGCTTGCAAATCTGGACTTGGAACACATTAAACATACATTTTGGGGGACAAACAAGATTTTACAGCCAAGGCATGTGCTTGGGCCGTAAACCTTTCAAAAATGGGGATTTAACACCTTAAATCATGTCTAAATGCCTTGTAACTCAACCAATAGCCTTGTGGTAAATCCTAGATCCTTCTAAAAATAGTTTGGGGGTTGGTAACACATCAAAAATACTACATATAGGAGTTTACGGCCTAGGAGCATACCCTTGGTCGTAAACTCATGAAACTATGTCAAAGGATGCATCTAATTCACTCCAAAGGCTTGTATAAATTTCTAGAATCACATGTGATTGTTTAAAGTGGAAAAAACTAATTTTTCATGAGCATAAGAGAGTTTACGTCCATAGAACATGCTTCTAGGCCGTAAACTCCTAAAAATATGTTAAATGGTGCTCTAAATTCATAACAAGGCTTGGAAAATTAACTAGAATCACATGTGATTGCTCCTTGTACCTCAAATCAATTTTCCTTCATCCTATGAGAGTTTACGGCCGTAAACTCCAAGTTTACAGCCGTGAACCCCCTTTTAAATGGTATAAATCCATTCAAACCATTCCAAGGCATTTTAGAAATCCATTCCAACAATCCCCATGTCCAAACAAGCCATTAAACACTCAAAATCACACCAACATGAGTTTACGGCCGTAAACTCATGTATGTGTGTGTTTTGTGGCTGTAAACTCCCTTAAATGTTTAATCTTGGGGAGTAAACTCAAATCCCAAGTCCCTAGTGCCATTACACGTCCGAAGATGTCACCCGGGTCACTCCAAACGCTCGTTTTGAGGTGTTTAACCTTGTTGGAGTGTAATGTTCCATATAATTAGTGAATGTATCCCTAATTGAATATATATGGACATTATTTCATTTTACATAGGGACATCGCGAGTAATCAAGCCCCGAACCCACGTTTAGTGTCCGAAACCTTCGCATTCCCGAGCCTGGTGAGTTCATACCCCTACCCTTTTTCACTGTTTTCACTGTTTTCAGGGGGGGGGGGGGAACACAAGCAAAGTACAAGGGATTACTTGTACTCAAAACATGTTTTAAAATGTGTGTTTCACATTATTATATGCTTTTAACACTGATTACCACAACTGATAACCGTTTGAACATGCAGATCACGTAACATATAATTGTGAAATGGGTTTTAAACTGTTATGTTTTACATATATTTCACAATTGGCTTTCCACATTTTATCAGTTAAAAGCATGATACTAGAAAATTTGAATATAATACCTGTACACTATTTTGTCCTCGGTAACACTCCATAGAGATACGCGAGTGGAGGACTATCATATTATTACTAGTAAATTTGTTAATCATGTGTGATTGGAGACACGTCCTCGGCGAACACTCCACAGAGATACGCGAGTGGAGGACTACACCCGTAACCAGAATCTATGGTACTTAGAGAGTGTGACTTGAGTGTATAGATCTATACAGGGCTGACTACCCCACACCTGGCTGCTAGCTACAGCCGAACCGAAATGGTTCAAGGGTGACGAAAGTCATAAGTATGTGGACTACTTATTGCCACAGGTTTAGTCCATTGTATGGTTATGGAACTCGCAATTAGGATAACAGAGATTTACTCATAGTAATAATGAATCATTTTATACATTTTACTGAAAATAAGTTTTCAGTATACATCTTTTACGTACGGTAACCAATATTCATGAAAGTATGGGACTTTCCTGGGGAAAACCTGGAACATAGCCACGTATACATCTTTTACATCGTTCACATTGAAAACCAACATGCAGGAAAGCATGGGGATTTCCTGGGTAACACCTACATAACTAGAAAGTGTAACAAACTGGATAACATTACATCTTTTACAATTGGTAATATACAATAAGGAAAGTATGGGACTTTCCTGGGAATACATGATAGGTAAACAGAACATTTTAACAAGCCGGATAACCAAACTATACATGTTTTCAGTTTACAAACTTACTATACTTTACATTTGTGAAACAACAACCAACTTTTAAGAAAATATGGGATTTTCTTGGTGTGCGTAACATTTCAGAAACAGAAAGGAATCTGGAACATTTTCACAAACAAAAACCGCTTATGAACTCACCAGCGTCATGCTGATTTTTAAACCGCTTGTGTTCTCAAGTCAGCGTTAGAACAGGTACCCGAAGATCCTTTTTGCTTGAAGACGGAGTACTCAGAAGACCCGTTTCATTTTGTTCATATATATACTATGTATCACAGTTGTACAAACTTTACTTTTGAAACAACTGTAAAACTTTTCTTATGTAATGTAATGGTTGTTTTACTTTACTTACTATGTGCATTGGATTTGATACTCAACGTGGAGTCAACCCCGGAAATGTTTCCACCTTCGGTTTTCGGGGTGTGATAGATTGGTATCAGAGCCCTTATTTATAGTGAATGAAGTATACCAAACCTTACATGGTATAAAAATATAAACACTAAAGGGCCTAAGTGCTCTGAATTAAAAGTATCTTCAAACTACAAGTATTTTCAAAAGTATACAAGTATACCAAACCGTCGAGATTTGTAACCACAAGTAGAACAAAACATAAGTAAATGGGTGTTGTGTACTGCGGTTAAACCTGGGCAGTTATGTAGTCATGTCTAGGATCAATATAGCCTGGCCAACTATATTCATTCGAGACACGGCCAACATGTGCTTGGGAGTGACTGTGGTGTGCGCCATGCCTAAAACTTACCTTAATACCACAAACATCGAACCAGTGTTGTAAACAAATCCTGAAATACTATGGGAGTATTTCTCGATGTCAATTCATGTAGAAATCCTCATCCTAGTAGTGTTCCGTGATCATTCCTTAGCGATAATTTATCTGTTTTGATAACTCTTTCCTGCTTTATCGCTTATTCAGAACATATAACTGCCATATCTATCGATTCATTGTAGAGGACTTACCATCCTCTCTTTCTTGATCTTATTAGATCAAGATGCCTCCTAGAAAGAGACCCAACTCAAAGAACAACAACAATCCTTCTTCGCCGCCACCTCCTCCCCAGTTTGACCTAGCATCACTCCAGATGGTCCTGACTGCTGCAATGGTGGCAGCCATGTCACAAATGAACCCTGGTGGTTCAGGAGGTGGTCCCCAATCCCAGAACCCCGAAGTTAACCAGGGACACCAAAAAGGGGGTTCCTATAAGGATTTCATGAACGCAAAACCAACATCCTTCAATGGTGCTGGAGGTGTCATTTCTTTATCCCGATGGTTCGAGAAAATCGAATACATCTTTGAAATATGTGCTTGTGCGGAGTCCGATAAAGTTAAATTCGCAGCTTGTACTTTCGTCGATAAGGCCTTGACTTGGTGGAAGGTCGAGTCAAATCTCTGACCTTACCCGTAGCCAATGCCATGGGATGGGAAGCCATGAAAGAACTCCTCATTGCTGAGTACTGCCCCCGTGGTGAAATGCAGAAGCTAGAGCACGAGCTCTGGAACCTGAAGATGAAAGGTTCCGACATTGCTGCATATGCTTCCCGATTCGATGATCTTGCCCTTCTTTGCCCTAGTTTGGTCACTCCTGAAAGCAAAAAGATCGAGAGGTTTATTTGGGGGCTAACCAATCCAAAAAAGGGTCATGTCTTAGCTGCTCGCCCGGATACATATGATAGTGCTAAGACTTTAGCCCAAGCCATAGTCCATCACTGTGATGATGTCGAGGAAATCACTACCACTTCTGAGCCGACTCAAAGGAGTGGCGAAAAGAGAAAATTCTGGAAGAAGAAGAAGGGTCAATCTTCTCAAGGATCTTTCAAGAAACAGCAGACTGTAGCAGTCCATGATGCTACTACCCATGTTGCTGCTACTTCTGTTGTGGGATCCACAGCTCCAACTCCTACCAGTAGATATGTTGGTAATCTTCCTTTGTGTGACAAGTGAAAATACCATCACAATCCTGGTCCCTGCCGAGAACTATCCTATACCAACTATGGTAAGAAAGGGCACACAGTTCGATTCTGCAAAACTCCTACCCAATCAGCCAACCAATCATCTGGAGCAGGTGTTAGTCAAGCCTGCTACAACTGTGGAGAAGTTGGGCACTTTAAAAGGAACTGTCCCAAGAAGTCAACTGTTGATAACACTGGAAGGGTTCTAACCATGGGACGGGAGGAAGCAGTCGTCGATCCCACTGTTGTTTCGGGTACGTTCCTTCTCGACAACTCCTATGCTAGTATTCTTTTCGATTCGGGTGCTGAAAGGAGCTTTGTTAGTCATGCATTCAAACATAATCTAAAACGTAATCCCCGACCACTAACTGAAACTTTTACCGTCGAGATGGCTAACAGTGAGAAAGAAAGCACTAACGATGTATTCATAGGTTGTACTCTTACCCTAAATGATCACTCATTTCCTATAGATCTCATGCCCGTTTCCATTAAGAGCTTTGATGTTATCATTCGCATGGATTGGTTGAGTCCCAATCATGCTGATATCCTTTGTTACGAAAAAGCCATCCATCTCAACCTTCCCTCGGACCAAACTCTCGTAATCTATGGCGATAAACCTAGTTCCAATCTTCATATCATTTCCTGCATCAAAGCTCGAAAGCTCCTACGAAAGGAGTGCATTGCATTCTTAGCCCATGTGATCAACGAGAAACAAGAAGCTATAGACCTCGCGAGCATCCCCGAAGTCTGTAAATTTCCTGATGTGTTTCCCAAAGAACTTCCAGGAATTCCTCCCGAGCATCAGGTTGAGTTCCGTATTGACCTAATTCCTGGAGCTACCCCCGTAGCAAAGTCTCCGTATCACTTGGCTCCAGCAGAAATGCAAGAGTTATCCAGTCAACTCAATGAGTTGCTCAGTAAAGGATTCATTAGACCGAGTTCCTCACCATGGGGAGCTCCGGTACTGTTTGTCAGGAAGAAAGATGGATCCTTTCGGATGTGTATCGACTACCGTGAATTGAACAAGTTGACCGTTAAGAACCGATATCCTCTTCCGCGAATAGATGACCTCTTCGATCAACTCCAGGGAGTCAGTTACTTCTCCAAGATAGACCTTCGATCAGGGTACCATCAGCTACAAGTCCATGAGAGTGATGCGTCCAAAACAGCTTTTAGGACTCGATATGGACACTACGAGTTCGTAGTGATACCCTTTGGTCTAACTAACGCATCGGCGGTGTTCATGGACCTGATGAACCGGGTGTGTCGTCCATATCTAGATAATTTTGTCATTGTGTTCATTGATGACATACTTGTCTACTCCAGAAGCGAAGAAGACCATAAACAACACTTGAGGCTAGTGTTGGAAACCCTTCGATCTGAGAAGTTGTACGCAAAATTTTCCAAATGCGAGTTCTGGATACGGAAGGTAACTTTCCTCGGTCACGTAGTAAGCAAGGAGGGTATTCATGTCGATCCTTCCAAGATAAAGGCGATAGAGAATTGGTCAGCACCGAAGACACCCACAAAAATCCGACAATTCTTGGTTCTAGCTGGATACTATCGGAGATTCATTCAAATTTTTTACAGAATCGCCAAACCTCTAACCACTCTAACATAGAAAGGTGTACCCTTTTGTTGGAGTGATAAACAAGAAACCGCATTCCTGACACTGAAGAAAGCCTTGTGCAGCGCGTCTGTTCTGTCCCTACCCGAGGGGACAGAGGACTTCGTTGTCTATTGCGATGCGTCTACTCAAGGTTTAGGTTGTGTGCTTATGCAAAGAGGAAAAGTGATTGCTTATGCCTCAAGACAGCTGAAAGCACACGAGGTCAACTATACCACACATGACTTGGAACTAGGAGCCGCAGTCTTTGCATTAAAGATTTGGAGACATTATCTCTACGGAACCAAGTGCACGATCTTCACTGATCACAAGAGCCTGCAACACATCCTTGACCAGAAAGACTTGAACATGAGACAACGGCGATGGGTAGAACTACTCAGTGATTATGAGTGTAAAATCCGTTACCATCACGGCAAGGCCAATGTGGTAGCAGATGCCCTTAGTCGGAAGGAGAGTGCAGGCCGCAAAGTGAAGAGCCAGACGATGACCATCCATTCCAACCTACCCATGCAAATCCAAGAAGCCCAGTTAACATCCCTCAAACCCAAGAACATGTCGAGTGAAGCCTTGAGAGGTATGGAAAAGAAACTTGAGATCAGAGGTGACGGAGTTCACTGTTTCATGGATTGAATCTGGGTTCCCAAGTCCGGAGGATTCAGGGAAATAGTAATGGAGGAAGCGCACAGAACCAAATACTCTGTTCACCCGGGTTCTGACAAGATGTACCTAGATCTCAAGAAACAATACTGGTGGCCAAACATGAAAGCTGAGATAGCTACGTTCGTGGGCAAGTGTCTGACTTGCGCCAAAGTAAAAGTGGAGCACCAGAAACCCTCGGGTCTGCTCCAGCAGCCTGACATTCCCGAATGGAAATGGGAGATGATTACCATGGATTTCATCACCGAACTACCCAAGTGTCCTAGTGGGTACGATACCATTTGGGTAATTGTCGATCGTTTGACAAAGTCCGCTCACTTCATTCCGATCAAAGAATCATACAAAATGGAAAGACTCGCACGAACCTACATCCAAGAGGTAGTCCGACTGCACGGTGTACCTGTGTCCATTATCTCTGATCGAGATAGTAGGTTTACCTCCCAATTTTTGGCAGTCTCTCTAGAAAGCTCTTGGAACCAAACTAGACATGAGCACGGCGTATCATCCTCAGCCCAATGGACAAAGTGAGAGAACAATCCAAACCCTGGAGGACATGCTTAGGGCATGTGTCATTGACTTTGGAAAGTCGTGGGATGCATATCTACCTTTGATTGAATTCTCGTACAACAACAATTACCACACCAGCGTTAGGGCTGCCCCGTTCGAAGCCTTATACGGTCGTAAGTGCAGATCCCCTTTGTGCTGGGCCGAGGTGGGAGATACACAGTTAGCCAAGACTCGAGTCCCCAACAGTGCTCTCACTGGTCCTGAAATCATCCGTGAAACCACCGAGAAGATCATTCAAATCCGTAACCGACTGAAAGCCTCACGAGATCGCCAAAAGAGTTATGCTGATAACCGTCGGAAACCAATAGAATTCCAGGTTGGAGACTGTGTCCTATTAAAAGTCTCGCCCTGGAAAGGCACTGTGCGCTTTGGTAAGCGTGGGAAACTTAATCCAAGGTACATTGGACCCTTCGAGATCCTCTCTAGGATCGGTCCAGTTGCCTATAAGCTTCGTTTACCTCATGAACTCAGTAACATTCATCCTATCTTCCATGTTTCAAATCTCAAAAGGTGCTTATCCGATGAAACCCTAACAATTCCCATAGAGGAGATCGAGATCAATGAAAACCTCAACTTTGTGGAGGAACCGATCGAAATCATGGATCGAGAAGTTAAACGTACAAAGCAAAGTCACATCCCATTAGTGAAGATTCGCTGGAATGCCAAGTGGGGACCGGAATTCACTTGGGAGCGGGAAGACTCAATGAAACAGAAGTATCCACAACTCTTTCCAGATCCATGATTTGTGTCTTATCTTGTGTTTTAAACTTTGAATTTCGGGGCGAAATTCCCTTTAACGGGGGGATAATGTAACAACCCGAAATTTCGTACCATCTCTTGTAACTCTTTCGTAGTACAATTCACGCAACCAATCGTCGTTTTCAAATTCGATTCCGATTTTAATATTTAATTAAGCCATTTATTTGTACGTATCTAAAATGACTTAATCGGTGTCTTAATACATTTAGAAATCATTTTAACACCCCATTTTAGTGATCAGAATACTTCTAGAATTTACCGTATCGGGTTACGGCAACATAATCGGGTACGACCAAAAGCCTCGCCTAACGCCGGTATCGGGTAGAATTCCACCGTGTCCAAAACTTAGACACTATATAAAGTGTTCTAAGCCCTCATTTGAAGCTTTTGGCCATTCTTTCATAAACACTTCCTACCTCTCTCCTAATCCATAATCAAAGGTCCAAAAACAAAGATTTAAGGCTTCAAATCAAAGAGGTAACATCCCTAACTAGTTATCTAACCTCTTTAGCCTTCAAATTTATGTTTAAATTAATTTTTGGGACCTAGAACATGAGTTTACGGCCAAGGATCAAGCTTGAGCCGTAAACACTCAAAAATGGGATTTTTAAGCCAATAAACCCTTCCAAATCATAGTTGGGACTTAGATATGACCTTAAGGCTTGCAAATCTGGACTTGGAACACATTAAACATACATTTTGGGGGACAAACAAGAGTTTACGGCCAAGGCATGTGCTTGGCCCGTAAACTTCTCAAAAATGGGGATTTAACACCTTAAATCATGTCTAAATGCCTTGTAACTCAACAAATAGCCTTGTGGTAAATCCTAGATCCTTCTAAAAATAGTTTGGGGGTTGGTAAGACATCAAAAATACTACATATAGGAGTTTACAGCCTAGGAGCATACCCTTGGTCGTAAACTCATGAAACTATGTCAAAGGATGCATCTAATTCACTCCAAAGGCTTGTATAAATTTCTAGAATCACATGTGATTGTTTAAAGTGGAAAAAACTAATTTTTCATGAGCATAAGAGAGTTTACGTCCATAGAACATGCTTCTAGGCCGTAAACTCCTAAAAATATGTTAAATGGTGCTCTAAATTCATAACAAGGCTTGGAAAATTAACTAGAATCACATGTGATTGCTCCTTGTACCTCAAATCAATTTTCCTTCATCCTATGAGAGTTTACGGCCGTAAACTCCAAGTTTACAGCCGTGAACCCCCTTTTAAATGGTATAAATCCATTCAAACCATTCCAAGGCATTTTAGAAATCCATTCCAACAATCCCCATGTCCAAACAAGCCATTAAACACTCAAAATCACACCAACATGAGTTTACGGCCGTAAACTCATGTATGTGTGTGTTTTGTGGCTGTAAACTCCCTTAAATGTTTAATCTTGGGGAGTAAACTCAAATCCCAAGTCCCTAGTGCCATTACACGTCCGAAGATGTCACACGGGTCACTCCAAACGCTCGTTTTGAGGTGTTTAACCTTGTTGGAGTGTAATGTTCCATATAATTAGTGAATGTATCCCTAATTGAATATATATGGACATTATTTCATTTTACATAGGGACATCGCGAGTAATCAAGCCCCGAACCCACGTTTAGTGTCCGAAACCTTCGCATTCCCGAGCCTGGTGAGTTCATACCCCTACCCTTTTTCACTGTTTTCAGGGGGGGGGGGGGGGGGAACACAAGCAAAGTACAACGGATTACTTGTACTCAAAACATGTTTTAAAATGTGTGTTTCACATTATTATATGCTTTTAACACTGATTACCACAACTGATAACCATTTGAACATGCAGATCACGTAACATATAATTGTGAAATGGGTTTTAAACTGTTATGTTTTACATATATTTCACAATTGGCTTTCCACATTTTATCAGTTAAAAGCATGATACTAGAACATTTGAATATAATACCTGTACACTATTTTGTCCTCGGTAACACTCCATAGAGATACGCGAGTGGAGGACTATCATATTATTACTAGTAAATTTGTTAATCATGTGTGATTGGAGACACGTCCTCGGCGAACACTCCACAGAGATACACGAGTGGAGGACTACAGCCGTAACCAGAATCTCTGGTACTTAGAGAGCGTGACTTGAGTGTATAGATCTATACGGGGCTGACTACCCCACACCTGGCTGCTACCTACAGCTGAATCGAAATGGTTCAAGGGTGACGAAATTCATAAGTATGTGGACTACTTATTGCCACAGGTTTAGTCTATTGTATGGTTATGGAACTCGCAATTAGGATAACAGAGATTTACTCATAGTAATAATGAATCATTTTATACATTTTACTGAAAATCAGTTTTCGGTGTACATATTTTACATCTTTTACGTACGGTAACCAATATTCAGGAAAGTATGGGACTTTCCTTGGGAAAACATGGAACATAGCCACGTATACATCTTTTACATCGTTCACATCGAAAACCAACATGCAGGAAAGCATGGGGCTTTCCTGGGTAACACCTACATAACTAGAAAGTGTAACAAACTGGATAACATTACATCTTTTACAATTGGTAATATACAATAAGGAAAGTATGGGACTTTCCTGGGAATACATGATAGGTATACAGAACAGTTTAACAAGCCGGATAACCAAACTATACATGTTTTCAGTGTACAAACTTACTATACTTTACATTTGTGAAACAACAACCAACTTCTAAGAAAATATGAGATTTTCTTGATGTGCGTAACATTTCAGAAACAGAAAGGAATCTTGAACATTTTCACAAACAAAAACCACTTATGAACTCACCAGCGTCATGCTGATTTTTAAACCGCTTGTGTTCTCAAGTCAGCGTTAGAACAGGTACCCGAAGATCCTTTTTGCTTGAAGACGGAGTACTCAGAAGACCCGTTTCATTTTGTTCATATATATACTATGTATCACAATTGTACAAACTTTACTTTTGAAACAACTGTAAAACTTTTCTTATGTAATGTAATGGTCGTTTTACTTTACTTACTATGTGCATTGGATTTGATACTCAACGTGGAGTCAACCCCGGAAATGTTTCCGCCTTCGGTTTTCGGGGTGTGACAGAGTTGGATACCAGTATTCAGGAAATCCTGCATGATGAGGTTTCTGCTGCATTCCGGGCTCAGTTATCGGAGATGTTCGGGTCGATTAAGACCGCCATGGTGGAGTATTTTGATGAGCGCTATGCCGCCCTTGCAGAGACAGCCGCCGCAACAGCTGCATAAGCTGTATCAGCGACGGGGGGAGGATTTGGTAGGGGTTTCCAGTACAGGGACTTTGATAACACGAAGCCCCCTACTTATGATGTGATGCAAGATCCTATCAAGGCTATGAGGTGGATTTCAGATGTGGAGGGGTGTTTCTTCACCTACTCGTGTCCTGCTGACCAGAAGGTCAGGTGTGCTCTGAACCTGCTTAGATTGGGGGCCAAGGACTCATGGAGACTTGCGACTGGGTCATTCTCTGATGATCAGAGAGCTGCTGTTACTTGGGAGCAGTTCACGGATATGTTCTGTGCCCGTTACATTCCACGGGATGCACGAGAGCGTTTGTCACAGGAGTTTTTGAGTTTGAGACAGGATGGGGAGTCGGTGACGGAGATCACCTAGTTGTTCACCGAGAGGGCGATGTTTTGCTCGGAGTTTGCTTCAGAGCAGGCTCAGATGACTCGTTATCTGAATATGCTCAAGATGGATATCCGTCAGTTTGTGTCTACCCAGTGATGTGATACTCTTCTAGAGTTGCAGGAGGCCGCCAGATGGCGTGAGTTGGAGATTGAGCAGCAGTTAAGAGAACAGCGGCAAGCCCCAGCACATTCTCAGCCGGCGTCGAAGCGGCCTAAGACCGTTGATACTAGGACTGCGGGTCAGCCGATCCGCACATGTGGGAAGTGTGGCAAGGGTCATTCTAGTATGTGTCGAGCTGGTAGTGGATGCCACAAGTGTGGAAGGGAGGGCATTACGCGAGGGACTGTCGCCAGGCTGCTCTACTTCAGAGTCTGAGGTTATGTCACCATTGTGATCAGGTTGGCCATTTGAAGGCCAATTGCCCGTTACTCGCCGCCAAGCCAGCGCAGGCTCCAGCGCCGGCTACTTTGAGGATCACGGATGGGAGACCAGCCAGGACTGAGCCTCCAAAGGCTCAGGGTCGTGCCTTCCAGTTTACAGCAGAGGAGGCCAGAGAAGCACCGGATGTGGTTGCTGGTATGTTTCTATCCTTATCTGGTTATTTTTATATCTGTTGCATTCTTATCTGTGGCACCTATGGTAAGGTACGTTTTTAGTGAACTCCTTTCCTGCTTTAGTTTTATTTGACTCGGGGGCGAGTCGGTCTTTCATATCGTAGACATTTAGCAGGGGGTTTAATGCACCAGTGGGTGAGTTAGAGTGTCCGTTGCGAGTGTCTATCGCCAACGAACACGGGGTTTCTACTTCAGTTTATCGAGGGAGTGACTTGGAAATTTTCGGGGTGTCATTTCTGATAGATTTGATTCCGATTCCCATGGGGGAGGTATGCGTTATTGTAGGCATGGATTGGCTTAGTCGATTCAGTGCCATGATCGACTGTGAGGGGCAGCGCGTGATAGTTCGAACCCCAAGTGGGGGATAACTGATTGTTTATGGTGAGGCCACCAGAGTGGGATCATGGTTTTGTTCAGCTGCCAGGGCAGGACAGTACCTTCAGCATAGGTGTACAGGTTATCTAGCTTATGTGGTCGATACGCGAGCTAAGGACCAGATTTCGGTTTCCGACGTGCCGGTGGTCAGGGAATTTGCAGATGTATTCCCGGAGGAACTACCAGGGATACCTCCGGAAAGGCAGGTCGAGTTCAGGATTGACCTGGTGCCAGGTGCCGCCCCTATTGCTAAGGCGCCGTACCGGTTGGCACCGCCAGAGATGCAGGAGCTGTCATCACAGTTGCAGGAACTGTTGGGCAAGCAGTTCATTCGGCCTAGTAGTTCTCCATGGGGAGCACCGATACTTTTCGTCCGGAGAAAGGATGGTTCACACCGGATGTGTATCGACTTCCGGGAGTTGAATAAGTTTACGGTGAAGAACCGTTACCCGCTCCTGAGGATAGATGATCTCTTCGACAAATTACAGGGTGCGTCTTGGTTTTCTAAGATAGACTTGAGGTCTGGGTATCATCAGGTCAGGGTCAGAGAGGAGGACATGGAGAAGACCGCGTTCCGAACTCGTTATGGGCATTATGAGTTTGTGGTGATGCCGTTCGGGCTCACCAATGCACCAGCGGTGTTCATGGACTTTATGAATCGAGTCTGTAGACCGATGCTTGATCGCTCGGTCATAGTATTTATAGATGATATTTTGGTGTATTCCAAGACCTGAGAGCAGCATGTGGAGCATCTGCGGGAGCTGTTGGGAGCTCTGAGACGGGAACGGCTGTATGCCAAGTTCTCGAAGTGTGAGTTTTGGCTATGGGAGGTCCAGTTCCTCGGACATCTCGTTAACCAGGAAGGGATTTTGGTCGATCCGACCAAGATCGAGGCAGTTATGTAGTGGGAGGTTCCGAAATCTCCCTCGGATATTAGGAGCTTTCTAGGCTTGGCAGGGTACTACCGGAGGTTTATACGGGACTTCTCCAAAATTGCAGTGCCACTCACTCGTCTGACTAGGAAAGGAGTAGATTTTTGGTGGGGTCCCGAGCATCAAAGGGCGTTTGAGACCCTCCGTCATAAATTATGCAAGGCTCCAGTGTTGGCACTCCCGGAGGGAGTTGAGGATTTTGTGGTGTTTTGTGATGCATCCATCACAGGTTTAGGGATGGTCCTCATGCAAAGAGGACGAGTGATAGCTTACGCATCACAACAGCTAAATCCGCATGAAACGAGATACCCTACGCATGACTTGGAGTTGGGGGCGGTGGTGTTTGCTCTCAAGATATGGAGACATTACTTATACGGGGTCTGTTGTACCATTTACACGGATCACAAGAGTTTGAGACATATCATGGATCAGCCAAACCTGAACATGAGGCAGCGCAGGTGGCTGGATGTAGTCAAGGAATACGATTGTGAGATTCCTTACCATCCCGGTAAAGCAAATGTGGTGGCGGATGCTTTGAGCCGCAAGTCAGCAGGGTCTTCCACCCCAGCAGTATGTATGAGGATATTAGTGGATTCTCCGCTGGTGGGTTTGATCAGAGATGCCCAAGTCGAGGGCATCCGCCCGGAAAATTGGAAGCTGGAAAGGATCAAAGGCGAGAACACCCAGTTCGTGAAAGATAGTCTGGGACTATTGACCCGATGTGGTCGGGTTTGGGTCCCGATGATGGGTGGGGTTAGGCAGACGGTTATGGAAGAGGCTCATAAGTCTCATTTCTCTATTCACTCGGGGGCCACCAAGATGTATCGGGATTTGAGGTTGAGTTATTGGTGGCTGTGCATGAAGCGGGAAATAGCTTGGTACGATGAGAGATGCTTGACCTGTAGGATGGTCAAGGCCGAGCATCAAAGGCCGCATCGGAAATTGCAGCCCCTAGAGATTCCCATGTGGAAATGGGAACAAATCACGATGGACTTTATTACCAAATTGCCAAAGACAGCAAGGGGATTTGATGCTATATGGGTCATCGTGGATCGACTAACCAAGAGTGCCCATTTCTTGGCTATTCGAGAGGGCTCATCGGCCGAGAAACTGGCTGAATTGTACGTTCGGGAGATCGTGTCGTGCCATGGGGTTCCTGTCTCCATTGTTTCTGATCGGAATGTCAGGTTTACCTCTCGCTTCTGGCAAAAGTTTCACGAGGAGCTGGGCACGCGGTTGCACTTCAGCACAACATTCCACCCGCAGACCGACGGCCAGAGCGAGCAGACTATTCAGACCCTCGAGGATATGTTGAGGGAATGTGTCGTTGATTTCGGCGGGAGCTGGGACTCCCATTTAACACTTGCGGAGTTCGCCTACAACAACAACCATCACTCCAGTCCGGGCGCCCTACCTTTCGAGCTGTTGTACGGGCGTAGATGTCTCACCCCGGTCTGTTGGAGCAAAGTTGGACACAGGGTGATGGGTAGTATGGAGGTGGTTTTGCAAACTACCGAAAAGATCCAGCAAGTTAGACAACGCTTGCAGACCGCTCAGAGTCGATAGAAGAGTTATGCCGACAAACGCCGAACTGAGTTGGAATTTCAGGTGGGAGACATGGTAGTCCTGAAGGTCTCCCCATGGAAGGGCGTGATCCGCTTCAGGAAGAGGGGAAAATTGGGTACCCGGTATATCGGACCGTTCAGGATCACTGCCAGGGTTGGTAAGGTGGCTTACAGGTTAGAGCTGTCGGAGGAGCTTAGTCGGATACACAACACTTTCCACGTTTCGCAGCTGCGAAAGTGCGTTATGGATCAGGAGGCGGTGGTGTCGTTGGATGATATTTAGGTCGATGAGCTCCTGAACTATGTGGAGAGGCCCGTGGCCATACTAGTGAAAAAGGTGAAGATACTAAGGAACAAGGAAATACCTTTGGTGAAGGTACAATGGGAGCATCGGAAGGGACCCGAATGGACGTGGGAGGTAGAGGCAGAAATGCGAGAACATTATCCGGGGCTATTCACCACAGCAGACTTCGAGGACGAAGTCTAGTTCAAGTGGGGGAGAATTGTAATGTCCCGATTCCAGGTATAAATTTAATTAAAGAATAATTGGTATTATGTCCTACTCGGCGAGTTGGTTGCCCTACTCGCCGAGTAGCAGTGGGATTGGATCGCGTGTTTAGTGACCTACTCGGCGAGTCCACCAAGGGACTCGGCGAGGAGGAACTGGCAAATGAAACCCTAAATTATGGGGTTTTACACCCTATTTAAAGGATCATTAGCCTCCACCAACCTCCCCTTATGCCTCTTGTCTCTCTCTTAAACCCTAAAACGTGTGTGTGTGTGTGTTTTTGGTGTCCAAGCTTGAAGGAGTGACTTTGGAAGGAAGCAATTGAAGAAGAAAGGAAGAGCAAGGCCAGGAACTCGGGAAAAGCTAAGGGATTGCATCAGCCATCACTCTCTGGAAGGTAATAAGCTATTCCCTTAGGCTCTTTTCACTTTGAACCTCCCTTGGATGGATGCTATGAAGGACTCTCCATGTTTAAGCTAAGATCTGAAGTTATAACTTTAGATCTGGACTTCCCTTGACCTCTAGATCCATAAATTTTCCAGATTGTGCAAGGTTGAGACTCTCCCAAGGGGTAAAACTCCATTAAAGAGCTTAGATTGATCATTTCGGGCCTTTAGAGCCTTGCATGTACGTAAAGATTGCAACTTTACGTAATAAACGTGCCTTAGGAGCTTGGATCTGTAATTTGGGGCCTTGCCATGGCTTAAAAAGCAGCTGCATGGATTAAGATCTGCATGGACTTGGCGCGTTGATTGAGGGACTCGGCGAGTCCGTTGAAGATGGCCATAAACTCGGCGAGTTGGATGAACAACTCGGCGAGTTCGTTGAAGATTGCCTTGAACTCGGCGAGTGTTAGAAAACTCGGCGAGTCGGAGACCTGCACTCGGCGAGTCGAGTCAACATGGACTGTTGACTCTGACTGTGGACCTTGAATTGGACCAGGGGGTTGACCAATTGAATTCTGTGGGTTCCTTGGATTGGGAGATTTATAAAAAGGGTGCGTGGTACTTTTAGGTGGTGAAGTTCGTGGTGGACCCGGGAGTTGAGCTTTCTTATTTCTGAAGAAAGTTGCGACGTGAGTTATCCTCACTATACTAAGGGGTCTAAGGCACCAAGGCCGGCCCATTGGATTTGAAATCCTGGTAGTCATTGATATGTTGAGTTGAGTTAGTAATGCATGCCAATTGATATGCTAGTCGGGTAGATCTATAGGATTGTCTGTGATACTGATTGATTGCCTGTATGTGCATTTATTTGCTACATGTCGACATGTTATGTGGGGTGGGTTGAGGTTGTACTGCTCCGTGCGGTACCCAACAAACTCGAGAGTCAGATATGAGCTGAGGGCCCGGTAGGCATTCCAGACTTATACTGAGGACTCGAGAGCATTCCAGATACGAGCTGAGGGCCCGGTAGACATTCCAGACTCATACTGCAGGCTCGATGGTATTCCAGATACGAGCTGAGGGCCCGGTAGGCATTCGAGACTTGTACTGAGGGCCTAGGGGTAGTCCAGCTTGTAAAGTTGTGGACCCAGTGCATGTTGTTCTGTTTTGATAGATATGATATGCTAAGTTGATATTACTATGTGAACTATATGTGTATCGGTATTTTGGGGGTAACTCACTAAGCTCTAGGTTTTACAGTTTCAGTTTATTATTTCAAGTACCTCAGGGGATCGCGGCAAGGCTAAGGCTTGATCGTACAGCTCCTCTTATTGTGTTATGTTTCTGTGGAAAACTCTGATTTAAATGTATTTTGAAAACAGTTGTAATGTTTGGATGAACTGACGTGTTTTTAAAAATATAAATTTGGCTTAAACTTTGAGTGTTACAGTTTTAAAATCAGAGTAATCCTTTTTAAGGAAAACAGTTGTGGAATTTGTCCCAAAAACAAAATATGATAACCATTTATCAAAACATTTCTCAAAGAGAATGTATTTTCATTAAATCATAAAACCTTGGGATGTCATGTTCTGATACAGACCAAAAGTATAAACAATATAAAATATACCTTACAACAATTATTTATAACTACTGATCTATAATCCAAGTTCTCTCGTTAAGACCACCAACTTATACCCTTATGCCATTACCTGTAATTCAAAGAAAACTGAGTGGGTCAGGCTTGGGAGCCTGGTGAGCATATAGGGTTTTCAACCCACAATAATACATTTATTATATTCAATTATCAAACAATAAACCCAATTACTCATCCCCATTATCCTCTTTATTTCTTAAGGTTTTCCCTAAGAAGCAACTATCCTTTATCCATTCGTTCCTAAGGTTTTACCTAAGGAATCGGCATGAAGTCCATTGCTGCCAAAATTTATCTATCAGGTACTAAATCCATAGCTATCAGGCGCTAACTCCATAGTCACCAAGGTTCACTCAACAAGCGCTAACTCCATAGTCGCCAAGGTTTACTTAACAATAGGCGCTAACTCCATAGTCACCAAGGTTTACACAATAGTAGGCGCTAACTCCATAGTCACCAAGGTTTACCTAACAATAGGCGCTAACTCCATAGTCCCCAAGGTTTACTTAATAGTAGGTGCTAACTCTATAGTCACCAAGGTTTATTTTAACATGCGCTAGCTCCATAGTCACCAAGGTTTACTTTAACATGCGCTAACTCCATAGTCGCCAAGGTTTACTTTAACATGCACCAACGCCATAGTCGCCAAGGTTTACTTTAACAGGCTCTAACTCCATAGCCACCAAGGTTTATACAATAGGCACTACGTTTCATAGTTGCCATTATTTCATCTACCCATGTTCTACCCAACATATTATGTAGATATAAAATACATATATAGTTTGAATCATTTAACACCCGTATAAAAACATCAATTCCAAGCCCATCTCAAATAGACAAATAATGTATAACACATAGCACGTATTTCATAGTTAATACTTTATATTTATGTGTTAGAAGAAATTAACCACACACTGACACATATAAATAACAATATATATACACATAGCACGTATTTTATAAAATACTTCATATCTATGTGTAAGATGAAAGTGACTATACACTCACTTGATTAGACGATGCTCGGACAACACTACGACTCTTCAAGTAGAACTCTTCGGTGAAACCGGGATATCTTCACACACCGGGTTTCTCACGAATACAACTTCGGCTCGGAAACTCTTTTCTTCTCGGGATCTTCAGGATTCGGGACTTTCTTCGGTTTTCGGGGTTGATAACGGGGATTCGGGGTTTAAAATAGGGCTAAGAGGGTGTATCGGGAGTGGGAGAGAAGGGATGGAGCAACCATAGTCGGCTAGCCCTTCAAATCTATTCATAGAGCAAATTTGGCCCTTGCCACATCGTGGCACCCTTTTTCCATGTCGTGGGCTTGGTCGTCACTGCATACGTCATTGCAAGTTGCATAATTTCCACGTCGTGGCACTGCTTGCCACGTCGTGGTCTCTGACACAACTTTGGGGTTCGCGTCCCGAACTTCAGAAATTCTTAACTTTCGCATACGAACTCCGTTTTCGACGTTCTTTATATCGATGCGAAGGTGAGATTATGCTCTACAACTCTCGTTTACACTCCATTGGATAATTTTGACTTTATTTTTAATATATTATAATTATATTACTTATATATTATTTTTAGTAGGTCGGGACAGGAAAACTCTGTTATAAACTCATAACTCCTTCGTCTGACGTCCGTTTTTGTCCGTCTTTCCGTCGTTTCACTACTATTGATGAGTTCTTCAATTCTCATTTAGATTGTTTTGGATAAATATCACTCTAACGTAAATTCACAATTTACGTCGCGCCGTGTCGTGCCGGTTCTGTTGCGAAACTTCGACAGGTCATAACTTCTTCGTTATAACTCGGATTTCGGTGTTCTTTATATTTTCGGAAACCTTGAGACATATACTAAAACTTGTTTAAGATTAATCCTTCTAAATAATCTTCCATCAAAAAGTCATTTTTGATGCTTATCGTCTCTAAATTGACTAGCCCGGATCTGCGAGCATTACGTCATCTTTGCCTTCTTTCTGCTCATTGAGTCTCCTTAGCATACATTCCTTTGCTAGATGGTTTTTTCCATGACAATCATTGCAGTTATAGCCCGAGTCACCTGCAAGTTTGCTCTCCTTGTGCTCTTCTTCTTTCTGTGGGGTGCTTTTGATTTCCTCTTTTGCCTTTTCAGAACTGTAGCTTCCCTGCTAGTTTCTGTTTTTGGAGGTAAGGAACTTCTTTTTGGAAAATCGCTTGGGATTCGACACCATCAATGAGTATTCTTCATTAGTTAGATCACACTCAGAAAGATCTGATTCTGCTTCTTCTTCAACCACAATTTTTCCCATAGAAATAAGAGCCAAGGATCCCATTCCAAAGAGAACCTTCGTTTCCTTCATCACAACACTTTCATGCGACTTAAGAATTCCTACGTGATTTGACAATGAGTAAGTTTTAAATTGTTCATGAGCTTTAACAGTTGACACCAGAGTCATCCATTCGGGTCTTAGGCCATTCATAAAAGTGACCTTTTTCTCGATCACTTCTCTGTCAATTCCATGCTTAATCATCTTACTAAGAAGATGGTTATAATGATCAAAAGTTTTAATGAGACTTTCATCTGACTTTTGCTTGAAGTCACCAAACTCTGAAAGTAGAAGAGTCTGAATGGAATGCTCGAGATCTTCATCAGTTGAATACAATTCCTTAAGCCTATCCCAAATCTCCTTTGAAGTAGTACATGAACTCACTAGGTGAAAGGTATCAGATTGTAAAGCAAACCTGATCATCCTCATAGCTTTTGTGTTGGTAGTCAGTTTGTCCTTCTCATCTTGAAGGACGTCTTTCGGATCGATCAAGAGCGAATTGTACTATTTATGTGTCTTAATGGTTCTGTTGGTTCCAGAGTGAACGGATGGACCCAATGTTATAGCCTTCTAGATCAAATACCTATTGTATTATGAGCCAAGAACATAATCTTTAAAATGAAGAGCCCAGACCTCATACTCGTGAGTGTACAAGATCGCAATCCTTGTGGTAGATCCAATACTGTTGGAGATGTTGATTGGATTGGTTTGAGAATCTTCGTGTGACATGCTGACTTTACTTGTTTTCCTGTCAAGAATCATACGTGTAAAGTGGTATCAGGGTAATATCGAGATCTGGGAAGAACGTGAATAAAGAGATAACTGCTCCAACAGATTCGATAAAAGCGGAAACCCTAAAGATATTCTTCTAAGAGAAGATATGTGTATGAATTACATAGCCTCCCGCTTTGATACCAATTGATGAATCTAAAATAACATTAAGATCGATTAGATCCTTAACATGCAAACCAAGAATGTAAATTAAATAAGAACACAAGATGATTCAAGACTGATGTCGAATGATTAATAATCAACAACCTCAGAAGATCTTTATGAAGAACTGCTACTGTAGAGGTTGCGTTAGGGTAAAATACAATGAAAGAAACTATCAAAAGTTTATTAATATGATGCATGCATGCATCATATATACTCTAACCCTAATAAAGAAAACACGGCTGGACAGGCCCAGTACCGTGACTATAATGAACACTTATAGAAAGGCTCAAAGACGCAATCCAAAATCCTCTACATTAAGAAGCTATTCTTGTGTATGAGCTAAGATATGAAGTTGTAACTTCATATCTGAACTCTCTTTGGTCTCTAAGTCCATAAAGATTTCAGCTTTAGCAAGTATGAACTTCTCCTTAAGTGTAAAACTCCATTATTAGCTTGGTTTTGACATTATAAGTCTTTAGAGCCTTGCATGCACGTAAAGTTTGCAACTTTACGTGATAAACATGCCTTGGGAAGCTAGAACATCAATGTGGAACCTTAAAATAGCTTAATAAGCATCTGAATGGATAATGGACTGAAGGGGCTCGGCGAGTTGCATGGTCAACTCGGCGAGTCCGATGAAGATTGTCGTGCATGGACTTATGGATGGACTCGGTGAGTGAGTGGGGTGACTCAACGAGTCAATTGGGGTTTTCCTGACTTTTGGACACACATGGACTCGGCGAGTTGCAGGGAAAACTCAATAAGCCATTGGGGGGATTTCATGACTAATCGAGTTCTGGAAGGACTCGACGAGTCGGGTCCATATGGACTGTTGACCTTGATCGTTGACTTTAACTTTAACCAAGGGTTGACTAATTGACTTCTAGGGCATTTTGGGAAATTGGAAATTAAAAGTATGGTTCTATGGTGAATATAGGTGGTGGAGTTTGTGGTGGTGATCCGAGAGTTTGAGCTTATCTTTCGAGTCGACAATTGCGAGGTGATTTACATTAGTATACTAAGGGGTCTAAAGCACCAAGGCCGACCCATTGGATATGATATCCTAATAGCTAGTAGTATCTTGAGTATGAGTTAGTGTTGTTGACGCGTACAATAAGCTACACCTAATTTTATATTTATAACCTAACTAACTTAACTAACTAAATTGCACCTAGGCAGTGTACCTAGTCGAATTATAGAATAGTCGGGTAAGTCGGGTGTGGATCATAGGGAACGGTTTGGACTTATTAATTTATCTACTACTAAATTAACCTAGTTATTAACAAAGAAATAGAATTTATCTAATTTTGCAAGTTTAGATGAACTTACTTTTTTAACACAAACTCAATCAATAAACAAACACTTCTGTTAGTTCGTCCACGTTCACTCAATGGGTTATTAATTAGCTATGATAATTACTGTTGGTTACCAATTAAGACAGTATTAGCAATTTAGTTCTAAATCTACTAACATTAATCAATTCATGTAAATCTATGTATAGTCACACAATAGTTAACACATAATCAATTATAATAGGAAATTAGAGCAATGTAAGATTGATTTGATAAACACACATTATGGTCATAATCATGAGCTCTATAGCACAACTTAATTTTAATAATTCAATTGCTTCACTAAGATTGGTTTGATCTTAACTCTAATAAACTAGTGTTCACTGAATTATTAGGTATTCAAATTCATATAACTTCATATTCACTAAATACACAGAATAACAATTTAAAGCAATCAATTATCAAACAAACATGATAGGTAAAATCAATCCAACACGAGTCTTAGCCAACTAGTAAATCAAAGCTAAAGTAAATACTCCATGAGTTCCAGCTTCATCTAGCTAACAGAAGCAGCTAGATTTAGCTGGACATCCTAGCAACTAAGCAAACAAAATCCATTATAAAAAACATGTTTAAATATACCAAACTATGAATCAAATTATAAACTTCTTCTCCCTTGGTGTTGAAAGCCAATTCCAAACTTTTTCTTCTTCTAAAAATCATCTCCAGGAACCCTCCAAGGCAGCAACAAGCCTTTTTAATCGTAATGATCTTGGGTTTATATAATTTTCTCGAAAATTGTGTTTCACGTCGTGAAGGACATATTCACGTCCTGACTTTTGAGAAATCCTTATCGGGCAAGGATTTTACTTCGCGTGTACTTATCTTCTGGAAGATTTGAGTCCACGTCATGGCCTTCTCGTTCACGTCGTGATTAGATCTAAATCCGAGGGTTTCTTATACTTTTGTACTCCAAGTCTCCAAAGTTCCATGTTTTGTCATTTTTGGTCCCTTTCTTCGAAAATGCTTCAATTTGGCTACAAAATATAATTTAAGCTTATAAGTACCAAGATTCTATGCAAATAACCAAATTATTAGTAAAACTGTAAATCAATATTGCCTAAAAATATGTATCAATATGGCAAGATCAGTTGCATGTTAGTTGCTATGTCAGTCAGGTAGATTTGTAGGACTACCTGTAGTATCATGTGATTATCTATATGTGAATTAGTTGTGTCATATGTTGACATATTATGTAACATCCCAAAATTCAAGCCCGAAAATTTCATTTTTGAATTAATAATTTTTAAAACATTTTACCATAACATTGTCAATAAATCTACACATTAGAAAATCATAATGTTGTGTCCCAAACCATGACATCAAAAACAATGAAAATTAGAGTACAATCCCAGAAAGTCCGATGCGGAATCATGTGTGTATGTGTGATGTGATGCTACGCCACCGGCTCCTTCCCTTTAGACAAAGAGGTACCTGAAACCAAAACAAAAATTGTAAGCACAAAGTTTAGTGAGTTCCCCCATCATACCACATACCATACAATATCGTCGGTATCTTTCAACCGGTAATCATCGTCGGTATCTTTCAACCGGTAAACATCATCGATATCCTTCAACCGGTAATCATCATCGGTATCTTTCAACCAGTAAGCATAATCGGTATCTTTCAACCAATAACTGTCATCGGTATCTTTCAACCGGTAATTGGGGACTATTCGACCCCCTACCACTAACATACAATAACAAGATATAAGCATACAGTCAGGCATATCCAGGTACTGACCTACCCTTCGGTCCTAAGGACCGCTGTCAGGGAAACTGATCCTTACTATACACATAACATATCATACAGATAAATCTCATGACCAAAGCACATAACCATACCAAGATAATTATCACAAAGACAATCATCTTCTAAATACTCCTCTTTGGTGGGCCGACATTGTGGCCTTAGAACCACCCCTACTGGAAGGTAACTCACCTTGTACAAGTAGCTGCTGATAATCTGTGCGGGAAACCTCTGTCTGCTGCTGCTCTGGAAATCCTCCGGCTATAATCCCCACAAAACACTCAGTCAAAATCTAATATCTACTCTTAGGGTAAAATGACTATTTTACCCCCAACCAATTCCAAGTCAAAGTCAACTTCCAGTTGACCCGACTCGCCAAGTTGGACCGTTAACTCGTCGAGTCCCTACCCTTTACTCGTCCTTATCCATGACTCGACTCGTCGAGTTTGGCAATGACTCGACGAGTTCCCCTTCTTTACGAACATCAATGAACCTTCATCCGACTCGCCGAGTTGTATGAACAACTCGCCAAGTTCACCTTTATCTGATGAACAAGTACTGACCTTGAGTCGCCGAGTTGTATGAACAACTCGTCGAGTTCATCTTCAAACATAAGGAGATTTCTTTGGAATCGCCAAGTCTATTCTAGCACTCGTTGAGTCCCATGAACTCCAGGTCTAAAACTAAGTCCAATGCGTTGGGTCACTCCTTCTGACCTGCTACAACCCTTCTAACACCCAACTGAGTTCTTTTCACCATAAACAGATATGGGACTAAATGCCTTGGACTCATCGAGCCCCAAGAACGGACTCGCCGAGTCGATAACATCCACACCCTAAGTCCTCGATTTCTGATGTACAACACTTGTCCAAATGATAGATCCAAGCCCTTAAGCTCGATCTAGCACATAAAGTTACGAATTTACGTGCATGCATGGGACTTTTGAGCCAAAAGGGCTCTAAAATGGCTCTTTTGTTGCATAGGACCTTCCTTGGGTGCAAAATCAACCCAAATCTACCTTGTGACTCTTCCCAAGTGCTAGATCCGAAGTCTTGACCCCCAACCATGTTTGAAAATCTTGGTTGGTCACCTCATATGGCTTAAAAGCCCTAATTCTTCCCCAATAAGGGATCTAACAAACAAGCAAGCAAGGTACAAACTTTATACCTTCCAAAGACTACAAATGATGAACCAAACTCGCATCCTTCAGTCTTCTCTTGATCCTTCTATGCTCTTCCTTCTTCCTTGACGTCAAAACCCACAAAAATCACTCAAAATCCTTAGCTCTTGCACAAAAACACTTAGGGTTTGCTATGGAGGGTGTTTGGGAGCAATAGGGACGAGTGGTGGTTGAAAGAGATGAGTAAATAGGGTGCAAACCCTCAGATTAGGTTTTTTGTCCAGCCAGAGCCTTCTCGTCGAGTCTGGATACCGACTCGATGAGTACATCACTTAAGTCCCATCCAAAGCCGCTCCTACTCGACGAGTTGGGCCTTCAACTCTCCGAATCATAGGCCAAAAATGCAAAATACATTAAATAAAATACATACCAGGAACTAGGTGCTACATATTATGTGGATGGGTTGAGGTGATACTGCTCCGTGCGATAACCAACAAACACGTGAGAATTCGAGATACGAGCTGAGGGAGACTCATATTGTGGGCTCGATGGCAATACAGATGTGAGTTGTGGGTCAAGAAGGCAATCCAGACTCACAGTGTAGGCCTAGGGGTAATCCAGTCTGTAAAGATGTGGACCCAGTACATGTTGTTAATTGTATATGTGTTATGTGTAGATTATCAGTATTTTGGGGGAACTCACTAAGCTTTCAGGCTTAGAGTTTTTAGTTTATTGTTTCAGGTACATCACGGGATTCGACAAGTCAAAGGCGTGATCGTACAGCTCCTCATGTTTTGTTTATGTCTCTGGGAAAACTCTGATATTATACATTTTGGAAAACAAGTTTGTAATGATTTATTAGTTTTGAAATGTTTTTAAAAGTTCAATTTTGGCATGATTTTATGGGTGTTACAACGATTGTTCAAACTTCATGCCAGAGGCTACATAGTTCTTACCCATATCGATGGTTCCGACCCTCCATATAAGACTGACCCGACCTATGAAATATGGTCAGAGATTGACGCCATCATCCTCCGGTGGATATATGGAACAATATCAGACGATCTCCTTGCGTGAGTACTTGAATCGGACTCTACCGTATATGAAGCGGGGTTCAAAATTTAGAATATCTTCCTCAACAACAAAGGATCCCGTGTTGCTGCTCTTGAACACGAATTCACAAACCTTACCATTCGAGCAATGTCATCTCTTGAAGCTTATTGTCAACATCTCAAAGATCTGGCAAGTCAACTGAATGACATCGATTGCCCAGTCAATGAGAAATGTTTGGTTCTTTAACTTATCCATGGGTTACCATCAAAATTCGACATGGTCAGCACCTACATTAATCAGACCCTACCTACATGGGATACTGCGTGCTCCATGCTTCAACTTGAAACTCAGTGACAATGTGCTCGAGATTCACACTCATCGACAAATATCATTGCTATTGTTGAACACAACCCACCAACAAATTCTAATTTCAGATGTGGCGCATTTGGAAAATGAGGCCGCCCTAACCAGCAGATCAACACAAATTGTCAAGCACCTGTATCTGCATCTCCTTCTTGACCTAGTTATACGTCTTCTGGTTGGCAAACACAAACCCAAACAAATAATCAAAGAAGCCTTATACCCAATGAAACAAAAACATGCTCGACATGGGCCAGATACCCACCACCATACTGGACCCATACATAATGGGCTTCACCACCACCTTGTCCATATCTTACTCAAGCTGGATGGGCTTCTCCCTAGCCTGCCTTTTCTACCCAACAACAACCATGACAACCACAAGCTGAAGCTAATCTGACGAAGGTAAACCCACTTGAACCTTCGAAACTTGGGGCTGCCTTTTCAGTTATGACTTTGGACTAAGATCATGATGATTGGTACATGGACATTGGATCTACATCTCATCTCACAGTCAACATAGATAAAATCTCAGTCCATAGTTTTTCCTCTATTAAATCTATGTTTGTTGCAAATGAAAATCAAGTACCAGTTCTTGGATCGGGTCATACATCATTACTCCATCCATCCAAACCTATTCATCTAAAAGATATACTCCACACACCTAATATCGTTAAAGATCTTATATATGTCCGTAAATTTTTTCGTGATAATTCATTTTTGGTTAAATTTGACTCATTTGGTTTTTCTATAAAGGATTATAAGACCAAGAAGCACCTCTCTAGACATGACAGCTCCGACGATCTCTACCCCTTCACCAAACAAGCCAACGCTCCAGATTCATCTTTTTATGTTTCTTCTAGTTCGCCTCTTTGGCATTTACACTCAATCATCGGGGTCATCATGTAATAGATTTTCTTAGTTAAAATAAAAATATTTCTTGAAATAAAAATGATCGTGTATCAGTTTGTCATTCATGCCAACTTGCTAAAAACAAATGTCTACCATTCAAAAGCTCCTCATCCTTCACTCTAAAACCATTTGATCTAGTTCACGCCGACCTTTGGAGCTCACCCGTCCACAACAAAACTAATTTTAAATACTACCTTGTCATTATTGATGATTTTAGCCATTTTACATGGGTGTTTCCCTTAAAATAAAAATCAAAATTTTTTACCAAAATCAAAACCTTTTGCAAATATATCCACACTCAATTCAATACCACCCTTAAAACTTCCCAATATGACAAGGGTGGTGAATTCGATAATCATCACTTCCATAATTTTGCTTCCACCACCGATCTTCACATTCGCTTCTCGTGCCTACAAACCTCTCAACAAAATGGCACGGTAGAACAAATGATTCATCGCATCAACGAAATCATGTTGTCCTTACTCACCCATGCTTCTGTACCACCTTCCATTTGGGTCGAGTCCCTTCATACTGTTACCTACTTGCACAACATCCTTCCTACTCCATTACTTGACAGCCGAACCCCTACCTCCTCCCTCTACCTCAAACATCCAACTTACGACCACCTACAAACCTTTGGTTGTGCCTGCTTTCCCAACTTAACTGCCACCTGCCAACACAAACTCGCACCTAGGTCTACACCTTGTCTTTTCCTAGGTTACCCAACCCAATACCGAGGATATAGATGCCTCGGCATGTCCACGAGTAAAGTCATTATCTCCCGACATGTAACTTTTGATGAAACTTCTTTTCCTTATACATCTCACACACCAAACCCACCACACAATCACTCCTTCCTTGAAACAGAACCCTCTCCTCTCCTCTTCCACCCTCCAATCACATCAATCTCTATTCACACTCAATCACCTTTGAACCACAACCCCTTCCCCCACTCATTCCACTCCCACCAAAAAAACTTTTCCTTTCCTTCTTCCAACCCAACCCCCGACACTTCGTCCCAACCTGTCATCCCATGACCACCTGCTCGAAAACTGGAATCACCAAACCAAACCCACCACTCAACCTTCACACAAACACCAACACCAACACCAACTCCTCTCTTCCCAAATCCCACAAACATGCCCTATCTGATCTAAACTGGCACTCCTCCATGACCGATTAACATAGAGCTCTAATAGATAACAACACATGGGAACTTGTACCTTGTCCCCCTGATGCTCATGTCATACGTTTTATGTGGACATACTGACAAAAATTTCATGCAAACGGGACTCTTGCATGATATAAAGCATGCCTAGTGATTAATGGAAAATGCCAACAAGTCGGATTAGATTACGATGAAACATTCAGTCCCGTAGTGAAATCTACTACAATCTGCACCATTGTTAGTCTTGTCGTTTCCCGATCATGGCCTATACACCAACTAGATGTAAAGAACGCATTCTTATATGGGAATCTCAATGAGACCGTGTATATGTTCCAACCCCCTGGTTTCATGGACTCGCAGCACCCAACACATGTTTGTAGGTTACGAAAATCTTTGTACGGGCTTAAACAAGCCCTGTGAGCTTGGTATCATCACTTTGCAACATTCATTCACACATGCAGTTTTAAAAGAAACAAAAGTGATACCTCTCTTTTTTTCTTCCAACAAGGCACAAAATGGCATATCTTCTTCTTTACGTGGATGACATCGTCTTAACCACTTTCGAAGAAACAAATCTTCGACAGTTCATCACTCTATTATCCAAAAATTTTGCTATGTCGGACCTTGGGCCACTTCATCACTTCCTCAACATCCAAGTGAAACATCAAAATGGAGGATTATTTCTTACCCAAGAACAATATGTGGATGCTATTCTTCACCCGGTAAACATGCAACAATGTAAACCTTGTGCCACTCCTGTCGACACTAACTCCAAACTCAGCGCAACCATCGGCGACCAACTGCAAGACACGACTATATATCGCAGCCTCGCTGGAGCATTACAGTACTTAACATTCATTCGTCCTAAATATGCGCATGTTGTCCAACAAGTATGCCTCTTTATGCATTCCCCTCATGATCCACATTTTAACTTTCTTAAATGTATTCTACGATACCTCCAAGGCACCCGTCATCACGGACTTCATATTTCTCCCTTCAAATCTACAAAACTCACTGCCTACTCTGATGCAGATTGGGGGTGTCTCGAATCTCGATGGTCCACATTGGCTATTGTGTATTTCTCAGTGATAATCTTGTTTCATGGTCGTCCAAATGACAACCAACTATCTCCCGGTCCAATGCCGAAGCCGAGTACAAAGGCGTCGCCAATGTCGCAACTAAAACTACATAGCTATGCAACTTACTCCTCGAGCTACATCTTCTGCTTCGCCAGGCAACGATTATATATTGTGACAACATTTCAGCCGTATATCATACTCAAAACCCGATTCAGCACCAACGCACAAAGGATATTGAGATCGACATCCATTTCGTTGAAGAAAAAATTCGGATGGGTTCCCTTTGCGTTCTTCATGTCCCTGTTGATTACCAATATGCATATATATTTTCCAAGGTACTACCATATTAGCTATTCACCCACTTCCGTTATAGTCTCTCTATTCGGTCAGCCAACCATTCGACTGTGGGGAGTATTAACCAAACTATACACCTTCTGTATATTTCCGATCTCATATTTACTGTGTAATTAATATAGATTACTCCTTCCCTATTTAGCCTAGATATTCCCAAATTGCCTCCTGTAATCACTCTGTACATTGGGTATTCAATCCTCTTGTTTATCAATGAAATGTTTCGATTCTTTTGTAATTATACAAGATCCTTCACTGGCGCCTAAACTGCCGACTGATCTAGTGCGTAGTGTCACCATAAAGAAATCATAGCATAACAATGTCATACTACTAATCATGTCTCGAGGGATCACATATACTACAAGTTATCTAATCCATCTCAATCTTCCTTGATCCGAGTATGGATCCTCTGCTTTCAGTAGTACTATAACGACCCGATTTTCATAATAAAAATTTTCATTTTTAATTAATCGCAACCATTTGTATAAACCATAAATTCCCAAAACATATGTTTTCAAATCAACGTCCATTACATCATTGTTTTTCTTTTAAGTCATCAGAGTGTCCCAAAAGATGTCAATAAGAGAGAGATAGAGTGCACACCATGCCATCATGCCTTGCCCTTGCCCTTAGGCTCTGAAGTACCTGAAACAAATCAACAACCTGTAAGCGAAATGCTTAGTGAGCTCCCCAGAACATACCACACACAATCGACATACACATACCCTAACAACTACTAAAGCTAAACATATACCACATAAACCATGAAAATACGAACCAACAAGAATGCCATAGGCTACCCCACATGGTCTTACATCCAATGTCATGGGCTACCCCACATGCACTTTATCGAGGACTGCCATGAGCTACCCCACATGGTTTTATATCCAATGCCTCGAGCTCCCCCCTAGGGTCTTCCACACAACCATATAATCATATAACATGATAAATCATAAAATAATTGCCATACACATAACATGATCACATAATGGGCTGGCCTTGGTGCCTTAGACCAATAGGTATGGTGAGAAGACTCACCTCAGTCTGTTGAATATAAATACTGCTCTCCTAACAGTCCATAATTTCCCGAGTTGAATAATAATAATAACATAAACAACATTAGGGATTTAAATTAACTAAGGGAGAAAACCTAACCTACAATTCCTCACTCAAGGCCCAAATACCCTATCGTTGCTAATGGGCCCAAAAGTCGAAGTCCAAAATCCTTAATGGGCCTCTTGGCCCAAAAAGGCCCAACCATTAAATCCATTGCCCATAACAGATGTCAAGCCCCTAATTCAAAGAATTCAATCAATCCCACCAACCAAATGGGCCCAAAGGTTCAAAGGCCCAAAACAATATAGGGCCCAAGTGCTGATGCGTACGCCCAACGTACCATCTTGGTACATGCAGCGTACTGAGGGTTTGGGGACTACGCGTCGCGTACAACTAGTTACGCCCAGCGTACAACCAATTTAAGAACTTTCTCCATTAAATGCTTAATACTCGATTTCCTCATGACCAAAAGTCAGATCTAGTTCTGCTAAAACGTCCTAAGGCATAAAGTTGCCAACTTTTTGCCCTTGCATGCCTCATAAATGTACAACACTTCCATTAAGACCTTTCCAAGGTCCTTAATCCATGCATGAGACCTATACATCCATCAAGATCCCATTTTTATGCTTCTAAACGACCAAGGGACCTCAGATCTGCCATCCTCATCTTATGGAGTTGCTTAACTCATCAAAAGAGGTCCAAAACCAACCAAATGGACAAAAAAAGAAAACCCTAGCTAGATCTATGGATTTAGATGCAAATGTGCAATATATTTACCTCCATAAGCTTTGTAAGGTGAATTTGATGCAGGATCTTGAAGCACCAACACGTTCCAAACTAGCTTGACCACTTCTTCTTCTTGCAATGAACACTAAAAGGTCACAAATGCACTCTTTTAAGCTCAAGAATGATCTCACGTGGTTCTCTGGGGTACAAGGATGCTCTAAGGATATGGAGGCTCTCTGGGTTAATTCCAAGGGACTTATATTCGTTTAAATAGGCCTCATGTTCAAAAATTAGGGTTTTGCACCTCTGGCGCGTACACCCTGCGTAAGGCTTGGTATGCCCGGCGTACCATAATTCTCCCCACAACCAGCCATGCATAGTACGCCAAGTGTTCACTTAAGTATGCCCAGCGTACTTAAGGGACCATCCATGCAAAATATAATTTCCTTAGGGTTTCAAGGCATTCCTGATTTTTAGGTGTTACAACTCTCCCCCACTTAGACTAGACTTTTTCCTCGAAGTCCGCAACTATGAATAGATCTAGGTAATGTTATGTCATCTCCTCCTCCAGCTCCCATATCTATTCAAAGTCATTCCGGTGCTGAAATTGCACCTTTACCAACTTCACTTCCTTGTTGTGAAGACCCTTTGTATTCCTATCTAAGATGGCGACCAACTTCTCGACATAACTCAGGCTCCGATCCACCTGAATTTTGTCCAAGGAAACAACTGTGGTCTCGTCAGCAATACACTTCTGAAGCTGAGACACATTGAAGGTATTATGTATCTGACTAAGCTCTTCTGGAAGCTCTAAACGATATGCCACCTTTCCCACTCGGGCTGTAATCTTGAACGGGCCTATGAACCGAGGCCCCAACTTACCCCGCTTCTGAAACCTGATAATCACTTTCTAGGGAGACACCTTCAGAAGTACGAAATCTTCCACCTAAAACTCGAGATCCGAACGCTATCGGTCTGCATAAATCTTCTGACGGCTCTGCGCAACTCGTAACCGATCACGCACCTGTTGGATTAATCTGGTGGTCTTGAGCACTACCTCAATGCTCCCCATGACCCGGTGTCCAACCTCGTCCCAACATACCGGGGTCTTGCACCTCTGTCCATATAACATCTCGAATGGAGCCCGACCAATACTGGCATGATAATTGTTATTGTATGAAAACTCTATCAATGGGAGGTATGTGTCCCAACTCCCTCCAAAGTCCAGCACGCATGCACGCAACATGTCCTCTAGTGTCTGGATCGTCCTCTCACTCTGACCGTCAGTTTGAGGGTGATATGTCGTACTGAAATGCAGATGAGTGCCTAGTTCCTCATGAAACTTCTTCCAGAACCTGGATGTAAACCGAACATCCCTATCGGAAACCACTAACACTGGCACCTCGTGTCTAGCCACCACTTGTAGAACATAAATGTCCGCCAACTTTTCTGTGGATATACTCTTAGAGATCGGAATAAAAATGGGCACTCTTTGTCAGTCTGTCCACGATAACACATATGGAATCCACGTTTCTTGCTGTCCTTGGTAGCTTCGTAATGAAGTCCATAATGATATCTTCCCACTTCTACATGGGAATGGGTAATAGCTGAACCTTTCCATAAGGCCGCTGATGCTCGGCCTTAACCTTCCTATAGGTCAAGCACCGCTCAATAAACCAGGCGAACTCCTGCTTCATGCCAGGTGACCAATAGCTCAGCCTCAAGTCCCTATACATTTTTGTCGCACCTAGGTGTATAGAAAACTAGGATTTATGCACCTCCTCTTATATCCTGTGCCTCACTCCTCCTGATACCGGCACCCATACTCGTCCACACTGCGTCAAAAGACCGTGGCTATCCTTGACAAACAAAGGATACTGACCCCAAATTTTCTCCATTTTCCATTTCTCTCTCTTTTCCCCCTCAACCTGGTCCCCTCTGATCATGTCTAAAAAGGGCGAAATCACAGTCATCCTCATACAAATATCCCTAATTGGGGACCCTTCCGTCTTGTGGCTCAATGCATCGGCCACCACGTTGGCTTTCCCTAGATGGTATAAGATCTCGCAATCATAATCCTTTAGCACATACAACCATCTCCTATGCTACATATTGAGGTTTTGCTGATCCATCAAATACTTCAGACTCTTGTGACCGGTATAAATTTTGAACCGTACCCCATACAAATAGTGCCTCCAGATCTTGAGGGCAAAAATCACCGCCCCCGGCTCCAAGTCATGCGTGGTGTAATTCGCCTCATGAGGCTTCAACTGCCTTGAGGCGTAAGTAATCACATGCCCCCTCTGCATCAATACCACACCCAACCCTAAAATCGATTCATCACAGTTCACCACTAAATCATATAACCCCTCGGGTAGTACTAGAATTGGAGCCTCGCATAATCTCGATCTCAGGGTCTGAAATGCCATCTGCTAATCCTCATCCCACCTATAGGTCACATTCTTCTTGGTCAAGCAGGTCAATGACACAATGATCTTGGAGAAATCCTGACTAAATATCCGATAGTATCCCTATAAACCCAAGAAGCTACGAATCTCTGAGGCATTCTTTGGTACCTCTCATCACATCACAGCCTCTACCTTGGCTGGATCAAATGAAATCCCCTCCTGATTGATGACATGCCCCAAAAACTATACTTCCCACAAGCAGAAATCACATTTGGAGAACTTTGCATACAGGTTCTCCGCCCTCAGGGTCTCCAATACCTCCCTTAAATGCTACTCGTGCTGCTCCTTGGTCTTTGAGTAGACTAGAATATCATCAATAACGACGATCACTGACCGATCCAGCATCGGCCTACATACCCAGTTCATGAGATCCATGAACACTACCAGGGCATTGGTGAGCCCAAACGGCATCACTAGAAACTCGTAATGCCCATATATAGTCATGAAGGACGTCTTCGGTATATCCTCCTCCTGAATCCTCATTTGGTGATACCCGGACCAAAGATCAATCTTGGAGAACCAAGACGCACCCTACAACTGATCATATAAGTCATCAATCCTTGGCAAAGGATAACGGTTCTTCACGGTCAATTTGTTCAGCTCCCTATAATCAATGCACATGTTGTGCGATCCATCCTTCTTTTTCACGAAAAGGATCGGTGCTCCTCAGGGAGAACTGATCGGACAGATGAAACCTCAGTCTAGCATTTCCTGAAGCTGCGTAGATAACTCCTGCATCTCAGGCAACGCCAACTGATATGGTGCCTTGGCTATTAGAGCTGCACCCGACACTAAATCAATGTGAAACTCCACCTGCCTCTCCGGAGGCAGTCCTGGTGACTCTTCGGGAAAAACGGTCCGAAAATCTAGTACCACTGGCATATTGCTCATATCCGACATGGTCTCTACTCTTGTATCCGAAACATAATCCAGAAATCTCGTGCAACCATGCTGCAAAAACCTCCTAGCCCTCGCAGCTGAACAGAGGGTCGGGCCTTGCGAGGCCCTCTCACCATGAATAACCAGTTCTCCTCACTTGGGGGAGAACTGGTTATTCATAAATCATGATCCCGATCCTCCCGATCTCGATCCTCCCGCTATAAAACATGTCGTCACCATACTGAACTGAAAAAAAAAGATCATAAATCACAATGATCAGGATTCCATATAAGGGATCTCTCACACCAGTCCCCCTTGAAGCCATTAGATCTAACATTGGTTCGGGTACAGGTCCTGTGCTTCTGGTAGTACGAGCCCAATACTACCTTCCACACCTACCCATACCCTTCCTGCTGCCCTACCTGATAACTCCAATTCACCCCGTAACCAAACCATGACCCACAATTACCATATACCAATCTCAGGCTGCCCTAAGATTTATTCTACGCATATGGATCAAATCAATCATAACAAGTTGCCTTTATGCATGTAAGTTGTACACATAAGAAGGATCAAATAGGCTTTTGAATAAGAGATTCTACCCTAGAACCACAACAAAACGTGGAACATGAATAATGCCAAATCGATCATTTTGAGGCTATAACCTCCTAATCGTATACCATTTTGAAAACATACACATAGCAAATTCCATATAATCAACATAGCGCATCTATCAGTATAACATTAACATATTGGGGAACTACTTACTTGGCTCGACTGATTACGCGCATTGCACTCTCATCTTTCATTTCCCTTTTGAAAACCCTTTTTTACGTTGTGTTTATATATATATATATATATATATATATATATATATATATATATATATATATATACATATATATATATACATATATATATGATTTTTTTTACCATTTCCTTAGTCTGAGTCCCGACACACTTGAGGGTGCGCATGAATCCCTCAAACCAAGGCTCTGATACCAACTTGTAACGACCCGATTTTCATAATAAAATTTTCATTTTTAATTAATCACAACCATTTGTATAAACCATAAATTCCCAAAACATCTATTTTCAAATCAACATCCATTACATCATTAATTTTCTTTTAAGTCATCAGAGTGTCCCGAAACATGTCAATAAGAGAGAGATAGAGTGCACGCCACGCTATCACGCTTTGCCCTTGCCCTTAGGCTCTGAAGTACCTGAAAAAAATCAACAACCTGTAAGCGAATGCTTAGTGAGTTCCCCAGAGCATACCACACACAATCGACATAAACATACCCTAATAGATATTAAAGCCATACATATACCACATAAACCATGCAAATATGAACCAACAAGAATGCCATGGGCTACCCCACATGGTCTTTATCTAGGACTTCCATGGGCTACCCCACATGATCTTACATCCAATGCCATGGGCTACCCTACATGGACTTTATCGAGGACTGCCATGGGCTACCCTACATGGTCTTAAATCCAATGCCTCGGGCTCCCCCGGGGTCTTCCACACAACCATATAATCACATAACATGATAAATCATAAAATAATTGTCTTACACATAACATGATCACATAATGGGTAGGCCTTGGTGCCATAGACCCACAGGTATGGTAAGAAGACTCACCTCATACCACTGAATATAAATACCACTCTCCTAACAGTCTGCAATTTCCCGAGCTGAATAATAATAATAACAAAAACAACATTAGGGATTTAAATTAATTAAGGGGGAAAACCCAACTTCTAATTCCTCACTCAAGGTCCAAATAGCCTATCCTTGCTAATGGGCCCAAAAGTCCAAGTCCAAAATCCTTAATGGGCCTCTTGGCCCAACCATTAAATCCATGGCCCATAACAGATGTCAAGCCCCTAATTCACAGAATTCAATCAAGCCCACCAACCAAATGGGCCCAAAGGCTCTAAGTCCCAAAACAGTTTAGGGCACAACTGCTGCTACGTACTTCCATCGTACCATCTTGGTACATGCAACGTACTGAGGGTTTGGGGACTACGCGTTGCGTACAACTGGTTACGCCTAACGTACAACCAGTTTAAGCACTTTCTCCATTAAGTGCTTAATGCTCGATTTCCTCACGACCAAAAGTCAGATATAGGTCTGCTAAAATGTCCTAAGGCATAAAGTTACCAACTTTATGCCCTTGCATGACTCATAAATGTCCAACACTTCCATTAAGACCTTTACAAGGTCCTTAATCCATGCATGAGACCTATACATCCATCAAGATCCCATGTTTATGCTTCTAAATGACCAAGGGACCTCAGATCTGCCATCCTCATCTTATGGAGTTGCTTAACTCATCAAAAGAGGTCCAAAACCAACCAAATGGAGAAAACTAGAAAACCATAGCTATATCTAAGGATTTAGATAGAAAGGTGCAAGCTTTTTACCTCCAGAAGCTTTGTAAGGTGAATTTGATGCAGGATCTTGAAGCACCTACACGTTCCAAACTTGCTTGACCGTTTCTTCTTCTTGCAATGAACACTAAAAGGTCATAAATGCACTCTTTTAAGCTCAAGAATGATCTCACAAGGTTCTCTGGGGTACAATGATGCTCTAAGGCTATGGAGGCTCTCTGGGGTTAAGTGCAACGGACTTAAGATTGTTTAAATAGGCCTCATGTCTGAAAATTATGGTTTTGCACCTCTAGCGCGTACGCCCCGCGGAAGGCTTGGTATGCCCAGCGTACCATAATTCTCCCTACAACCAACCATGCATAGTACGCCAAGCGTACACTTAAGTACGCCAAGCGTACACTTAAGTACGCCAAGCGTACTTAAGGGACCATCCATGCAAAATATAATTCCCTTAGGGTTTCAAGGCATACCTGGTTTTTGGGTGTTACAAGTACAGACCCATACTAGCTTCCACATCTATACATACTTTACTCAAGAACTGCCTTGACTTCACCAAGTCCCTTCTACTACTGCTACTTCACGCGCTAATCTCATCCTAGGCTTGCCCTAGGGTAATCACCATCCCACTCTCTGCCAACAGCTTCATAAGAAGTCCCTACTATCTCCACCCTAACTAGCCCGCGAATACCATTACATATCACTAAGATTAGATAATTCTTCGAATGAGAGGTTCTACCTTATAACGGTTAGACTAAACACAGAGCTGCGAAATAAGGCTAAACCTAACCTTCTGAAATTATTTAGTCCTCGAAATATGTAACTTAACATATTCATTTACTAGTTGGTAAAATATAACTAGAACTCCTCAAAGCACGAAGCAAGCAACATTCGAGCATTGATTAAACATAACCAGGCATATCCTAATCAGGCCATCATATCACTCACTAATTTGTACTTGCATGCAGTTCATAAAGCTGATACACATATAACAAGCACATAAGGCATCCTTCCTAGATCCTTATCCATAATCTAGCATGTAGTTCTCATAACATATCATATCATAAACTTGTATGGGTAATTTGGGATTACTAACTTTAGCTCGGCTGATTGCATGCACCACACCCTTTTTCTCTTTTCTAAGTTCATTTCTCTTTTCAAAATTCTTTTCTTTTTCTCAAAGTTCTTTCTTTAAAAATGATTTTTGAAAATTTTCATTTCAAGTCCCCACTTTGAATCCAGACATACCCGAGAGTGTGCCTGCATCCCTCAAAACAAGGCTCTGATACCAACTTGTAACATCTCAAAATTACGGATCGAAATTTTCGTTTGAAAAATATAAACAAAACCATAATAACCAAAATGATCTTATAAAAACATAAGTAATAGTATCTCAAATGTCATATCAAAACACTGTATCAAATCACATGTCTAAATATCGTAGTGTAAACATCCCAGACTGAACATATAGTGTGTGCACTGCAATCATCCCGAGCTCTTCCACTTGCTACTAAAAGTACCTGAAACCAAAACTAAAAACTGTAAGCACGAAGCTTAGTGATTCTCCCCAAACTACCACATACCATACAGATAATCATGCTGCTTGGAGATACGGGCCCCACCTATACTCCAGGAGATACGGGCCCCACCCACACTCCACTAACTAGGAGATACGACCCCGTCCACACTCCGCTGGCTGGGAGACGGGCCCTACGTACACTCCGATGGCTAGGAGATACACACCCCACCCACACTCGACTAACTATGAGATACGAGCCCCGTCTACACTCAACTACTAAGCATACATACAAGTATCACACAAACAACAAGTATAATAAATCTATCAATTAGTCCTATATCAAAAAATGCTATGAGATACGGGCCCCGCCCACACTCGACTAACGATGAGATACGGGCCCGACCCACACTCAACTACTGATCTATACACTTAACATATACACGCCAATCTTGGTACCTTTAACCCGTTTCACTAGGAGGAAACTCACCTTGTAAGCTAACTGTGAAAACTCATGTGAGGAATCCCCGACGGCTGCTCTAATGACTTCCCAGCTATCATGATCACAATAACAATTAGTCAAAAACTGATAATCCTTCTTAGGGTAAAATAACTATTTTACCCCTGGTCAAAGTCAATGTTATGGGTTGACTCAACTCACTGAGTTGCTCCATCAACTCGCCGAGTTCCATAAATCAGAATCCTGAAATTGCGATCCAACTCGTCGAGTTCCCTGGCTACTCTTATTTGTGCTTTAGCGAGTCAACTCGTTGAGTTATTCCATATTCAGAATCGCGACAACTCGCCTCAACTCCTCGAGTTTCTCCATGGATTCAACAAGTTCCTTTGTCTAATTGGGCCATCTTAACGGATTAAGCCCTTACACTTTAGATCTAAGCTTCTTGTTTCTTATACATACTGAAAATGTCCTTTTAAGGCTAAAGTTTCTAATTTTACCTGTTAATACCCCTATTTAACTGGTTTGGCTCAACCCTAACTTCCTAAAACGTTGATCTTGGTCTACAAGTTCATCCATACTCCAAACTAAAGCGTAAAAACATAGATCTACGCCTTAGACATCATTTGAACACGTAAAGCTTCTGCCTTTTCCTCCATGCATGGTCTTTTAGGGTTTTAAAGGCCAATATGACATCTTTGAGCTTGCATGGGGACTCCAATAGCATAAAGTTTGCACCTTTATGCCATAACATCCCTTAATGATTCCAGATCTGAAGATCTACACACTTGGGGCATCCATGTCCCAAAGATCATGTTTCTTGAACCAAAAACCCCATAAAATGATAATAAGGAGATCTAATAAGCTATTAACCAAGTTTGAGATTTGCTTACCAGAAAATGAAGAGGATAAGATGTTTTTTCTGGATCTACTAACTTCCTTCTGAATCCCCAAGCTCATCCTTCTTCAACAAGCTTCAAAACACATAATATTCACTCAAAAGCAACTCACAAGCTCATACAATGCACCAGGGTTTCGTGGATTAGGGTTTGGAACTTGGAGGCTGGAAATGAGGCCAACAAGTGGGGATTAAGATGCTTAAATAAGGTGCAAAACCCCGAAATTAGAGTTTCATTCTGGCAGACATACTCGTCGAGTTGAGGCTCTCAACTCGTCGAGTGGATTGTTTAAAATTCGTGTCCCTTTCTAGTCTCTACTCGACGAGTTTGGGTTACCAACTAGTCGAGTTGCTTTATAAAAATGAAAGAATTAATATTTAAATGCGTACTAGGAGCGAGACGTTACACTACTCAAATACTTGTCAATTGCCCGATGGCCAGAGGTGCGTTGAGTTGGATCATGAATTGGTGTCAAATTTCTAGTCAACAATTCAATTCAGTGACTGAGTTAGTGGGTTTTGCTGCACCATGGGGGAGGCGTCCTAAGAAGAGAGATTTTCATCGCTATCGCTTAAGGATTTCTATGGTGTGGATGGAAAGCTAGGAATTCAAAATGTCTTCGATAATGGTAGGACGTCTTCGTTAAATTTGATGGATAGCATAATCACCTTGGTGTTAAATTGGATAAAATATAGAGGCAAGTTTGGTGATTGTAATTGGTGTGTGTGAAGCTGTAATCATTTTGAAATTTTGTAATTGGATAAACTAGTTTTTTTTAACGGTAGAAATATATTAGCACCAGCCTTTAAAGAAACAAGATTGGACAGAAAAACAAATTATAAAATAAAAAAAAAAAAAACTAGTTTTCTCGGTTATTTATTTGTAATTTGTTTTACTTTATCTATAATTTCTTACATATATTAATTGACTTTTTTCTTAATGCGCTAGTTTTGAAATACCTTATCCGCAAAATTCCGTTTCATTATAACAGATTCACATTTACTAATCATTTATGCGAAGTAAATTTGGAAGAAAAAAATAACAGCTAATTAATGATTGAAAATCAAAGCTTCGAATCCACCCATAAATCTAATACATACCTATGGTGTAAAAACTATGAACCCCTCCTCATAATTTGCCACAAAATCTCATCCGTATCATCTCCCAATACACACCCGCAAATCCCCAAATAAGCAATCATCAAGATGAAAATCACCAATCAACCCCCCCTAAAATCACACCTCCCAATTATGCATCTTAAACTTGATTTTCATTATCCGTTCATTTCCAAATGAGGGGTGAAATAGTGATAGAAATAGAAATAGAATAAAGAATATACACTCACAAATAGAAAACTAGAGTAACCCTAATTTTCCCGGAATTCCATACAAAATTTAACAAGATATTAACCCTTTGACTATTCTTTCGCTTTCTTGATTTTGGTGATATGTAATGAGTCCACACCACCTTGAATATCAATAATATCCATTATCATTTTAATAAAATCCTTCAAAATCCGTTCTTCCCCATCTTCATTCAGTCCACCTCTCTCTTCTTTTCTCTCCCCAATCACAAATTACTTTTCCGATCAATCTTTATACCCAAGAAAACCCACAATAGCAAACAAATCAATCCCTTCAAGAAACCACAAGATTCCATTTCCACCATCATCAAAAGGAAAAAGTAAAGTTTGGGGGAAGATTGAAGAACATCGTCATCAACACCATCAACACAGCAAGGACAATTCCTTTTCTCATCTTTCCTTTTTTGTTTTTGTATTTGTTTTTGTTCACCAATCATCGATTTTCTTGAAAAGATTGGAATCATTCTTCAAACCCTACAAAGAAACAAAACAATTTATTTGAGATTTATTCATACCCTGGCTACATTCCAAGAAAATCAAACCTAACCCAGTTTGGAATCAGGAAAAAAAGAGTTGGTGTTTTCCATTTCAAGATTTTCTTGGAAATTATGAAGTCATCTCATCTTGATAATATCCCATCAACGCCTGGCAAATTCAAGATGGAAAAATCCCAATACAATCATAGATTCAGATGGCATTATTCGTATCTAGCAAAGCTCACATTCTGGAGTTTCGTCTTCTTGGGATTAATCTTCATTTTCTTCTTCAAATCACCGCCGTCATCATCGCCGTACTCCTCCGCCGGATCGATCCCATCAGATCTCTCTCGCAGATCTTTAAAAACCAATTCTTGGGGTGGACCCATTTGGGAAAAACGCGTCCGATCATCCGCCAAGATCCGTTCCAATACTGGGTTCTGCGTTTTAGTCACCGGAGCAGCCGGATTCGTCGGTACCCATGTCAGCGCCGCCTTGAAACGCCGTGGCGACGGTGTTTTAGGTCTTGATAACTTCAACGACTATTACGATCCTTCCCTGAAAAGAGCTCGTCAAGCTTTACTAGAAAGAAGTGGGATTTACATCGTCGAAGGCGACATTAACGACGTCGCATTGCTCAAAAAACTCTTCGAGGTAATCCCTTTTACTCATGTCATGCATTTAGCTGCTCAAGCCGGCGTTCGATACGCCATGGAAAACCCAAGCTCTTACATCCATAGCAACATCGCCGGACTTGTTAATCTTCTTGAAGTCTGTAAAAACGCAAACCCACAACCCGCAATCGTTTGGGCATCATCTAGTTCTGTTTACGGATTGAACACAAAAGTACCCTTTTCAGAAAAAGATCGAACCGATCAACCGGCGAGCCTCTACGCCGCCACGAAAAAAGCCGGCGAAGAGATCGCACATACTTATAACCACATCTATGGCCTCTCTCTAACTGGTTTACGATTCTTTACTGTTTATGGACCTTGGGGAAGACCAGATATGGCTTATTTCTTCTTCACGAAAGACATCTTGAAAGGAAAATCGATTCCCATTTTCGAATCTGTCAACCATGGAACTGTTGCTCGTGATTTCACATACATTGATGATATCGTAAAGGGTTGTTTAGGTGCTTTAGATACTGCTGAAAAGAGTACAGGAAGTGGTGGGAAGAAGAAAGGTCCTGCACAATTGAGAGTTTTTAACTTAGGGAACACTTCACCTGTTCCTGTTTCAGATCTCGTTTCTATTTTGGAGAAGTTATTGAAAGTGAAAGCAAAAAGAAGAGTTATGAAGTTGCCAAGAAATGGTGATGTCCCATTTACGCATGCGAATATTAGTTTAGCTCAAAGGGAATTTGGGTATAAACCAACGACTGATCTTCAAATGGGTTTGAAGAAATTTGTTCGATGGTATGTGAGTTATTATGGATCTGGAAAGAAGAGTGATCATTGATGGAAAAAAAAGAAAGAAAGAAAGAAAGAAAGTGGTAAACATGTTCTTGAATTGTTATTCGTTTTGCTATTCACATGATTGTTTTGTTAAATCTGTAATATCCGAATACATTATCTTGTTGGTATATGAAACGAGAAGACGAGAAAGACGGATGATGACACGAAGAACAAGATTTTGTTTCGGTTTATTTATCTGTACTAAAAGGAATTCAAGAACTTTATGTAATTTGTTGTAGCATTATTATTGTAGGATTCTTGACTTGATAGAGCAAATTTGCTTTGATTGGTGGACTTGTATCATTTATCTTGGAACTCAAATAAATAGAACACAAAAAGTTTGAATGTTTGTTAATCATGTTTTCTTGTTGATTTTTGTTTTACCTTTCTTGGTTTAAGTTTTGGATTTTGTGATTTGTTGTCAAATATATTGGTTAAAGTTTGATATGTGTGAATTTTGTAATCTTGTTAGGTCGCTATTGTTCTTTCCTTTTCTGGCAATTGGATCTATGTTGCAGATTGTTAGATTGTGATTTTAAATTGATAGAACAGCTTTTGAAGTTTATACGGAAACTCAAATGATTACTGCTATTGGATTGCAATAATCAGTTTTCAGGTTTCTTGGAGCCTGATTATGAGTTTTTATTAATTACAATCAATAATACAATAATAAAATGACAAAACTAGTAAAATTATCTAATCATTTTTTTTACTTAACAGTCAAATATTTGCAATTAGTCAAAAATATCTAATAAAACCGTAGATGATTACTATTTTGAGTTGCAATATAATAATAATAAAAATTCAACAAAACTATAGGCGATTTAATCACCTACCGTATGCTGTCAAAATAAATACGGTTCGGTGCCCATATGAACATGAAGAACAAAACTTTAGGTCACGGCACGTAACCTTCGATTCCTCCTTACCTACGGCTTGGGCAATTTTTTTTTTGGTGTTGACTACTTTTTGGTTGGAGTTGACTATTATTTCATAGTAGTTTTGATTGATATATGGTACATATTTTTACTAGACCACCACATTTATTGAATTTGTTTATTTGGTGAAAAATAAGATTGATATTCCAGATCCAGATGAATCAAAAGTTAGTCTTTCTTGGCAACATCCTCAGGTGTTGTATTATTGTGCTATTGTTGATGATCGTGATATTAGAAAGTTGATCAACATAATAAATGTGGTTGAAGGTAATTCTATGTGTCTGTGTATGTGGTCGTAAGAGGGTGATAGTGCTAATGATATTGCCAATAGAGGAGCAACATCTACAACAAACATATCCAACGGAAAAAGAAGCAACTACCCAATAGATATTTTTATAACTCCAAGTATACCTCAATATCATAGTGTTGCTAAAAATGTAAATGCAATGCAACAACCGATTATGTATGTGGAACTGCAAAATTATAAGTATGTTGGTGATAATGATGTTGGGACATATCTTAATGATGTGTGCGCACATAATTACTTTGAACATAAACTACAAGGCATGGTTAATCGAGTCAGTAATGAAACTGGAAACCAAAAAGACATTTTTTAATAATGGTGAACTACAAGGATACGGGGAGTTTGTAGATTGTAACAAGTTAGATATATCTAACCTATACAGAAATTCCAATGTGAAAAATCGAATGATGAACCGAAGCTTATATATTCAGATACCATGTTCATGGTATGCCCCCTTGCCTTCTTGTCCCGTCAATGATATTGTCAACATTCCATCACAAAGCGTATACACAAGTCAAAAGATCAAGCTCCTAGACATTTTCAATAGCAAAGAGTAGCTTACGCTCACTATTGGAAAAAAATACATGGCAGAGGGTTTGCAGTACAAGACTAGCAGATCAGCTAAAGAAAGGTTTGTTTTGTTAAAAAAAATGTTCTTGGTTGATTAGGGAAAAGGCAATCAAATTTGTTAGTCTTTTCCAAGTCAAAAAAAAATGTTGACCAACACACATGTTGGTTGATCGACAAGCAAACAAAAAAGTGCTCGACCACTTTATCGTTAAGGTTATGGTCGGATATTATAAAAGAGTTTATCGGGGGATGAGATTGTTAGGGATATGAATTCCAAATTTCCAATTAATATCTCATACCAATGGGCTTGGTGAGCGAAACTAATATGTTTTTGAGCATTACGTCAATCATATGGTGCACATGCAAACCCTAAAGCTTTGGATCTAGTTTGTCTAATTGTACATGCAATAATCATCCAAAGATCATAAACCCTAAATCTAGCATACTATAATTAAAATTGACATATGATTAGAGTTTAGATCTTACCTTGATTTTTATGTAGCAATAACAATCACAATCCTTCTTGATCTTGACTTCTGAAAGCCTATTGCCCCAAATGTTGTACCTCTAATGGAGTCACAAACACCATTAGCAACAAGATGACTTAGGAGAGGGAGGAGGAGGCACAAAATTCATCCAAGGCACTCTAGATAGGGTTATGGACGATTTTGGTGGCCTTAAGGGTTCCTTTTATAGTTAGGCTTCTAGGGTTATCAACTCGGAACCCTAATACAATTTCATATTCGTTAAGCAGCCCAAAGATCCTTCCAAAAGGCCCCTTTGACGATTTTTATATGGACTCCCATATAGAATCGTCCATTGCTTCTTTATGGATCCTAATCCAAACTTTGTAACTATCTTATAATTACAATATCAGTCCCCTTTATTTAATTAATCTCTTTTAACCACAAAATTAATTCTAAATTAATTATTGATCAATATTAATTAAACAATATGATTTCTCCTGTAATATATCATTCTTATAATATATTAATAAATCATAATTAATCATCTTTCTCATTAATTCATCCTATTAGTTGCTATGGTGAAGGCAACCCAAAAAGAACATGCTCAAAATCGGGTCAAGTACATACCAAAATGGTTATGGGCTTAGACACTTAATTCAACAGTCTCCCACTTGGATAAGTCTAATAACTATTTTGCAAGTAAGACTTCAGAAACTGATTAACAATCATAGCTTTCAAAAGTCGCTGTCAAACTCTGATCTTATCAGCAACACGTCCTTTAGATAAGGGATCATATATTCCTCCATTCTAGATATCGTATGAACCGAGACATGGACTTAAATCATACTCTCTGTTCATGTGTTGTTTCCCGATTTCCGATTTATGACGACTGACAACAGACTACAATTGAACACATCAACTTAGTCCAGACGCTTAAGGTGTCATCACTAAATCATCGAAGTGCCAACAAATATCTCTTTTATCCCACTTTGGGTAAAAGGAACGGATAAACATCGACTCATATGCTTGCTCTGTTTACTCATCAAATCACACACAACAATATGTTTTATAACACCAAGTTAGTGGTGTGTTTACATATTATCAATGTGCAACCGACTTGTAAACTACAACTATATGTCTCCATTTCAAGAATATAAGATATTATCATCTCACTAATCACTCATGATAAATTCCATGAAGCGATTAAAGTGAGCGTGGGTCTAATCCAATACTCAAATCTTATTTCAGGAGCACTCATGAACACTGCAACAGACTTTTGTTGTGTCTAAAACACTTCAGACAATCTACAGTCAGATTCATGATAGTCTTGCCTTAATACCTACTTCCAAAGTATAATCGACTGTGGATGGTTTGAATAATCTTATTATTTTGGAAGTCAAAACATGTGAAGTGAAACACAAGAATAATGGAATCCAATATGGCCTCAAACTTGTGAGTATAAATAAAACACCTCTTATTTAGTCACCATATTGATTACACATCATTCATTGTATGATGTTTCGGATAATCAACTTAATACTTGAATTATAAACAATAGCTATCCCATGCTCTAAGCATGCATACTATGTTAACATATAGTCCTTACTTTGTGAAATAGATCAATTAAATACATTTCCAATGACACTCATTTCACAATTCCTAAATCCCTATCATAAGTGTAAGAATACCAAATTCTTGCCACTATCATAATGTGTTAGATTCTAACATTCTATGCAATGATCATTATGTAATGTCATTGAACCAAAGTCACAAAGACTTTGTCAATGAAATTACAAAGAGCTCTTATTGGAGATTGCTACAAGACAACTCCATAGACATGAAGTCTCTTATTCAAAGTACATTCATTTGAACATCCTTCTTGCATAAAAGTTTCTAACCTACACATAGATCCTTAATATCCAACTCCCATTATGGAAACATATCCATATTTTCCATAAGAAAACTCATCGTTAATAGAGTCCTATATATAATAATAATAATGCCAATATGGTCCATTCGTTACTACACTTCCAACTGCCCACAAGCGACACATCCTTAGCGAACCTTAGATCGTCCTTGACAGTTGTTTAATTAATTCAGTCATGTCCGGTTATTATCCTATTTTCCTTCTTAATGCCCTAGACATTTGGAAAATTAAAACGGTTGAATATTATAGTATATGTAATCGATCCTATACCCGAAACATATGGGATACCATACATAATGCCTTACATAAAGACTTGATACTTTACCAGTCTCTCACTATAATATTGCTATATATAGAATTCCCTTATGTTGAATCTTCTCAACATACCATTCATATATTTCCTTTGACTAAATTTGATTAATCACCCACCTGGTGGCGTATGGAGATGACATCGTCCCGAGATGGCAACAACAACAACGATTGAGGGCGGCAGAAGGCGGCGGTACCCACCATTTCCAATGGTAGTGGTGGTTCCTGCCCAAAGATTGCACAAATAGCTTCACACATAAAATATATATACACACAACCACCTCTTATAGTGGCTCGTGGTGGAAATGAGTGGCAGAACACGATGTCAGTCACCACCTTGAGGTGGTGGCAGTGGGTATCAAGCCAAACAACACCCTGCTTACACATACAACTCGTGGCAGCAATCCAAGTCCATAAACAACATGAGACCAACACTTCCAACCACCGACTAGGAGGTTGGGGTTGTTGGAATGGGTAAAGGTGGCGGTTCATGGGTCGCCGATGTTCATAGCCCCTAAAAACGATGTCAAAACACTGAAACTAATGAGGAATTGAGAAAAGAAAAGCGACAGATGACCTTACCAGCTACCTCTCAGTAGTTGGTGACTTGCACAATAACACACATGACATTTCCACGATCCTCGGTGGTCCTTCGGCAGCAGCGTCACAATAGCGACCTTCAACGGCAGTTTAGCGGTCGGGGTGCTCAACGGCGAGGCAGTAGGCGTCCTCGTTTGATCGGAACAATGAACTAAAGGGAGAGACGGCGGTTGGGGAGTCACAGGGTGGTGGTGGCTGCTAAGGATTAGGTTCAGGGTTTCGCTTGGGTGATGTTTTCATACACGGGAGGAATGAAGGGTCTTCACCTGTGTTCTTCCTTCAAACTTTTAGTTTTTTTTTTTAACGATTTTAGTCCCCCTCTCCAGATTTATTTTCAAACATAGTCCTTAATTTAGCAATTCAACCCCTGCCCTCTAAAATTCCTTTAAAATCAAATCCAGAACTTACACTTTTAACCCCCATCTTCTAGAATTGTAATAATTAACCCTCGAGACCAACGCCTTTCTATAATATTATTGATTTTAGGGCTTCTATCTGTTTATTAGTTAATTAATTAATTAATTAATTAATTTAATAACCGGGGTGTTACAACTCTGCCCCACTTAAATTAGATTTTGTCCTCTAAATCATTCCTTACCATTCCTTACACGCCCAACCACTCTAATAACATGGTCACCATCCTGGGCACATCCTAGCCTTCCTGGGGTAGCTGCGACGAATCATTATCTATAGCTGAACAAATTCCTCACAATAAGATCACATCTACTCAATCTGACATCTCCTGTCTCTAGATGGTCTAGCTCCCTGACAGCCCGCCCATACTGAATCATTATCGCTGATTCTAGTCCACCTGCCTCTCAACTGACTACTTAACTCCTGATAACCCAAGGTTCCTACTAGAAAACAGAAGACCTAATTAGCCCTATAGATCACTCATACTTAGCCTAGGCTCAACTAACCCAGTTGTGACTGACTTAGCATTACTCAACAATTTGTTACGCTTACCATACATGAAATCCTAAAATACCCTTACTGCTTGTGACCCAAAACTGTTCGAATCACTGATCCACCTGAAACACTAAACTGTCCAAATAGTATGCAGCCCCATGGCTGCTTCCCGAAATTCACTAAAACCTCCCTGGTTCTAGCTTATCTGAAATACTGAAGCCCTGCCCGGTTGCTGAGCCAATAGCAATTCCACAATCACCCTACGCAAACGAAATCCTTGTCTATCAACATTTTCCACTAATTATCTTGTCAGCGTGGCTATAAAGATCATTTGATCTAACTGATCGGGTCCATACATCGAGTCCTGACATCACGAAACCCTAGGATAGAAGTGATTGCTTCATGCCCAATGGTAGCATTATATCACATATGACCCTAAGCAGTCCACTGCTTTCCTGGTCTCATAACCGTAGCGGCGTTCCAACAGTCTTATCCCTAGCTCCACTAGGTCTAATTCATCTGGGGAAATCTGTAAACCAATTTGTGGACTTGCCACGCCCTCACTGCTGCACCCGAACTGGTGTGTACTACTGATCCTTACGTGATCTAACAACACTCCCATGCTATCTACCAACCTAGTGTATGCTACAGCTACACCCGCAGTCATACAACACTGTAGCACCATCTGGCTGCTAGTGAATGCTATGGCTACACCCGCAGACTTAGAACACTCTAATACTATCGGGCTGCTAGTGAATCCTACATCTACACCCGCAGACTTACAACACTCTAAAACTATCTGACTCGAACACGCGCTTGACCTAACACTCTACTGAACTCATGTCCTGACTGGAATCCCCAACCTGATTCCCTAAGGCCTGCTATCACGTGACACCGCTGCATCAGTATCGCACCCATGCCCTGTTGGATTAGTGTCTAAGCTCGTAACCATATTTGGTAAGTACTTGACCCGGTTGTGCATGGTCCTTTCGGGTTGCCTTCACCAAAGCAACTTGATTGGAGAAATAATAGAGAAAGAGGTTATTATGATTTATTAATATATTATAGGAATAATATATTAATAGGAGAAATCATATTTGTTTAATTAATATTGGTTAATAGTTAATTAAGAATTAACTTTGTGATCAAATGTAATTAATTAAACTGCAGGGGCTACATTGTAATTATATGATAGTTGAAAATTAGGGAAATGGATGCCCTATGGGAGAGGTGGACGAATTCAAGGGGATAAGTCCCTTGAAATCGTCCAAGGATAAGGACTTTCAAGGCTTATCTTTTGGTAACTTGGTGGGCAAGCAACTAGATAAGGATAAAGACTGAAACCCTAATCTCTACCCTATATAAAGACCTCTAAGCCTAAGGAAATCGGCCACTTGATTCCCTAGGGTTCCTAGAGCCGATTTCTAACCTCTCTCCTCTCTCTCTCTTGCCTCTCCAATTTCTTGTGGTGTTTGTGAGCCATTAGAGGTACTACACTTGTGGTACTTGCTTTCAAGACTAAGAGATTGAAGATTAGTGTTGTTATTGCAATATAAAAACAAGAGGTATGTGATCTACTCATCTATAAAAATTTCGAAATATATACCTGCTAGCTAGGGTTCTTATTGTGTTCATAAAGTTGTGTATCTAATAGAGAAAACATAGATCCAAATCTAGGGTTGCATGCACACATAGGATTGTTTGTACAAAACTCATCAGTGGTATCAGAGCCTTTGGTTGAATTGTTTTCAATTAGTATTATACAATTGTATGAATTTGACACTTTAGGGTTTATGGCCAATAAACCCTAAGAGGCTAGGATTTCGATTTTAGGGTTTCTTGAACCCTTGTGTTCAAAATTTTGAAGGGTTTGTTGCCCAAGATTTCGAGATCTAGGGTTTGCAAACCCTAGATTTTCGAGATTTTCCTCCTCCCCAAGATAAGTCCCTAAAATCTAGGGATTTGGATAATCCCATATCTTGTAATTATCTTTTAATTGTTAAATATGGTAATTAAAGATTTTGAATTATCCCTTCCATAATTTCGAAATTTAGAGGGATATAAGGGATTAGGATAAATTTAATTGTTTAATTTATAATAATCCTTTATGATTTAGTAATTAAAATTAATTGTTTAATTTAGATAATTATTAAATCAAGAGTTTTAATATTTAAAATTTTAATTTAAAAGTTATAAATTTTGAAAAATTTTAAATTGAGATTAAAACCCTAGTATTTTTAAAATGTTTAAAATACACCCTATACTATTATATTATCATAAGATTAATATATATATATATATATATATATATATATATATATATATGTGTGTGTGTGTGTGTATGTGTGTGTGTATGTATAACTAAAATGCTAGTCTTACCGTTAGTAGGTCTCATTCACGAAGCCGATCTATAAGGGGGGTATAAGGTTATGACCTATAAAATGGCGGTTTAATGGGTATCCACTCTTACCCACCGCTTCCTTGATTGGTGGAGGGTCGTTAGCCGAACGGGTAGGATAGGGCAATCCTCTCTTCATTAATAAGTATAATGAAAATAAATAAAGTAACTAAACGTTTTTTTTTAAATTCCCAAGCCTAGTTTCTTTAGGCAAAAGTGAATTGATGCAATCCTATGAAATTACATTTTGCACCCTTGCTAAGAAGTTAGTGGAGTGTGTGTGGTTAACCGGCACACTAATTGGTTCTAAGAAAAGGTGGCAAAGGGTGACTCATTGTTTGTCATAGTTCGATGGAGCGTGTGTGGCTAACCGGCACATCGAATAGGTGACTGTAACAATGAGGGCACCATGTATATTTGCATGGTTATTCACACCCGCTTTGTGATCCTCGGCATCCCAGTCACAAAAAAGAGGGGCATATCGAGATTTAAACATGCCATTGAAAAGTTCAATGAATCTCAAGAAATCTAGGAATTCTCAATACATTTAAAACCTACAACCTTATGTTTTTCATGGTGAAGAATTAGTGAATCGTCATTCACTTACCTCCAAATTATTTGCATGTTGGATTACGGCATCCCTTTTCTAATGTGTAAATAATATTGTTAGATCCTAACCCAATTTCTCATTTTGGGTGTTTAATTAAGGATTCAATTCTAATCAAACTTTTTCCGTTCTATTTGTAGTTGTCTAACGCAAACGCAAACAACACTGCTGTTGGTTCATTCTTGCTAACGAGCCTATGTTAAAAGGTGACATTCGATGGATCGAATTTCAACGAATGGATAAGATACATTCGCATGATTGCCCGCTACAAGGACAAAGAATATGTCGTCAACAAGAAGCTTGAAAAGATCAATCCGGAAATCGCTACTCCCGAAGAAATGGCCGTCTTTGAGACCCGTGAGCGTGATGCAACGATAGTCCATTGCATTATGCTGGCCACTATGAATCTTGAACTCCAAAAGTCCTATGAGGACATGTATCCCTATGAAATGCACCAAGATTTGCTGGAGAGGTACCACTAAAGCGCAAGGCAATAGCGCTACGAGATCATCACCAACATGATCACCGCTAAGATGGGAAATGGAGAATCCCTAACCTGACATTTGCAAAAGATGCAAAGGTATGTTGATCGTCTTCGCAAGTTAAATGTTAACTTTGGGGAAGACTTGGCTATCGACATCATTCTCCACTCCTTGCCCTCGTGCTACAACCAATTTAGGATGACCTACCACATGAACAAAGAAGAACTCACCCTAAGCAAACTCCAAGGACTACTGAGAGCAACCTCAAGGACAAATCTATTGCACCAACTCCCACTCCACCCGCTCCTCCTGTTTTGGCCATTTGGCAAAGGAATGGCAAAAAGAGGAAGGCTCCTTCAAAGATCCACCACAAGGGAAAGCCCTAAGATGGTTCCTCTACTAGTGGAACGAAAGTCGGCCCCGCTAAGCCCAACTCAAACGCTAAGGGGGCAGAATGTCACCACTGCCACAAAATAGGACACTGGAAGAGAAGCTGCCCAGAATATCTGCAAGCCATCAAGGATGGGAAGATCAAGCCGTCTTTCGCAGGTATTTACATAATTAAATCTAATGATTCATCATGTATTATTTCTTGGGTTCTTGATACAGGATGTGGTTTTCACATATGTACTGATTTGCAGGGACTAAGAAGAAATAGAGATATGGAGCATGGAAGAATAAATCTAATCATGGGAAATAGAAGATCCTCGCCTGTCACCAAAATTGGAGTGTATTCTTTAGCGCTTAGTAATGGATTAGCTTTAGATTTAGATAATTGTTGCTATTCGCCAGATATGGCAAGAAACATCATTTCATTTCATGGTTTTTTAGACAAGGATTTAGATATTCGTTTGATAATGAGAAAGGTTCAATTTATTCTTATCTAAATGGTGCTTTATATTTTGAAGCATTGCCTTGTAATGGAATTTATGAAACTGTTATGGTTGTAGATAACTTAGAAAATGATGTGTTGTGTGTGGATTCTTCCAATGGTTTGGATAAAGCATGCTTGTGGCATTGTCGTCTTGGACATGTCAACAAGAAACGCATAGCCCAACTCCAAAAGGATGGAGTGTTGGAGTCATTCGACCTTAGGGACGATGACGTGTGCGAGTCTTGTTTACTTGGAAAGATGACCAAGTCACCCTTCACTGGCACTTGTGAAAAGGGTGAGGGTTTATTGGATCATACATAACGATGTATGTGGACCCTTTAGATCCACCACAAGGGACGCGAACCGCTTCTATGTGACTTTCACCGATGATTATATTAGATATGGGTATCAAGCACAAGTCAGAAACCTTTGAAAAGTTCAAAGAGTTTAATCAAGAAGTGGAGAATCAATTGGGCAGGAAAATCAAGATGCTTCGATCCGATCGAGGAGGAGAGTACCTAAGTCTTGAATTCCACGACTATCTCAAGGAATGCGGAATAGTTTCGCAATTGATGCCTCCTAGGACACCGCATTTGAATGGTGTGGCTGAGAGGTGTAATCGAAACTTGTTGGACATAGTTCGTTCCATGATGATTCGTGCTTCACTACCTATCTCATTCTGGGGGTATGCCTTAGAGACTGCCGCCCATATCCTTAACTTAGTCCCTACAAAGAAGGTTACCAAAACACCTCACAAGATGTGGACAGGGGATTCTCCTTCGTTAGCACATATCAAGGTTTGGGGTTGCGAGGCTTTCGTAAGACGAGAGACTCACGACAAGCTCGAACCTTGTAGTGAGCGATGTATTTTCATTGGCTACCAGCAAAAATCCTTTGGGTATTTCTTCTATAGACCAAGTGACAATGTTGTCTTCGTTGCGAGGAGAGGGGTTTTCCGAGAGCGACAACTCATAAACCAAGGAGACAGTAGGAGGCAAATCGATGTTGAAGAGATTCAAGAGTTGATCGATGAAGGAACCTCTAACGATGGGAATCAACCCGAGGGGGAAACTCCAGTTGAACCAATTGACAAATCCTTACCTCTTAGACGTTCTGAAAGAGTTAGAGTTCAACCCCAGTTGTATGGTTTTCATATTACTACCAAAAGGGGACACATATATTAGTGATAGTACACTAGTAAATCTAGATGAACCTAACAACTATAAGGAAGCCATGGCAGGCCCAGGGTCTGCGAAATGGAAAGTGGCGATGGACAGCGAGATTTAGTCCATGTATGACAACCAAGTTTGGAATTTGGTTGACAATGTGCTCGGACGTAAGACGGTTGGGTGCAAGTGGATCTTCAAGAAGAAGACGGACATGGATGGGAATGTGAACATGTATAAGGCGCGATTGGTTGCGAAGGGATTTACTCAAACTCCCAGAGTTGACTATGATGAGACCTTCTCACCAGTTGCTAAAATTAATTCTATTAGGGTGATGCTAGCCGTTGCTGCATTTCATGATTATGAAATATGGCAAATGGATGTCAAAACCGCTTTCCTTAATGGGAAGTTGGCCGATGAAGTGTACATGGCTCAGCTAGAGGGTTTTATCGATGTGAAGCATCCCTATAGAGTGTGCAAGCTTGAGAAGTCCATTTATGGACTTAAACAAGCATCTCACAGATGGAATCTTTGCTTTGATGAGAAAGTCAAAGAGTTTGGATTTGTACGAAGCAAAGATGAATTATGTGTATATGTCAAAGCTAGTGGGAGTATAGTTAGTTTTCTCGTGTTATATGTTGATGACATATTACTCATAGGAAACGACATCCCGGAACTGCAGGAAGTTAAGTCCTGGCTCGGGAAGTGTTTCGCTATGAAGGACCTCAGAGAGGCTTCCTATATTTTTGTAAGTCCCTAATTTGCCTGTGTATCAATGAAATCCGTTTGATGGTGCGGAATCCCAATCAAACGGATGATGTCAGATCAAATAGAAGAGAAGGAGAAGAAGAATAATATGAATCTTGTATGTATTGATATGAATTATGATCCGGATACAAGAGATTCACACACACACTAACACACAATAGTTCTTCTCTATCTCTCTGGCCGTAAACTCTATTCGTGTTCATCAATCTTTTTCCTCACACCCCTCACCCCTATATATATATATATATATATATATATATATATATATATATATATATATATATATATGAGAATATGGGCCGGGTAAACATGGGCCGTAAAGAGGGTTTACGGCCGTAAACTCAACCGTAAACATGACCGTAAACTCCAAAAATATTACAGAAAATTACAATTACCCAGAAAAGCAAAGTATAAACCATATTTTGACCCAACAATCTCCCCCTTGGTTTATATCTTTCTTTTCTTAATTGACCCAACAAGCTCCCCCTAAAAAGTCGTTGGCTCTTCTTGTTGATCTTCATTGGGAGCATTGGCTTCACCTTTAATCTTCGATGACTTCACGACTTCAAGATGAACTTGATGAATCTTCAATGAATGACTTCATCTTGAGCACTTGAGCTTTTCTGCAGAATTTGACATTGAACGTCCATTGGGTGAGGAGGCTTTTTGTACTGGTTCTTGAAAGATGACGCTTTCAGCTTGAGAATATTTAGAGAAAACAAATCTTGTGGATCACTCAGCAGGTACAACGATAGCAACAGACTGATTGAGGAGGCTTCAATGCAATCCGTCATATAATCTTCAATTTCTGCTTCACCTTGCTTCTAGGGTTGAAGGATTGAATGTTGAAAGAATAATCTTCATTTCTTGCTCCTTCAAATGAGAATTCTTCAATGCTCACAGACGAAGCTTTGGCTCAGAAATCTTCAACACAAACTCCATGAGTCTTATCTATACCTGAAATCACTTTTCTAGACAAAACAAAACTACAAGAAAACTTAGCACACAAATTAAAACAAAAACAAAAATGTTTTTGAATTTTTTTTATATTTTATGAAAAAGAAATAAAATAGAGAAAAAAAATATTTTTGGATTTTTGATTTTTCTGAACAATAAATAAAACATAAATTACACTATTTTTGGATTTTTTTTGTTTGTTTGTTTGTTTGTTTTTTTTTTTTTTTTTTTTTTTTTATATTCTCCCCTAATATTTAAATTAGAAGAAACTATGAATAAACTTAACAAAAACAAAAATAATAGCCAACTTTAAGAGTGATTTGGGATCAAAGTTGTTGGACAGCCTTATTCCACTTGTCGGTACCCTTATCTTCACATCTTCGTCTGATCGATCGCCAATATTGTGGTCCACTTAAACACGAAACATTTGTGACAAGATTTGGACATTTTACCAATGACATGATACATGCATATATCTAATTATAACTTTATTATCATGATTGGCCCTAATTCTTAAATAAATTATTCTTATGACCATTTAACTGACTACAACCAGGGATATTGTTGTCCACCTAAATCGAGCAGCGAGATCTACAGACAATCTGTATGTGTTCAATTTTAAGTGTACTAGAACGTGTTTCCCACTTCCTGATATGCCCCAGCCATCAAGAACTTCCAAAGTACTCCTTACACTGGATGAGCAGATAACCATTCAGAGAGAGGATAGATTCATAATTCTATTACTTATTACTTCAGAGGGGTTGAGAAGAAGAAGGTTGCATCTGCTGTGTACCAGGTAGGATTAGAAGTCACGCAAAGGAGACAACATATGGCTAACAGATAAGAAGTATTTCACATATATAGCCTACAGAGAAATAGAGTTGCATATGTTGTGTACCAGGTCGGATTAGAAGTCACGCAAAGGAGATAACATATGACTAACAGATGGAAAGAAAGAAAATGATATTCTACAGACCTAATTTATCGGAATTTACCAGTCGCCCCATCGAACCGGAATTAAGGACAAAATCCTCACATCGAGGAAAAGTTAAACCACGGTTCTAAGTACGGGTTATTTAATGTGACCGATAGATTCCCATGTATATCTCCCTGCTCAACCTATCAGAGCGTCATGACATCAGGTTAAACGGATCTAACCAGGTAAATGTTTGTCAAGTCCTTAAATTCATTATGTTCAACTCTCCCTAGTCAAGACCATTTAAAATTTTTCGTGCCTACCAGCGCATCGTGCACAGAGCGTAGACGATTCAACTTAGGTACGTTACGTCGATTCAGATTTCCCGTTATCACTTGTTAATTTCATTTCCCAAAACATCTCCTGCAAGCACTTTTCATAACCAACATATTTTTTGATTTTCTGATTTTCTAATGTTTTTGGATTTTTTAAAATTTTAAAATTTTTGTTTTGTTTTTATTTCTCCCCCTAAATTTGTGCATAGGATAGAAACGAAAATAAATGCGCAAATTTAAACTATCCTAAAACAAAAATTAGTCTTTAAAACGAATCAGCTTAAGAAAAACTTAGGAGTATAGAGAAGAAAACTCAAACTGTAAGTCACTGATTGAATTTGCATCCAGAAGGTCTGAGAACAGCACGCGTAATCTCAGAATAGTTCCAAAAATTCTTCACATCGTTAAGTACTAACCCCATGAGTGATCCCTTCCTTTCTTCCTTTCCCACAAAAGGACACATACTCTCAACAAAGGTCTGAATGTTGTACAGTTGAGAGATATCTCCTATCATGTGCCTGGAACAGCCTCTACCAACAAACCGAAGTCTGATGATATGCCTCCATAGCTGCTCCGACACAGAGCGGGATTAATTGGTCTTTGGAACCCAGTCCATTTTGAAATTGGGTCGACCATTGTTATTAATGTAGGGTACTCTCTCCCATGACATATCCTGCTTATCACAAATAGAAGACAATGAAATATTAGAGTCATTTGAAGATTTGGGAGTTTTCACCTTTGGTACCCATCTATATTCAGGTTTAACCCATTTTTTTGTCGATCCAATGGGTGCCTCGGCACTTGCTTTGGAACTTGAAGTCGGCTGCCGAGATGACTTTGACCTAGCCGGTCTTGGTTATACAGGAGCATCTCTTGAACTAGACTTCTGGGCCAACATTCCCTTCTTGTTCTTGGGAGTTGGATGCTTGGCCTTATGAGTTTGATTCTTGGCCTTGGGAGTTGAATTCTTGGCCTTCTTGGCATTCCAGTTGGCGTTACCTGAACGTGACCTTGAGGGGTTTCTTTTGAAAAATCTACCTCTTGGCGCGTTTTTCCATCCTTGTGCATAGTAGGGAACGTATGCGCGATTAGGACAAATTCTGGCAATGTGTCCAAGTGTTCCACAGTGAAAACATGTACTTTTCTTCACTGTGAAGTTGTTTCTTCCTGCCCCTGGTGGCGTATCTTTGCCTTGTTTCTTGTTGTTCCCACATGCACAATTGCAACAGGCACTTTGTTACGTTGGAATTGGAGGCATGTATTTCTCAACGATAGGTTTGTTAGGAGTAACAGATTTAGAGTTCAAGGGGTCATTTGTTTGTTCAAAAGAACTCTCCTTGTTCTCATCCTCTGCTACTTTACCTTCACATGTAACAGAAACATCAGTATTTTCAACATTAATAACTCCTCCTGACACAAATCCAGCTCGTTTGCCATATCGAAGATGTGGGTCCCTGTCAGTTTCGTCCTGTGTCATAGGGATGGATGTGTAGTTATGATTATAAGGAGGAGGTACATTATCATACCCTAGACCCTTGTTTTGATTTTCTTTGAATTTTAATTGGGTTTCATATAAGGACTCGACTGTCTGACTTGACGCAATATAATTTTTGAAACTGAGATCAGTTTTCCACACTTAATTTTTAAAGCGTCAAGTTCTTCAGTTACAGCAGCAACTTGTCTCTTAACATAATCATAATTTTCACACTTGTTGCTATACTCTTCCTGAAGTTTCCTAAAGTCCTTGGTTTTTGCTTCTAACTCAGCATTCAGGGGTTTCTTTCCTTTCCTGAGTTGATATCCTTCATATCTCAGGTCCTCAACTTCTCTTTTAAATAAATCAATTTGTTCCCGAAGAAATTTAATCGTAGCTTCACAAGCTGGAGTACATGTAATTTCAGTGACCGGAATGTTTTCAGAACTCATTGTTTCTCTACACTTCAAAGCATCAAGTTCTTGAATTACATCAGCAAGACTAAGATGATTGAGATCTTTTGTCTTCTTGATGATGGCCACATTCATATCCCACGATTTCAGAAGTGAATTCAATAGCTTTTTGTTTATCTCAGATTTGGACAAGAAGATCCCAGCTATATCCATCTCAGTAGTAAGTGTAGTAAATCGCTGCAACTGAGTTTCTAGGGTTTCTCTAGGGATATAATCGAAAATCTTGAGATTTTGTCTTAACATATCCTGACGACTCTCTTTCATATTTTCAAGTCCCTCGTATACCTTAAAATTAAAAAGCACAACTAGAAGCTAAGATAAAACTTAAACGTCAAATTTAAAAATGCCTTTTTTTTAAAAGTCATCCTTAAAAGTCAAATTTAAAAGGTCAAACTTAAAAAAGTCAAACTTAAAAGTCAAACCGAAAAGCTAAGTTTGAAAATTTAAAAATCAAACGAGAAAGTCAAAATTTAAAATCAAATGTCAAACCTGAAAGTCAAAGTCAAAATATTAAAATAAAAAGTAAAAAAAATAAAATTTTATTATTAATTAATTTTTTTATTAGATCATTATTATTATTATTAATTTTATTTATTTATGTATTTATTTTTTTATTTTGGATGAAAAAGGAATTTGAAATTAAAAGAAATTTAGTTTTGGGGTAAAAAGTGTAAAAAATGTGAAATTTGAACCGAAAAAGTCGCTTTATGAATTAAATTCGGAAGGAATTTATCATCTAGCAAGCTAGATGAGTTGGGAAAACACTGAAGGGAGGAACCAAGGGTCGCGTGTTCGATCCATTGCAGCCCCAAATCAGTTCCTGTTTTTTAATACGTGCTGAACGAGCAAATGGCTGGGCCGTGAACTATGGCCGTAAACCCTTGAAAAAAACGACGTTTTTCACCTTTTTTTGCTCAAAAACTCGTTTTTATCAAAAATGCAAAGAAGAAACCCCCCTTAATTATCAGAGATCTATCCAAAAACGCTAAAATATTTCGAAAATAAGATAAAATAATGCTCAAAATCTGACAAAATGACTAATACAACCAAGCTCTGATACCAATTGTAAGTCCCTAATTTATCTGTGTATCAATCAAATCCGTTTGATGGTGCGGAATCCTAATCAAACGGATGATGTCAGATCAAATAGAAGAGAAGGAGAAGAAGAGTAATATGAATCTTGTATGTATTGATATGAATTATGATCCGGATACAAGAGATTCACACACACACTAACACACAATAGTTCTTCTCTCTCTCTGGCCGTAAAATCTATTCGTGTTTATCAATCTTTTTCCTTACACCCTTCATCCCTATATATATACATGAGAATATGGGCCGGGCAAACATGGGTCGTAAACAGGGTTTACGGCCGTAAGGTGTTTACGGCCGTAAACTCAATCGTAAACATGACCGTAAACTCCAAAAATATTACAGAAGAATACAATTGCCCAGAAAAGCAAAGTATAAACCATATTTTGACCTAACAATTTTTGGAATAAGGATAGTGAGAGACCAAAGTAAGAGACTAATAGGACTTAGTCAGAATACTTACTTGGACAAGGTACTAAAATGTATTAGTATGGAGAACTCGAAGAAGGGAGAATTACCGATCCAAATTACTGCTAAGTTGAGTAAGACTCAAAGTTCGAGTACTGAAGCCGAGATAGCTGAGATGAGCCGAGTACCTTACGCTTACATAGTTGACTTAATCATGTATGCTATGACTTGTACTCACCCTGATGTGGCCTTTGCTTTAAGCATGGTCAGTAGATATCAAGGGAACCCCATCAGAGCACATTGGACCGCAGTCAAGAATATCCTTAGGTACCTTTGGAGGACAAAGGAATGGTTTCTGGTTCTCAGAGGGAGTGGTGACTTAAAGGTGTGAGGGTATAGTGATGCCAGTTTCCAGACCGACATGGACAACTACCGTTCACAGTCGGGCTGGGTCTTTACCCTTAATGGAGGAGCAGTGACTTGGAAAAGTTCCAAGCAAGAAACTGTAGCTTATTCAACGTGCGAATCATAGTACATTGCATTGAGATAAGCATCAAAGGAGGCAATATGGCTGAAGAACTTCATTGGAGACCTTGGAGTTGTACCTACCATATCGGAGCCTATGGAAATTTTTTGTGATAATGAAGGAGCGGTTGCCTTGACCAAGGAACCGAGGGATCATGGAAGATCTCGACATATCGACATAAAATATCACTTTATTAGACATCAGGTAGAAGAAGGAATCCTCATAGTTAAGAGGATATCATCAGAGGATAACCCAGCAGATCCACTTACGAAGGGACTGAGTAGGGTTAAGCATTTGCAGCACGCTAGGAGCATTGGGATGAAGCACGATGTTAGTTTGGATTAGATAGTTTAGAATCGAGTAATAGATAATTGTAATTGACATTTGATGATTAAATAAAGGAGTGTTATTCATTAGTATAGCTATTGTATTGTGTTGACTATTATTTTGCTTTGCATGTTTTGACTTCCTGAATAATTGAGTTAGTTAAGAATAATCGAATTATTCAAACGATCCACAATCGTTCATATGTTGGAAGTAGGTGTGAATGAAGACTGTCATGAATTGGTGTGTAGATTGCCTGAATGGTATTAGACATAACAAAGGTTTGTTACAACATTCATGAGTGCTTATAAATAAGTTTTGAGCATTGGAATAAACCCGCACTTGCTGGAATCACTTCAAGGAATCTTGTTGGATTAGTGTCTAAGTCCATAACTATTTTGGTATGTACTTGACCCGATGGTGCATGGTCCTTTTGGGTTGCCTTCACCAAAGCAACTTGATAGGATGAATTATGGAGAGAAAGGATTAAATATGATTTATTTATATATTATGAGAATAATATATTAAAGGAGAAATCATATTGTTTAATTAATATTAGTCAAGAATTAATAAGAATTAAGTTTGTGACTAAAAGAGATTAATTAAACTTAAGGGACTAGAATTTTAATTATAAGATAATTGCAATTGGGCCATGGATTGCCTTATATTATAAGGATGGACGAATTCTATGGGGAAACCCATTAGAAATCGTCCAAGGCCTTAAGGAAAGGAGTCCATGGGTTGCCTAGGGCTTAAGCATCCAAATTAGGGTTTCCTTGTTAGATAACCCTAATAGCCTCACTATAGATAGAACCCTTAAGGCTCAAAAACGTGGGGAACTTCTCTTCTAGGGTTAGTACACATTTTGGGCAACCTCCATCATCTCTCCTCTTCATCCTCCTGCTCTTGGTGTTTGTGAACCATTAGAGGAGTGACATTTGTGACTCTAACCTTTCTAAAGTCATTACAGGGAGGATTTGAGATTGTTATTGCTACATAACAATCAAGGTGTGATCTAAACCCTAATTATATGTTGTATTGATTATCATATGCTAGATCTAGGGTTTATAGTCTTGGATAACTTGCATGTACAATAGAGAAACCTAGATCCAAGCATTAGGGTTTGTATAAGCACATAGGATGTTCTTATGACCAAAACCCATCAGTGGTATCAGAGCCATGATTGGTTTCTATTGTATTGATGCCTTGTTTGTTTGTTCAAGCTGTAAAATCGATTTTTTGGCCCCCTGTCTGATGAACTCGGCGAGTTCCAATGTGGACTCGACGAGTAGCTCCAACTCGGCGAGTCCATAGAGGAACTCGGCGAGTTCGAGCGTCAGAAGGAGGCTGTTTTGGGATTTTTGCCTATTTTGACTTAGGATAATTGCCATAATTGTTTAAAATTAATAAAATTCGAATTTTATTGATTCCTTATGATTATCCTTGTCAAAATAAAAGATTTGGTCATCTAATTAGATAATTGTTACCTTATTTGATAAATGTTAAGTTATGGAAATTATTTGATCATTATCTTGTAAGAATTTGAACTAGATCTAATTAGATAACCACCAATTATAGTTAATTGCCTTATTTGAATTATGTGATCTAGAATATTCTTGACAAAGTTTGGAAAAGTTTCAAATTAGTCGCTTCAGGCTTTATAGTTTAAATTAGAACTTGAAAGTTTAGAATTTAAATAGTTGAAACCCTAATGTTTTGAAAAAGGTTTCAAAACTTGCCCTCAAGTTTTGGAATTTAAATTTTGATTGAAAAGTTTGATTTTGAAATATTTAAATTCTAAATCCTAATGTTTTGAAATGTTTCAAAACTTGCCCTCAAGTTTTGGAATTTAAAAGTTGATTAAAAGTTTAATTTAGGAATGTTAAATTCTAAAACCCTAGTATTGTTTTGAAAAGTTCAAATCACAACCACTTGGGTTGTGGTGATTTGGTAAGATATGTGGAAGATATGGTGGATAACCTATTGATCCATGTTCAAATCTTGGCACTACTAAGCCCTTGTGGCCATGGAGGTTCGCCTGCAGTGACTCCAGGGCATGAGGCAAAGCCTCATGTTTGCAGCGAGGGATTAGTCGGTGCGCGAAAGCTGGCCCGGAAACCCTCGTTAGGGAAGTTCCCTTTCCAAAAAAAAAGTTCAAATCACACCCTTATGGTTTTATTAATTAATTAAGGTGTATAATTAAAAGAGGTGTAATAAATCCATAAAAGTTTAGGTTTAAAATTTAATTGAATTAAAAGTATAATTGTTAAATATGACCTCCTAGTATTTTAAAAGTGTAAAATACACCCTATACTATATATAACATTAAAATTCTAACATTATATATGTATGAGTAAAAGTTAGTCTTACCGTTAGTAGGCCTCATTCACGAAGCTAGTCTATAAGGGGTGTTTAAGGAAATTGCCTATAAAATGGCGATTGAATGGGTATCCACTCTTACCTACCGCAATCTTGACTAGTGGAGAGTCGTTAGCCGAACGGTAGGATAGGACAAAACCTTCCATTATAAGTATAATGAAGTACATAAGTAACTAAATGTTTTACAAATTCCAAATCTTAGTTACTTTAGGCAAAAGTGAATTGATGCAATTCCATGAAATTACACTTTGTGCCCTTGCAAAGACATTAGTGGAGCACGTGTGGTTAACCGGCACACTAAATGGTTCTAAGCAAATGTAGCAAAGGGTGACTCAATGTTTGTCATAGTTCGGTGGAACATGTGTGGTTTACCGGCACATCGAATAGGTGACGGTAACATGTGGGGGCACCATGTAAGTTTGCATGGTTATTGACACCCGCTTTGTGATCCTCGGAATCCCAGTCACAAACTAGAGGGGCATATCGAGATTTAAACATGCCATTGAAATGTTCAATGAATCTCAAAGGATCTAGGAGTTTTCATAGATATAAAACATAAATTTCTTTTTCGTTTTTCATGGTGGAAATTAGTGAATCGTCATTCACTTATCTTCAAATATTTTGCAACTAGATTACGACATCCCTTTTCTAGGTTGTAGCATATTGTGTTAGGTCCTAGCCTTAGTATCTCATTTGGGTGATTTACTAAGGACTCAATCAATCAACTAACTTGAATTCGTTTTCTACCGTTTTGTAGATGTCAAAGTATGACAACTATGGTCTTCCCAAATCCCATGGAACAAGCATTCCGCATGAAGATGATATTCCACGATTCGATCAAGGAACAAGAGATCATGCTTCTCTTCCTCCACCTTGCCAATTATTCTCCCAAACCCACAAGTTCGAAGGCTTGAAAAGTTCAAGATCACTCAAGCCCTTTTGGCAAGTAAACATAAAGAAGGAAAGTCGGTGTGTGTACACGTCCTAGGGATGAAGTCACACATTGATAGGTTAAGAATGTTCGGATCTGTTGTCTGTGAGGAGATGGATGTTGATTGGGTTTTCCAGTCACTTCCTAACTCATATAGTGAGTTCGTAAGAGAGTACTATATGATGAACTGCGACGTGACCCTTATAGATCTCACCTATATGCTTATTGCTGCTGAATCAACAATGGTTTGGCGCAATAGAAAAGCAAAGTTAATTGGTGAATCTGCCTTCAAGACCTCTATGGATATAGACAATGGCAATGAAAGACATGCTATGATCGAAAAGTTTGATCATAAGGTAAAGGCAATGTCTGAAGTAGTTCCATGTCCTGTTCCAAAAGAGTCAATTTGTTTTTATTGCCAAGAGAAGGGGCATTGGAGACGAAGCTGCGCTATTTACCTAAGAGAACTAAGAGATGGGAGAGTCAAAACATATGGCTCTACTTTAGGTAAAATCAATTGACTAACTCTTTTAAAGCTCCTATTCTAGATTCTTAATACATAATGTGATAAGATTACAATTGATGTTTTGAAGGATCGAAGAAAAGAAAGGAAGCTTAAAGGAAGAAGTGAACAGAATCTAACCGTGAAGGAATGGATTTCGATCACATTACTTGAAGATTAGATTCTTGAGCTACTACTTGGAGTTAGAATAAGATTGCTAAGTAAGATGTATTAGCATAGTTTTTCAATGAATTGCATTGTAAGGACAAATTTTTCCGCAATAAAATAAATTTTGATTTTAAATTTTATTTATTTATCCTTATAATGGTGTGTATGAAAAATTGATGTTAAAATGTTTCTATTATTAGCAATAATCGATTTGATTCTTAATTATTTTATTTGTGGAAATGTTGAGAATTTACCAAATAGGGAGAGTTTCTCATCGCCCAAGCTTCAATTGGACAGAAACTTGGAATCATGCAACTTGGTTACACGATGAATGAGAAATTTCATATTTGGAAATTAGACAAATTCATTGACAAAGTGTCAAGTGAAGGACTAGGAGATCGAGTACACAAGGTTGCGTGTTGATCAAGTCCACCATAAGAGTAACAAGATATTCGTCATGAATTTACTAAAGGTTTAGTAAATATGAATATACTTATAGGATTAAGTGTAATTCTGAATTGATTGAAAAAAGTTTAAATCAATAGCAGAATGAATAAGAAGAATCAAGTAGGCAGAAAGATAAAAGTTTCTCCATTCTAAGAAGAAGGGAGAGTACCTTTTATGCTTTATGATAGGTCTTAATGATTAAGAACCATATCTCAATTGATCCTCTAAGTGAGTCTTAGTACAATTACATGTCTAAGAAGAGGAATCAAGAATTGAAGAAATGGTTAAATCAAGGAGTCAATGATACTTTGTTCCAAAACAAGTCTTAGAGTTAAGATTGTGAAATTGAGTGATAAGTATTAAGAAGGTTTATAACATTCATCAAATGTGGAAAGTTGTGATGTCTTGGATAAGACAAAGACCAACTAGGACCAATTTATGAAGTGTTTTGATAAAAACTACACTAACTCTTGAATATTTGTTTGTCAAGAAATGTTTATTGACAAGAGAATCTTATATGTTAAGGAGTCAGTGGGAGTCTTAATGGTCTTGAAAGGTTTCAAGAAGAAATCAAAATAGACCTTATCAGTCATCACTACCACATGAGTTGAGGTTTACAACCTATCGTGTTGACATTATTTTGTTTCTGTGCTGTTCTAATTAAGTTAATTATGCATGTGAGTTCTATGAGTTATCATTTGAATGCATAAAAGGTGTAACAACCCAAGTTTGTTCCGTTACATTTCCCCGTTACCGTTAACGGAATATCACCTTTTGTAAAAAGTTCCGTTAATTAGAGGCAGCCAATTTAATAAATATATCATTTATTTATATCTTCATGTTGTTAAGTCGTGATAAGAGAAATAAAAACTTGTAATACACATTTCCATTTAAATGGAAAAGTTAGTTTTTATTATCACGACCACTAAATCGGGTGCAACCAAAAGCCCCGTATAACGGCAGTATCGGGTAGAATTCCACTGAGCTCCAACTCCCACCCATATATAAGGGGGAGTAAACCCCATTTGAGCCTTTTCCACCCTCTCTCTCTATACTCTCTCTCTCTAGACTCGTTTTCGACTCAAAACCGCAACCAAACGCTTCCAAATCGTAAGTCCACTTACCCTAACTTGTTCTAAACATTATGACTCGTGATTATAGCTTAAAAGTGGACCATTTAAGCTGTTGAAAAGGAGTTCATGGCCTAAGATCCTCCTTAGGCTGTAAACCCCTTAAATGAGGCCAAAATGACCCTAAAATGTCCCTAATGGCTTGGAAACTAATTAGGGGTTTAGCCTAGGAGTGTTTAAACATTTAAAACACAAGGATTTAGGGCATAAAAGAGAGTTTACGGACCAAGCACATGCTTAGGCCGTAAACACCTCTAATCCATGCTAAAATGCCCCCAAAAACACTCCCAAACCACCCTTAAGCTTCATACATAATTTAGGGACTTGGTATTTTGGGTTTAGATCATTCAAACACAAAGATTTGAGGGGTTAAAAGGAGTTTACGGCCCAGAAATATGTCAAGGCCGTAAACTCCCCCAATCATGCCAAAATGTTCGTTTTAATTCCCCTAAATGGCCTCACACTTCATTATAAATTAATAGGAGGGTATTAGGGGCTTGAAACTTAAATAAACCCATGATATAGGAGCTCACGGCCGTGAACTCCCTTACGGATGGTTCATGGGCCATAAACTCCATAATGGAGCCCTTAAAGACCTTAAACTCATTCGTACCTTTTAGTTTTGGACCTAGAAAAATCCCACGAACAAGATTCAGCCTTTAAAACACACTAGAACCCCTCACCATGAGTTTACGGTCGTTAACTCATGGGGAGTTGTCCCTGGGCCATAAACTAAGTGTAGAGAGTTTACTCTCGGAGAGCAAACTCCATTCCTAAGCCATTTGAGCCCTTAGTTGTTACCCGAGACACCCCAAACACTTAACCAAAGTGTTTTCCGCTCTTTAGGGTGCGTATACTTGTTTAATTAGTATTATATGTACTAATTGTATGTAAACATATGTTATCATATGTTAAATAGGTCAGTAAGTGTGTCCAAGTCTTTACTTGACACCGAGCACCCAACCGGCGCCTTCATCGGATCCACTTACGCCAGATGAGTTCATACCCCTGAATGAACCTTTTAAATGTTTTTACATGTTTTATAGGGGGAATACAAGTTAAACATGCCAGTTATCATATCAATCACATGTGATTGATAACCCGCATGCACGAGATTTTACCACATTGTACACTGTTTTACCGAGTAGGATACTATAATGGTTTTCAATTGTTTCAGAACTCTTACTTGTACTGTTGTATCTAAAATCATTTCAAACTGGTTTATAAAGGTTCCAAAGATTTCTACATGTTTTCAAACTTATTTTACCAAAGAATACTAAAATGTGATTTTCCTAAGTATAAAGGTTTTCCAAGGTTTTCGTCAAATTTCTCAAATTTCTCTTTCACGTCGTATACTTATACTTGTTAGTTACCGCTGCTTCGCTTTCACTTATTGTAAACTCCTACTTGATAACGCTTTCACTTCCTGATACGCTTATACCTGTTATTGCCTCTATTTCGCTTATACTTGTAGTCACTTATACTTGTTAGATGCTTCTACTTCATCAGTTGTCATTTCCACTTCGTGATACACTTATACTAGGTACACTTATACTTCACGATTCGGTTATCCCACACTGTAAGATTTCACACCACGATTCGGTTATCCCACACTGTATGATTTCACACCACGAATCGGCTATCCCACACTGTACGATTTCATACCACGATGATAGGTTTCCACTTGATCACACTCAGTCGTAGTTAGATGTATGTCTATGCTTGTATAGGTACATATAAATAATGATTGAAGGACTTAGGAAGGCTCGTCCGCCCTATTTCCTTTTCTTCGTTGAGATGTGGTCTGGTGGGATCGGATGGCCGTCCGAAGGTCGTTTGATTAATTAGTTTTATAGTATGTATACGAGTATAGACGTACATGTATGCTCTAGTTAGTTTAGTTATGAGTCTCTACCTCTAGTTCAACACTTACATTAGAAACCCACTACCAACTAGAAACCCGTTACCCACTATTTGGGATGCATCTTCGGGACACGGCCTTGTCCATCATCTAGTTGGTAACCAGAGTCTCCTGTAGGGAGAGCAGACATTGTGTGTATAGATCTATACGAGATTGACACCCCCGCACCCTGACTGCTAGCTACAGTCCACGACCTACCAAGCCAAGTGGTGACAAATGTCATATTTTATAGACGCTTGTAGGGCATCTGGTACTCTAGTGTCGGTTAGTATGGTTACGAGTATCCCGGGTTACCTTATAATTCATGGCCTTAAGGTAACACTATTTCACCGGCAATTTACATTGTATGTTGGTAACTCATTTTTAGAGTCACACTGTTTTGACCTTGCAAGATGTATCTTTCATTTGATACTGTATGCGGTCTGTATTCTCTGTTTTGACCTTGCAAGATATATCTTTCATTTGATATTGTCTGCGATATGTATTATATGTTTTGACCTTGCAAGATGTATCTTTCATTTGATATTGTCTACGGTCTGTATTCTCTGTTTTGACCTTGCAAGATGTATCTTTCATTTGATACTGTCTGCGGTCTGTATTCACTGTTTTAGACCTTACCAGCTGTACCTTTCATTTGGTACCTTCTGGGGTCTGTGTCTCCATTTGTTAGACGGAACCAGGCATGTCGTTCGTTCGATACTCTCCTGGAGTCTATGATTCCTTTGCCTTAGTCAGCTATCCTCACTGCTGAGGCATATGTTATTTCCCTGACTTCTCTTGCTTCCTTTAATAATCAAATTCAGTATTTTGATAATGATAGCGATTAAGGGAAAACTACTTTTTACCACATAACTCCGTCCAGTCTTGGTAGAAGGCCGCTTTTATAAAAGAAAATATAGGATTTTCTGGAAAGAACTCTAATACACTGTAACTCTTAAACTACTACATTATAAAGTTATTTGAATAAAATGTCACTAATTACTTATGAACTCACCAGCATTTGTAAAAATGCTGATACTCACTTTTCAAATAACTTGTATTCTCAGGTTAGCATTAGACAGGTACTTCCCCGGAGCTGTTGATGAAGATAGCTTAGTACCATGTTGTTCTTATTACATTTGTCTGTATTACTTTGATACCCTGTTATGTAAACTATGTAAAACTATTACTATTAATGCAATGTTTTGTTGTACTTTGATTACTATAATGCATGTATTGTGATACTTGACATGACGTCATCCACCCCAGAACGTTTCCGCCGTTCCGGTTTTGGGGTGTGACAAAAGGCAAGGACCTTGATCAATGAAAAGTACATTGATAGGAAAAGGTGAGCTCTTAACTACTTGGAAGACATGGTGGGCAGCTGTGTTACCATAAGGCAAAGAAATCAATATTAAGAAAGTTCGATCCATATGAGTTTGAATTTGTCGTAAACTTTGGGTTTAACAAATTCACATGGATTGAAACACATACACCATTAAAATCTAAGTGTCATAAGATTCCCTCCTTCATGAAAATGATTGTGAGGAAATGCTTTCACTAAGAGAGATGTTTGATTCTTAACAATTCAAATGCAACCTCTTGCATTTCAGGGCTTAAAAAATGCAAGGTCACAACATTCCTGCTTCACCAGGTATAATTAGAATTCCACCTCACGAGTGAATTTTTTGTTGCTATTAATGAAAAGAAATCCAGTACATTGCTTGATTGCAAACCATGGTGCTCTCAAATCAGAGGTGATAAGTTTAGGCTTTGAATTTGTTTATTTGTGTGTATTTGTGTTTATATATGTATACAAAACTTAGGAATTTGTTTCTTTTCTCTAAGCTTTTTGAAATAGAGTAGCATTACACTTCAACTATTGACATGCCTCTTCATTGAACTTCAACTTTTTGATGAAGATATTCGTAGGCAATTTAATTTGAATGCAGTAATGATAACGCGACATAAATTTCCAGTCTTTTTTGTTATAAATGGGGTATAAATATGCATGGAATATGAAATTTTATCTAATGGGGTCATAATGTAATAGTGTAAGTGGTTGTTGCAGGGTTAACCTTGAACATAGAGAAATATGCAGCAAAAACACATGTGAAGACTTTCTCGGGATCAAAACGTAATAGCTGGCCTAATGATTCGTTTTTGTGATCAAAATGTCCTCATACATACTTGAACCATATTTGAGGTAAACTTTATTATACATTTATTTTTGCATCAACTTTGAGTTGAAATTGTTTAAAAGGTATACATTTGTTGTGTAAAGTGATATTCTATTCAATCATATATGTATTAATGTTATTATTGGTGTTTTCATGATTCATACTATTGCAATTTGGAGTGTAACGCCCTGTTCTGAAAGTATTTGTTTAGGGATTTCAGATCTCGAGGCGAGGAGCGTTTCGGTCTTCTATGGGTCTTGAAGTTTTTAATTGAGAATTTTTGGTCCGAAGTGTATCGTTAGGAGTGTAGTGCTTCTCGTCCCCTTTTCATGGATATAAAGTTCGTCAGAAACAGACATCGGGTGAGGAAGTCATGGCACTTGTAAGATAGTGGCATAAATGGTCCCTTATGGAGAAAAGTTGGCATGGAGGACCATGCAGGCAAAATGGAAGCGTGCGGGTACGCCCAACGTAAGCTGGATTACGCCCAATGTATAAAGGAGAATGATCGCGGGTATCATAGGCGTACGCCCAACATACGTCCAGAGTCTAGAAACCCTAAATTTAGGGTGTGCCACTATATAAGGAATGTTATACACTCAAGTTTCAGCCTCCATTCCACCTTAAAGAGCTGCTATGAAACCCTAACCCTCCTTTGAGTGTTTTGGAGCTTTAGAGGCCTGTGGACAATATTCTAGAGTTGTAAAGCCATTTCCTCAAGCAAGTGAAGAACAAGGAAGGTGGGGGACTAAAGGCGAATATATAAATCTGGGGTTATTGCTTCATTTCAGACTTCTTGGAGGTATGAAGTTCATGACTTTAATTAAGGATGAACAGATCTAGTTTTGGAGTCATTTTGGGTCCCAAGATTAGACCTTTAAGATGGAATCTCGTTTTTGAGCTTAGGGTTGCCACCCTCAAGGCTAAGAGTAGTCCATAAGTAGTAAAGTTTCGAACTTGCTAGCCCATTCATAGTCATGCATGAGATCTAGCCCTCTTTTTGGAAGTGGAAGATCATTTTTGGAGTTGAGTTGTTTGGGGCCAAGTAAAGTCACCAAGTCCGTGACTTTATGAAATAAGACATGGAAAAGGATCTGGATCTGAGTTTGTAGCCTCTAGAGTGGTGTAATAAGCACTTAATGGAAAAAAGGACTTAACAGGAGATTTATGCTGAGCGTACAAGGAGGTACGCCCAGCGTACGCACTACCTGGCCAGTACGCTTAGCGTACGTAGTGGTACGCGCTGCGTAATCCATCTGTTTGGGTTTTGTATATTTGGGCCGTGTTTTAGGCCATGCTTTGGGTCTTTGGTCTTCATGGGCCATCAGGAATCAGCTAATTTGGTTCAATTGTAAGTTTTGGGCTTGGGGTAAGGCCTATTAGAGGGATTGAGCCCAATTTGGCAAATTGGGCCATTAGTGGGCTTGGGAAGCTTACATAGTATTGGGCCTTTTATATTATGGTTTGGGCCTTAGTTATGGACCAAATTGGATTAGGGGTAAAATGGCCCTTTTACCCTAAGAAGGATTATTGAATTGGACTAATTGATATTTTGGTATTGGTAGCTCGGGGAATCGGAGGATCAGCAGTTCGGGAATTGCCAGTTAGCAGTCAGGAGGAGTATCAGCAGGGTTCAACAGTGCAAGGTGAGTCTCCTCACTGTGTGCATGGGTCTACGGCCATAATGTCGGCCCATTATGTTTATGCTTATGTTTATGAGTAGAAGGAAGACTCGGGGGTTAGCCCTAGGCATTTATTGATATATGTTCCGGGTTATGTCTTGATGTTGGGCGAGGCCCGATGAATGTTAGGATGCTAGAGGTCTTTGTGATTCTTGCATGTGTCAGTATGGTAGGTTTCGGACCGAGGGTCCGATGTCGAGGTAAGCCCGAAGTATGTTAGGTAATAGTGTGTCTCCGGACTGGGGTTTCGATACCAGGGAATCCCGAGGAAGGTTCTTAGGTTGAATGTTAGATTATACTTGTTGTGTTCATGATACTTGTATGTGCCTGGTAAGGAGGTGAGTGTGAGCGAGGTCCCGTATCTCATCACTAGCTGAGTATGGATGGGGTTCCATATCTCGATATTAGTATAGTAGGGGCGAGGCCCGTGATAGGAAGGGTGTGAGTGTGAGCGGGGGCCCGTATCTCACTACTAGTAGAAGTATGAACGGGGTTTCACTACTTCAGTAGCAGACTAAGGGCGGGCCCCAAGTCAGGCAAGGCCTTAGAACATGGTTTAGTTAGATTATGTTTTGTATGCACTAGTATGATATTTTGTTTGTATGTATGTGTATGGAGGGCGAGGCCCAGAAACAGGCGGGACCTATGAGAAACAAATCTGTATATCGAGCGGGGATCAATGCCAAGTGAGACCTGATGGCAGACGGGGCCTGAGGCCGGACGGGGCCCGATGACAGGCGAGGCCAGATGCAGTGGGCGGGGGCCCAGTATATGGTTATGTGTTCCTGGTTATGCGTATATGGTATTTGGTTGGTTGGGGAACTCACTAAGCTTCGTGCTTACGATTTTCAGTTTTAGTTTCAGGTACTTCCGGTAGTGGCGGAAAGAGCTCGGGGTGATCGCATGGCACACACCAAGAAGTTTGGCTTGAGATGTTTACTCTGATAATAAGAACATGTTTTAAATTAACACCCCGACTTTATGTTACGACTTATGCTATGAATTGATAGATTTTGGTTCGATAAATGATTTAAAAATGAGATTTTCGGTCATGATTTTTGGGATGTTACATGGAGCTTTTTTTTTTTGGGAAAAATACACTAATTCGGGGATAAAGAACCCACTAATCTGAAATTTTGTTGGGTTTTGTTGATTCCTTTTGTTTTTTCAGAGTGTTCACAACAATAGAACGGGAAAATTATCCCAAAGCTTATTGTATTAAGGAGGAGCTATGGCAATTGGGAAGTCTTTAGGAGCTAATTGTAAAAAATAGGAAGGTAATTTTCTTACTTTCATTTTTTTCTATTATGATATGTCTTTTGTTAAGTTGCAGTTAATCTAATTGAAGATTAAATTTATCTTAACATGAAGCTAAGCCTACTTGAAATCACAGTCAACATATCAGATGATGATACAATTACATTTACATTTATGTTGGTACCTTGGATCCTTAGGAAGTTGTATGCATTCCACATGATGTTCAGCTAACGCACATGTAGTGATGAAATACACCAAGAAATGTGAGGTAACGGTTAATATAGCTACCCATCAAGTAATTAACATTTCCGTTATGTGTTAATTTATCCAACAAAATCTAATATGGTTCTTGAAATTTGCAGATGATAATGATTTTGGGAATCAATGTCCAGTAGTATATTATGGAAATGTTATATCTTTTAAGGCATTGTCATTCATTCTTTTAATTGGATCTTTAGTAGGAATAGCAAAAGTCGCATATCTTGGTCCCAGTGGTTGCAAAACCCCCCTTTTATATGACTCTTTGTAATTGGTTTTTGATTTCTAGCTTTTGCTAGTTTTTCTTTATAAAATTGTGGCTGTGCAAAAAAAAAAACATCATTGTCCTCAAAAGGGGTATAGTATCTCAAAATAAAGGTACTCAAAGTCTTGATAGTATTGGTGGAGTAACATAACTGAATTCTCATATGAACTGAGGGTTTGAGTGTTATTTGTTGAATCCAAAGGTAATATGAAGCACTAATTCACAACCATGTTTCACCTACAAAGAGAGAATTGAGAGCAAAAGAAGCCAAGAAATTCAACTTTATTCTACACAAATATCTCAAGTTCAGTAACTTTATGCTGCATACATGTGTCTTGGAAATGCAGTTTTGACATAAAACTGACGAATAAAAAATCAAATTTGTTTAAACAGGCAATGCACTTTTAACTAAAAAAATAAATTTATTTTTGAATAGACAATGCACTTTTGACATAAAACATTAATGTGTATATATTTCTATTTATCATTCATTTACTTTGATAGTAGGATGTCATTAACACCTTCCTTTAGAAAGTAGGATGATATATCTTATACAACTTCCGCATGCTATAACCTCGTGTGTTTAATTTGATGCTTAATTCATCCACTAAGTACCCAAATGATGCTACAATATCCCCCTTATTTGATGCTATTACAACCCCCTTCTTTATTCATCACACCATTCAAAGCACCCATAATAACATACTTTTTCTAGAGTTTTGTAGATGTACGGAAACATCTACAAAACGTAATCACGTACATAATCCTTTAAACAAGGGTGATCTTAAAATGAACCCCAAATAATATAACATATGTGTGTGGGGCCCACACACACATGTCCCGGTAATTTTATTTTAAATAAGTTATGACATGACACGACTTGACACCACTGACGTTCAATGTAAAAAAGAAAAACTAAATAAAAATTGCAACTTTTTCCTAACAAAAAGATAAAACATAGTGAACCAGAGACACTCTCAATTTCTGATACAAAAGACGTAAATACCCTTCTTCTTTTTTATCATCAAAAAATAGTCCTACAAAACTTGTCCAGTAGAATACAATCCAACCTATTCTAAAGAAACACAATCTAAACGGTTGGTGGGAAAATACGCGAATGGGTCGAAATTACAGACTCTCGTACGTATTTCCCCGAATTATTCGGATCCGGGGTCCACAAAATCTCACTCATATTTGGTGACTCAACAAACGCCATTGTAAACTCTCCCACTTTTTCCACCTTCCCTCTTTTCCCTGCCCTCAAAACAAGATTATTGCCACGTTGGTAAGAAAATATCCCATTTGACAAACGAATAATGTCTCCTGCCTCAAACGCATCACACTCTTCATTCCATAATTGAAAGTGAACAGATGCAGTTTCATCTGCAACTAATCCCATACATGTCTTGTTTTGTCCTCCTTCTAATGTTATCTTCCCTTTTTCCAAAATTATGAACTGTGTGTTGATGTTGTTTCTTGCTGCTGGTGTGATATCTTTTAATGGAAGCATTGTTAGTTGCCTAAATGGTGTCACAAGAGAAGAACAAATTTTCTTAGCTATCAAAAATTCATTTTTTTTTTCAATAAAGAATCATTTTTTCATTTTTAAAAAGAAGATCATAATTCGTAATGATTACAAACAGCCAAGATCTCTTTCATTTTCAACTAATTTTGCAAAAACAACCAAATTTATAGACATTACAATGTTAAGTACTATTATTGGGATTTTATGATTTGCTACTAATTTTAGTTTTATAATGTGTGCTGAGTTTTCTTGAACTACAAGCCTGAAATATGAGTTGTAATTTAGTACTTTCTATATGATTTAACATCATTGTATTAGGGAGTTGACAAAGAAGCATTCCGGATTCTTAATGCACATGCTTTCTTTTAAACACATAAAAAAAATTACACAGATTCATATGCATTTCAAATTAATAACAGAAGAAGCATTCAAGATTTATAGGCAATTCAGAACCAAAAAGAGTTTGAACAAAGCAGATACAGAACAAGTAGAACTGCTTACAATTCCATTAAGAACAAGTAGAAGTGCTAATATAAAAACCGTCTTATCGAATTTTCCAATATCATTGTGGGCAGCACTTGAGAATTTCATTTAGGCATTTTATCGAACACATGGCGGGAAGGAAAAATAGTGTTTGATTGGCACTGATGAGAGTAGCAAATTTTACCCAGGATCAGCTGTAGTGTCCCATTTTATCGAACACCTACACAGGTTTGATAATTGAATATGAAGAGGTTTGATAATAGAGTTATGCAGAGGTTTGATAATCGAATACTAGCACCTCAGAACAAGTGGAAGGCGAGCTTAATCAGATATGGTTTGCTGAAATCTTATCGAGTTTGAATGTTAATTCGATCAACAATAGAAACGTGAAAAATGAAATCAGATTGACCGTATCTATAATAAATCAAAACTTGTCAAGGGAAGAAAGAACGTTCAGTTAAGATGAATCGAAACATCATATGAAATGAATTCTGAAAGAGAAAAAGCATTGAAGAAAACACTGTTACTTGGAATTATGGAAATAGGGAATATGTTTAATTGTTTATTGTTGTGCTTAATTGATCAATAGCAAAGACCTATCAAAATTACAATTCATACAAACAAAAGCTTATAAATCAACGACAGAACGACATGAACAAAGAATAAACTTCTAATTACCTTCTTCTTGAACGAAACTAGATACCCTGTTTAGCAACACCACAAACCGAATTGAAATCACCGAACGCAACCAAATGAAATTAGATGCTCTGTTCTTGGACATCACCAATCGAAAATCAAGGTAGTGGGAGGGAAGAAGAAAGCGATTGAATGAAACAAACGAAAAGCGATGGAGAGCAAGCAAATTTCCGAAAAAACAGAAAAACTGAACAGCGCCGGCGATGAGCAGTTTCGACGGATCCTTCGTCGGCGATGAAGCAGCACAAGGATGAAGCTGCGGTCTGCGGAGCGTTTTTTTTAGGGAAAAAGAAATGCGTTATTATTATTAGGGGATGTATTACGGTAAATTACACGAATCATCCCTATAGTTTGGATAATGAGTGTATTTGGTTCCTAATTTATTATTATTATTATTATTATTATTATTATTATTATTATTATTATTATTACTATTACTATTACTATTACTATTACTATTATATAATAAAATAATATAGCATTAATTTAGAAAACTTATGAATTGTAATATTGTGTTTTTTAATAACTTTGTAATTTGTAATTACTTTAATTCATGTAAAGTTAGATATCATAAGGATATATTTAGTAATTCATTTACCTTCTATCATTACTTTAATTCTGGTTCTTTGCTCTTATTTTGTTTATTAATAATAATGTTTTTTCTTTTTAAAAAAGATATATTATTAAGGTTATAAATCTATTCTCGATTTACAGTAAAACATAAAGCATAATGAATAAAAAAGGATCCTTCTTAACGTAAATCAAACTAATAAAAGTTATATCAACTTATAATTCAAAAGTTAATTATTTCAACCAAGATTACTCTTTTAGCTTTAATCATTATCCTAGTCATACTTGTAACATGCAACTTTGATAGTAAGATAATCAAAATAAATGCTTAAACGGAATGATGTTATGAGGTTAAATTAAAGAAAAGTAGGCTGCAAACTAAATGAAACTAGGTTGTTATAATCTAGTTTATTGTAAATAAAAGGGTAATTGTGTAAAATTATATAGTATGCCATTGTGACTTTGAAAATTAGTAAATTTATAGCAACCTACTTTCGATTTGAAGCAAACTTACACATAATATGACATAATTAGGAAGTAGGATGCTAAATTATACATATAAATTTAATAAAATGGTAAATTTCAGTTTCCATTTATGTAAATTTAGATAGTATGTCACTATCACTTACAAAATTAATCAAAGTACATTTCCCTTTCACATACAAAATCATACCAGGTGACATGAAACCCAAAAAAAAGTACATTGTTCTCACGAAAAAAAAAAACCATACAAGTGAAAGAAAACCAAACAATAAAATCAAAGTATGTTACCTTTTCATGCAATACACACGATACAGGTGAAAAAAAAACCAAAAAAAATCTATTAACATAAATGATCCCTATTTAAAAAATTAACGTAAATGGTCCTTGTATAAAAAAAACAAAAAAAATGGTACTTGTTTAAAAAAATTAACAAAAATATTCAAATTGAAATGTAACCTTGTTTACTTTGATGGTATAAAAGTACAATATTTACATATAAGCATTCATTAAATTTACTAAAACATTGGATTGAATCTCATTCTTCATGTTTTTTTACTAATAAAAGTGAAAACATCCATCAGTGGCTTCCCAAAATTGACTGCCATCTTTCAACTACATACTATCCTATACTTAGGCATGATCTTCACTTATTTTCCAATCAAATAGATAATTTATCACCCATATCAAAATAGAAGTAAAAACTGATGAGCAGATATCAGGGGCAAAATGGTCCAAATGCTGCAAAATAATCCTAAAACAAACTCAGAAAATTCACTTTGTTGTAAATGAGTTACCTGAATACTAAATACAGGTAGTCATATGATATTTAAGGAAAGCAACATAAGTTAAGTACTTCAAACGTTAAAGTACTTTAATTGTTGACATCAATTAATAATTTTAGAATTGGTCCATGTTGGAAAAAAAATAAAGTATCACATATATAGTCACATTTACCTACATTAACACACTCATGACATTAAAAAACATATCAAAATAACACCTAACAAAAAACAATGACACATAATGTATTAGTTCTGAAAGTAATATGATGTAAATGGGATTAATTTCAAATTGCATTACTATAAGTGTAAATAATTTTATCTACTTTAAACAAAAAACACCAAGACTGATTTACAAAGATAAAAAAAACACTCTGTTAAATAAATCAAAACAAAGTTTGAATTTTTTGAAGTTTATAGTGGAGTTTTAAAAGAAAATGTGTGTGTCAACATGAAAATTTCATTAGCGGATAGAACTGGTTTAGGGTTTAGGAGGTCAGTAAATGGTAATTGATCTTCAACAATACAAGCAAGTGTACCTGGCAAAAGGACAATGAAAAATATATCACTAATTTTAGTAGTCAAAACTAACAAAAAGATATTGTCAAGAGATTTTCCATAGGTTGCATTTGTTATGATTTCTAATTTTAGTCCATCTCACTGCTTTGAGATAAAAGGATTTGCTGTAAATGTATTATGCATGCTTCTCAAAGTACCATGGTTCCGAACTTTAGTCTATCCATTTATTTCTTCCACAAAATAATTTTTAGAAACTTATCACATAATCTCTATAAAATCAGCATGTTCCTAATCATTCTCTTGTCCATTTGTTACATTCTCCATAAGAGCATTAATTCATGAAACCTAATAGTATTTGGTATCTCACAAGTTACTGCACTAAACTAATACAACAGTTAGGTTGTATATAAACATGACCTTTTTAATGATATATGCACTTAGAATCAATACCAAATCAACAAAATTACCCGAAAATAGTCAAACAAAAACTGTTACAAACCAAGAAGAAATAAAAGTGGATTTATCGACAAATAAATGTAATATTAATGCTAAAGTCTCCAATAAATCAGCAAACATTATGAAATTGATCGAATCAGATTTACCAGCCCTAAAATGAACAAAGACCTATCACTAACGAACAACACTGGAATCAAAATGATGCAATCAAGCAAAATTGAGAGAATAAAGAACCGATAAGAGAAGGAAAAGAGATTTTACAAGTTGAAACTAACCTTGATGATGATCGATGATGAAGTAGTTGAGTGTTAGATTCGGAGGGTTTACTGAAATCGATCGGGGGAGGAACAGACTTATGTTTACCTGAAGTTGTTGGTGAAGATGACCATCAATTTCTGATTCTTCGTTGTTCCATAGCCAGATATGTGTTTCGTAGAAAGAGACCAATGAAACTATTTAAGAATACTAATTAGGGTTAAAATGAAAGGGTAATTGTAATCATATAAATAAAGAGACAAATAAATAATTTTGGAAATGATTACTTTCAACAATCTCTGGAATTTGAGAGCCGGTTTCTTTAGGAGCTGATTTATCGCATAGAAGTTGGAAACTCTCAATTGTTTCAAACGAACAGAGCGGAATGAAGGCAGATGAGGTTTGAAGAGGCAGAAAGGGTATCTTCGGAACTTCACATAGAATTTGGATCGGGAAAAATCGTTGGGAGGGGGTTTAGCAATTGCCACGTGGCCGCTGTGGTAATGTTTTATTAGAAGAGTAGATTATTATTATTATTATTATTATTATTATTATTATTATTATTATTATTACTATTACTATTACTATTACTATCACTATTACTATTACTATTACTATTATTAGTATTACTATTACTATTATTATTATTATTATTATTATTATTATTACTATTATTATTATTATTATTATTATTATTATTATTATTATTATTAATAATAATAATAATATTATTATTATTATTATTATTATTATTATTATTATTATTATTATTATTATTATTATTATTCTTATTCTTATTCTTATTCTTATTCTTATTCTTATTCTTATTCTTATTCTTATTCTTATTATTATTATTATTATTATTATTATTATTATTATTATTATTATTATTATTATTATTATTATTATTATTATTATTATTATTATTATTATTATTATTATTATTATTATTATTATTATTATTATGTGTTTCGTAGAAAGAGACCAATGAAACTATTTAAGAATACTATAATCCAGAAAAAAAAAATGAATTGTTGGCTCTGCTCAATTTACGGTTACAAAATTAGGGTTAAAATGAAAGGGTATGGAATTGTAATCATATAAATAAAGAGACAAATAAATAATTTTGGAAATGATTACTTTCAACAATCTCTGGAATTTGAGAGCCGGTTTCTTTAGGAGCTGATTTATCGCATAGAAGTTGGAAACTCTCAATTGTTTCAAACGAACAGAGCGGAATGAAGGCAGATGAGGTTTGAAGAGGCAGAAAGGGTATCTTCGGAACTTCACATAGAATTTGGATCGGGAAAAATCGTTGGGAGGGGGTTTAGCAATTGCCACGTGGCGGCTGTGGTAATGTTTTATTAGAAGAGTAGATTATTATTATTATTATTATTATTATTATTATTATTATTATTATTACTATTATTATTACTATTACTATTACTATTATTAGTATTACTATTACTATTATTATTATTATTATTATTTTTATTATTATTATTATTATTATTATTATTATTATTATTATTATTATTATTATTATTATTACTATTATTATTATTATTATTATTATTATTATTATTACTATTATTATTATTATTATATAAGCGTTTAAACAATACTTTCCAACTAGTATATACAGACAGGGGCCATACATAAAACACCGGAGAGCAGAACCATTTAATAAATCACACCCTTATGGTTTTATTAATTAGAAATGTTAAATTCTAAAACCCTAGTAATGTTTTGAAAAGTTCAAATCACACCCTTATGGTTTTATTAATTAATTAATGAGTATAATTAAAAGAGGTTTAATAAATCCATAAAAGTTTAGGTTAACCATTTAATTGAATTAAAAGTGTAATTGTTAAAGTTAACCATATAGTATTTTAAAAGTGTGAAATACCCCCTATATTATATATATAACATTAAAGGTCTAACATTATATATATATATATATGTATGAGTAAAAGTCAGTCTTACCGTTAGTAGGCCTCATTCACGAAGCTGGTCTATAAGGGGTGTTTAAGGAAATTGCCTATAAAATGGCGATTGAATGGGTATCCACTGTTACCCACCACACTCTTGACTAGTGGAGGGTCGTTAGCCGAACGGGTAGGATAGGACGAAACCTTTTATTATAAGTATAATGAAATACAAAGTAACTAAATGTTTTTCAAATTCCCAATCTTAGTTACTTAGGCAAAAGTGAATTGATGCAATTCCATGAAATTACACTTTGTGCCCTTGTGAAGACGTTAGTGGAGCGTGTGTGCTTTACCGGCACACTAAATGGTTCTAAGCAAAGGTAGCAAAGGGTGACTCAATCTTTGTCATAGTTCGGTGGAGCGTGTGTGGTTTACCGGCACATCGAATAGGTGATTGTAACATGTGAGGGCACCATGTAGTTTGCATGGTTATTCACACCCGCTTTGTGATCCTCGGCATCCCAATCACAAACTAGAGGGGCATATCGAGATTTAAACATGCCATTGAAATGTTCAATGAATCTCAAAGGATCTAGGAGTTTTCATAGATCTAAAACTTAAATTTCTTTTTCGTTTTTCATGGTGGAAACTAGTGAATCGTCATTCACTTACCTTCAAATGTTCTGCAATTTGGGTTACGACATCCCTCTCCCGAGTTGTAGGATATTGTGTTGGGTCCTAGCCTTGGAAATTCATTTGGGTGATTTACCAAGGACTCAATCAATCAACTAACTTGAATTCGTTTTTTCTCCCGATGTCAAAGTTCGACAACTATGGTCTTCTCAAATCCCGTGGAACAAGCATTCCACATGAAGATGATATTCCACGATTCGATCGAGGAACAAGTAATCATGCTTCACTTCCTCCTCCTCCTCCAATTATTCTCCCTAACCCACAAGATTGTAAAATTGAAAAGTTCAATATCATTCAAGCCCTTTTGGCAAGTAAACATAAAGAGGGCAAGTCGGTGTGTGTACACGTCTTAGGGATGAAGTCACACATTGATAGGTTAAGAATGATGGGATCCGTTGTCGGTGAAGAGATGGCTGTTGATTGGGTTCTTCAATCGCTTCCTAACTCATATAGTGAGTTCGTAAGAGAGTACTATATGATGAACCGCGACGTGACCCTTATAGATCTCACCTACATGCTTATTGATGTTGAATCAACAATGGTTTGGCGCAATAGAAAAGTAAAGTTGATTGGTGAATCTGCCTTCAAGACCTCTATGGATATAGACAATGGCAATGAAAGACATGCAATGATCGAAAAGTTTGATCATAAGAGAAAGGCGATATCTGAAGCAGTTCCATGTGTTGTTCCAAAGGAGTCAATTTGCTTTTATTACCAAGAGAAGGGGCATTGGAGACGAAGTTGACCTATCTACCTAAGAGATCTAAGAGATGGGAGAGTCAAAAGTATGACTATGCTTTAGGTAAGAATCCACTATCTAACTCCATTAAGTTCCTATTCATTGATTCTTAATACATGATGTGATAAGATTGCATTTGAATGTTTTGAAGGATCGGTGAAAAGAAAGGAAGCTTGATAAGAGAGCAAGATGAATCTAATCACAAGAGATGGATCTCGATCTCATGGACTTGAAGATTGGATTTTGAGCTTAGATAGTTATGATAGAGTTGTTAGAAATTTTCTTTTTACATAGTTTTCAATAGATTTTGCATTGTAAGGACAAATGCTTTTCCGCTGCTTTTATAAATAAAATAAATTTTGTTTGACTTATTTATTTATTTGTTTACTTCCTTGCAATGAAATCGTTATGTGAAAATTAATGTTTGCATATTTCTACAACGAATGGATATGATTCTTAGTTATGTTATTTATGGAAATGTCGAGAATTTACCAAATAGGGAGAGTTTCTCATCGCCCAAGTTTCAATTGGACAGAAACTTGGAATCATGCAACGTGGATGCACGATGAATGAGAAATTTCGTATTTGGAAATTGGACTAATTCATTGACAAAGTGTCAAGTGAAGGACTAGGAGATCGAGTACACAAAGTTGTGTGTTGATCAAGTTCACTATAAGAGTAACAAAGATATTCGTCATGATGTACTAAAGGCTTAGTAAATATGATTACACTTACAAGATTAAGTGTAATTTTGAATTGATTAAAGGGTTTAGATCAATAGCAAAACGAATAAGAAGAATCAAGTAGGCAGAAAGATAAGAGTTTCTCCATTCTAAGAAGAAGGGAGAGTAGCTTTTATGCGTTATGATAGGTCTTAATGATTAAGAACCATATCTCAATTGATCCTCTAAGTGAGTCTTGGTACAATTGTATGTCCAAGAAGAGGAATCAAAGATTGAAGAAATGGTCAAATCAATAAGTCAATCATGCTTCGTTCCAAAACAAGTCTTAAAGTCAAGATTGTGACATTGAGTGAATAGTATTAAGAAGGTTTATAACATTCATTAATTGTGGAAAGTTGTGATGTCTTGGATAAGACAAAGACCAACTAAGACCAAAATTATGAAGTGTTTTGTTTTGATAAAAGCTACACTAACTCTTAAATATTTGGTTGTCAAGAAATGTTTTGATAAGAGAATCGTATATGTCAAGGAGTCAGTGGGAGTCTTAATAGTCTTGAAAAGTTTCAAGAACAAATCAAATAAACCATATCGATCATCACTAGCACACGAGTTGAGGTTTACAACCTATCGTGAAGACATTATTTTGTTTCTGTGCCAATCCAATTGAGTTAATTATGCATATGAGTCCTATGAGTTCTCATTTGAATGCATAAAAGGCAAGGACCTTGATCAATGGAAAGTACATTGATAGGAAAGGGTGAGCTACTTAACTACTTGGAAGACGTGGTGGGCAGCTGTGCTACCATAAGGCAAGAAATCAAGATTAAGAAAGTTCGATCCATATGAGTTTGAATTTGTCGTAAACTTTGGATTTTAACAAATTCACATGGATAGGAACACATACACCGTTTAAATCTAAGTGTTATAAGATTTCCTCCTTCATGAAAATGATTGTGAGAAAATGCTTTCACTAAGAAAGATTTTAAAAGATAGTGATTGTAAAATTGCATTCTCGAATTCGATCATGGTTACGGCATCCCTTTCCATAATTTGAATTGTGAGGTTTGGCAATTAGTCTTAATTGTTAAGACACACATATGAACTATCTAAGGAAAAAGTGTATAAGTTCAAGAAGCCTTGATAAAATCTTATCAAAGCACTAAGTATTAGAAACATGAACTTAAGAAATTCAATAAGTATTGTTTTTCTAAAAGTTAAGATGTTTATGAATACATGTCGAAGCTAGTGGGAGCATAAGTGTTATGTTTTATAATAATCATCATGATAGTGGGAGCATAAATGTTGTGATTGTATGATTATTAAGGCAAGTATTGCATAGTTGGCAATATTAATTATAGAAAACAAGAGTCATACTTTGCAAAGTTGTAAGAGTTGAAAGGTTTTTTTGCTATAATTAAGGGAGAGAATATTATGCTTCATTTCAAATCTAAAGGATTAGGTTGTGAAATGTTGATAAATTTAGTCAAAGGTACATAGTGCGTTCTTAAAGTTTCGATTATGATTACGGCATTCCTCTTCACAATTCGAATTTTGAGAACATAGAAAATAAAACATTGTGTGTCGTGTCCCATATGCTTCGGGTATAGGATCGATTGCAAATGCTTTAATGTTTGACCATTCTAAAATTTTCCAAATGTCTAGCGCATTTAGAGGGAAAAGGGACTAGAATTGGTTCTGACTAAAATAATTAAACAACTATCAAAGGACGATTTGAAGTTCGACAAGAATTGGTCACTTGTAAGTAGTTGGAAGTATAGTATTGGAAATTATGGAAATGTTTCCATATTGGATGGACAATATCGACATCATTACGAATAGATGAGATTCTATTAAGAAATTAGTTGTCATATGGAAAATATGGAAGCGTGTCCATATTGGGAAGTAAATATTGAAAATCTATGTCTAGATTAGAAACTTTTATGCAAAAGGATGTTCAAAGGAATGTACTTTGAGTGAGAGACATCATATCTAAGGAATTGTCTTGTAACAATCTCTGATAGAGGAATTTGTAATATCATTGGCAATAGTCTTTGAGACTTTGGTGCAGTGACATTACAAAAGGATCGTTGCATAAAGTGTTAGAATCTAGTATATTCTATAAGTAACAAGAATTTGATATTCTTACACTTAAGAAAATGGATTTGGAGTTGTGAAATGAGAATGATTGGAAATGTGTTCAATTTGTCTATTTCACAAAAGTAAGAACCATAGGTAAACATTGTGTGCATGCTAGGAGCATGGGATAAGTGCAATGATTCAAGTAAAAGGTTGATTACCCGAAACGACAAATAATGAGTAATCGATATGGTGATAAATAAAACGTGTTTTGTTTATACTCAAAGGTTTGAGGCCATATGAGATTAGTATTATTCTTGTGTTTCACCTTGCATGTTTTGACTTCCAGAATAATTGAGTTTATTAAGAATAATCGAATTATTCGAACGGGCCACAATCGTTCATATGTTGGAAGTAGATATGAATGAAGATTGTCGTGAATTGGTGTGTGGATTGTCTAGAAAAAGTATTAGACATAAGCAAATGTTTGCTGCAACGTTCATGAGTGCTTATGAATATGATTTGAGCATTGGATTAAACCCACGCTCACTTGGATCACTATCTCGAGTGATTAGTGAGACGATAACATCTTATATTCTTCAAACCGAGATGTGTGAGTTGTATCTCGCTAATCGGTTGCACATTGATAATATGTAAACGCACCAGTAACTTGGTGTTATAAAACATATTGTTGTGTGTAATTCGGTGAGTGAGTGCAAGCAAGCATTGTATCAAAGTTTATCCATTCCTTTTATTCAAAGAATAAAAGCGATATCTTTGGGCCCCTCGATGGTTTAGTGATGACATACGTAAATGCTCGGCCGGGCTAGGGCTAATTTGATTTGTTCAATTAGTCTGTCGTCATAAATCGGAAATCGAGATATAGTACAAAGAGAATGATTTGAAATCATATCTCATACGATATCTAGAATGGAGGAATATATGATCCCTTATCTAAGGACACGCGTATCTGATAGGATCAGAGTTGACAACGGCTTTGGAAAGCTACGATTGCAGATCAGGATATGAAGTCATACGCATAATAGTTATTAGACTTATCCAAGTGGGAGACTGTTGGATTAGTGTCTAAGTCCATAACTATTTTGGTATGTACTTGACCCGATGGTGCATGGTCCTTTTGGGTTGCCTTCACCAAAGCAACTTGATTGGAGAAATAAATAAAGAGAGAAAGGTTATTATGATTTATTAATATGTTATAAGAATAATATATTAAAGGAGAAATCATATTTGTTTAATTAATATTGGTCAATAATTAATTTGGAATTAATTTTGTGATCAAGTGTAATTAATTAAACTAGAGGGGCTGATTTGTAATTATGTGATAGTTACAAAATAAGGTAAGGATTATCTTAAATATATGGTGAACGAATTTGAGGTGATAAGGCCTTAGAATTTGACTATGAGAAGGATTCAAGGATTATCTTATGGGTTGCTTTGTGGATAAGCAACTAGATAAGGATAATGACTGAAACCCTATCTCTACACCTATATAAACACCCCTTGGCTCATGAATTCGTGTATCCCTTCCCAAGAGGTCCTAGATACGAATTCTAACCTCCCACCTCTCTCTTTATACCTTCTCCATTTGCTCTTGATGTTTGTAAGCCATTAGAGGAGTGACACTTGTGACTCTAAGCATTCCAAAGTCAATACAAGGAGATTTGTGATTGTTATTGCTATATAACAATCAAGGTATGTTCTTAGACCTAATTATATGTTAATGTCGATTTCCATATGTTAGAATTAGGGTTTATAGTTTTGGATTAAAAGCATGTACAATAGAGAAACCTAGATCCAAGCATTAGGGTTTGTATGAGCACATAGGATGTCTTATGACCAAAACCCATCACCTTTGTATCTTCATCCTTCCGATTACACTAGTAGTACAATCATTAGCTTTAAGCTACTAGGATCTGAGAATTTCAGGGTTTGGAAAAGCTCTATGACTAGAGCTTTGAAAGCTAGAAATAAAAAAAGACTTATTGAAGGTACTGGGGTTCAGGATAAAAAGGATCCTGTTAGATCTCTTAAGTGGGACAAGGTAAATGCTATTATTTTTTCTTGGATTCTTAACTCCTTATCTGATATATATATATATATATATATATATATATATATATATATATATATATATATATATATGGTAATGCATGTTCTGAGTTTGCTTTGGATATTTGGAATGATCTATGTGACAATTATTACAAGACTGATGGATTTGTTGTCTTTAATGTTCATCAACAAATAAATTCTCTTTATCAAAATGGTTTGCCGATTTCTGATTACTATAACAAACTTGATGGTCTGTGGAAGGAATTTGATGGTTTAACTAAGTGTACTGAATGTGTTTGTGATGCTGCTACTCAATCTAAAACTCATTCTAAACTCATGAAACTCATGTAATTTTTAAATGGTTTGTATGAGTCGTTTAATCAGGTAAAGAGTCACATTTTCTTAATGGAAACTTTACCTGATGTTAAAACTTCATTTTCTGTTGTGTCTAGAGAAGAATCTAATCAAAGAAATGGATTCACTTCTGTTTTGTCTAATAAGAGCAGTTCTTCTTCAGCTTTGGTTGGAAAAATTAATGATAACAGGAAATTTAAAGGTAGAAATCAGAATTTGGTTTGTAAAAATTGTGGTATAAAGGGTCACACAATTGAAAAGTGTTATAAACTTATTGGATATACCAAAGATTTCCAACCTAAATCTGATTTTAACAAGGTTTCTTCATCTGGAACTGCTTCCCATGTTATTTCTCATGCAAGTGAGAACTTTAATTCTTCAGTAACTTCTTCTGACAAGCCTGATCAATATTTTTTAACAAGTGAACAATTTTCTAAAGCCTTGGCACTTCTCAATGAAAAACAACCTTTAGCAGATATTACTGGATATGCCAACATGGCAGGTATAATGTGTAATAATGTTTCTTTTAAAAATATAAGTTGGGTTGTTGATTCAGGACCTAGTCAACATATGACTGTTTCTGAATCACAACTTTTTGACGCGGTTGATATTTCCAAGTTGAAATTGAAGGTGGATCATCCTAATGGGTCCACTGCCAAGATTGACAAAATTGGAAACATGAATCTTTCTAATTCTATCATCTTAACCGATGTTTTTGTTGTTCTTGATTTTCATGTCAATCTTTTATCTGTTCATTAGTTGTGTAAGGAAAACAAATGTAAAGTTACTTTTGATGAAAATAATTTCTATGTTTAGGATTCTCTATCCAAGATGACTGTGGAGACTAGTAAAGAATTTGGAGGTCTTTATTATCTTGAAAATAACTCTCTAGGTAGGTTAATTTTTGTAAACAGTTCTAAGTATTTTGTTTCTAAACTTACTTGGCATAATAGGTTAGGTCATCCTGCTGACAAGTCTTTAAATGTGTTAAAACCTATTCTTAAATGTGAAAATGAAAATGTAATGCCATGTGAAGTTTGCCATAAGGCTAAACAAACAAGAGAACCTTTTCCATTAAGTGAACATAAGTCTAGTAAACTTGGTGAACTTATTCATCTGGATGTTTGGGGTCCTTATAAAGTTCTTGCTTCTGGTGGTTTTACAATTGTTGATGATTTTAGTAGAGCTACTTGGGTTTATCTGTTGAAGTCTAAAAGTTATGCTCAATTTTGTTTTCGTGAGTTTCATGCCTTGGTTAAAAATCAATTTAGCGTTAAAATTAAAACTATCAGATCTGATAATGGGACTGAGTTTGTGAATTTTAATATGAAAACTTTTCCTGAAAGTAAGGTTGTCATACATCAAAGGACATGTGTTCATACTCCACAACATAATGGTGTTGTGGAGAGAAAACATAGACATCTTTTAAATGTTTCTAGGTCTCTTTTATTTTAGTCTGGTTTGCCTAGAAAGTTTTGGGGAGATGCTGTTCTTACAACTATTTTTTTTATAAATAGAACTTCTTCTGTTTTAAATGGTAAAACTCTTTTTGAACTTGATTAAGAATGTGTTCCTGTTTTTGATAAAATTAGGGTATTTGGATGTTTATGTTTTTCAACTAAACTTGACGTTAAAGATAAATTTTTTGAAAGATCTGAAAAGTGTGTCTTAATTGGTGATTCTAATGTTAAAAAAGGGTATAAATTGTTTAGTCTTGATATCGGAATTTATTTTTTCTCCAGGGATGTGAAGTTCTATGAGTATGTTTTTCCTTTTTAAATGGCTTCAAAATCTGGTGCTTTTCCTGGTTTTTTTTAGTATCATTCATTGACTGATAATGGTCCATGGGATCCTTTTTTGAATGACGAGATGTTGTTGTTTGATGATCTTGATGATACCCAAGATACTAGGAATTTAGATGATACCTATCAGGAGGATGATATTACTGTTGATCAACCAGTGAGTGCAACCGATCTAGTCTTGAAGGTAGTTTAAATAGAACTGCAACTCTTCCTGAACAAGAAGGTTCTCCAGGTTGTGAAACACATGGTTCGCAACCTGATCCAGTTACATTTGAATTTCTAAACAATTCTGAGGAAAGTGTTGTTTCCACTTCTTCTAATAGTCAATCTTTAAGAAGATATCATAGAGAATCTAAATTTCCTAAAAAAATATAGTGATATTGTTATTGAAGGAAAATATAAATATGGAATTGAGAAATATGTTAACTATTGTTTTTTAGATTCTGAAAATAGATGTTTTTCAGCTAATCTTTATAAGACTGTTGAACCTCATTCATATTATGAAGCTTCCTTAGATCCCAATTGGGTTAAAGTTGTGAATGAGGAAATGAAAGCTTTGTATAGAAATCAAACTTGGATTATTTGTGATTTGCCTTCTGATAGAAAACCCATAGGTTGTAAATGGGTTTATCATATTAAATATAAATCCAATGGTGAGGTTGAAAGGTATAAAACTAGGTTGGTAGTTAAAGGCTATAATCAAAGACAAGGTTTAGATTATAAAGAAACCTTCTCTCATGTAGCTAAAATGGTTACTATTAGAACTGTTATTACTATAGCTGTTAATTTTGGGTGATAATGTATTTTTATATGGTGAATTAGATGAAGATGTTTATATGTCTTTGCCTCCAGGATATCATCATAGAAATAATAATCAAGTTTGTAAATTATTGAAATCTTTATATGGACTTAAACAGGCTCCTAGAAAATGGAATGAAAAATTATGTGGTTCTTTGTTTGAATTTGGTTTTATATAATGTATAAATGATTTTTCTCTATTTGTTAAGTCTGATAATAATTGTTTCTTGCTCTTTTAGTTTATGTTGATGATATTATTCTTACAGGTAGTAGTGTTGATGAAATTAATAAAGTAAAGAGTTTCTTAAAATCTAAGTTTCTAATTAAAGATTTGGGAAAGTTAAAGTTTTTTTTTGGTATTGAAGTTGTTGATATTCATAATGGTATTTTTTTATGTCAAAGGAAATACCGCATTGAGTTAATTCATGAATTTGGTATGTTAGGTTGTAAACTTGTTAAAGTTCCTTTGGATAATAATGTTGTTATTAAAGGAGATGGCTTGGATAAAAATGATATTTTAATACCTAATGTTGTTTAATTAAAAAATTAGTGGGTAAGATTATTTACTTAACCATTACCAGGCCGGATATTTCTTATTTTGTGCAAGTTTTAATTCAATTCATGCAAAATCCAAGAAAGTCTCATTTTAATATTGTTATAAGGCTTCTAAGGTATTTAAAGGGTAATCCCGGAAGAGGATTTTCTATTGTGAAATCGAATTCTCTGAATATTAAAAGCTTTGTTGATGTAGACTGGGCAAAGTGTCTTGTTTCAAGAAAGTCTGTAACAGGTTATGCAGATTTTTTTTGGTAATAATCTTGTTTCGTGGAAGAGTAAGAAACAGGAAGTTGTTTCTCAATCCTTTAATGAGTCTGAATATCGAGCCCTTAGTATTATATTATGTGAAATAATTTTGATTTTGAAAATTCTTTTTGATCTTGGAATTAAGAATAGAACTCATGTTCCAATATTCTGTGATAATGCATCAGCAATAAAGCTTGTTCTTAATCCAGTATTTCATGAGAAAACCAAGCACTTTGATGTTGATTTTAATTTTATTAAAGATCGTGTTTCAAAAGGAATTGTTGAGGTTTTAAAAGTTAGTTCCTATAATAATTTGGCTAATATTTTTACTAAGGTCTTGAGTGTTTCTCAACATGAATGGATTTGTCAAGAATTGGGTCTTGTTGAACTTTTCCATGGAGTTTTGCTAATGTTTCCATTGAATTTTAAGTGTAAGGAGGGGTGTTGAGTTAGTTGATGTCTATTTCTTCAAACTTATAATTCATTGGTATATCTTTTTGTATCCTTAATATATATTTATTATTTATTTAGGGTAGATTGTGTTAGTTTGTATTTCTTGCATTTGTTAGATATTTGCAAGAATGGTGGTTAGTGCAAAGATTGTGGATCTTCTGGATTGCGGAGCACTTTTGGAAATTATCAAGTAAAAACACGCAGGTTATACTTGATTTATAACTGGGTTGACCTGTTGTTTAAATGAGTACTTTGTGTGTTGTTTTGATTCATTTTGACTACTTTCATTCTTACGATTCACTCATTCTCTCTGAGTTGTTCATATCGAGTCCGAGTCTGTTCATATCGAGTTAGGGTTGTTCTTATTCCTTCTTTTATTGATTGTTTGTATTTAGTAGATAGATTAGATGATAATCAGAGGGTTGAGTGTAATTGTAGTAAGGTTTCTTTTGATAATCAGAGGGTTGAGTGTAATTGTAGTAAGGTTTCTTTTGTAATTTTCCTCACTCTTTGTAAAAGCTAATTTCTTACTAACATGAAGATTTGTGAATGCACTATGCATTGAATGTGCTTCTTAGCTTTCTACAATCTTACCGAATCGCAAAGGTGATCCTTTATTTTTCATAGTTTTTGTTAAGTGTTTTTTTCAATTTCTGAAGTATTTGGTTTCTTTGAAAAGGTGACAATAAGTTTCATACTTTCAAGCAATTCTTCATTGTTTTTTATAAGTTGGGAATTTCGATCTACAAAATTTCAATGGGTTTTGTTTCAATATAGCAATTTGTTATGCAGGTAAAAACGGAAATGATAACTATGAATTTGATAAAGCATCCAACCCCCCCCCCCCCCATTGCTTATATTTATTTAACTCTAATTTTACCTAATTTTTGCGCTCTAACATGGTGAGAGCTTTTGGATTATATTTTCATCCACTGATATTTTTATGTGCTTTTCCTTTTTAGCTTATCTAAGTTTGATTCTTAACAATTCAAATGCAACCTCTTGCATTTCAGGGCTTAAAAAATGCAAGGTCACAACATTCCTGCTTCACCAGGTATAATTAGAATTCCACCTCACGAGTGAATTTTTTGTTGCTATTAATGAAAAGAAATCCAGTACATTGCTTGATTGCAAACCATGGTGCTCTCAAATCAGAGGTGATAAGTTTAGGCTTTGAATTTGTTTATTTGTGTGTATTTGTGTTTATATATGTATACAAAACTTAGGAATTTGTTTCTTTTCTCTAAGCTTTTTGAAATAGAGTAGCATTACACTTCAACTATTGACATGCCTCTTCATTGAACTTCAACTTTTTGATGAAGATATTCGTAGGCAATTTAATTTGAATGCAGTAATGATAACGCGACATAAATTTCCAGTCTTTTTTGTTATAAATGGGGTATAAATATGCATGGAATATGAAATTTTATCTAATGGGGTCATAATGTAATAGTGTAAGTGGTTGTTGCAAGGTTAACCTTGAACATAGAGAAATATGCAGCAAAAACACATGTGAAGACTTTCTCAGGATCAAAACGTAATAGCTAGCCTAATGATTCGTTTTTGTGATCAAAATGTCCTCATACATACTTGAACCATATTTGAGGTAAACTTTATTATACATTTATTTTTGCATCAACTTTGAGTTGAAATTGTTTAAAAGGTATACATTTGTTGTGTAAAGTGATATTCTATTCAATCATATATGTATTAATGTTATTATTGGTGTTTTCATGATTCATACTATTGCAATTTGGAGTGTAACGCCCTATTCTGAAAGTATTTGTTTAGGGATTTCAGATCTCGAGGCGAGGAGCGTTTCGGTCTTCTATGGGTCTTGAAGTTTTTAATTGAGAATTTTTGGTCCGAAGTGTGTCGTTAGGAGTGTAGTGCTTCTCGTCCCCTTTTCATGGATATAAAGTTCGTCAGAAACAGACATCGGGTGAGGAAGTCATGGCACTTGTAAGATAGTGGCATAAATGGTCCCTTATGGAGAAAAGTTGGCATGGAGGACCATGCAGGCAAAATGGAAGCGTGCGGGTACGCCCAACGTAAGCTGGATTACGCCCAATGTATAAAGGAGAATGATCGCGGGTATCATAGGCGTACGCCCAGCATACGTCCAGAGTCTAGAAACCCTAAATTTAGGGTGTGCCACTATATAAGGAATGTTATACACTCAAGTTTCAACCTCCATTCCACCTTAAAGAGCTGCTATGAAACCCTAACCCTCCTTTGAGTGTTTTGGAGCTTTAGAGGCCTGTGGACAATATTCTAGAGTTGTAAAGCCATTTCCTCAAGCAAGTGAAGAACAAGGAAGGTGGGGGACTAAAGGCGAATATATAAATCTGGGGTTATTGCTTCATTTCAGACTTCTTGGAGGTATGAAGTTCATGACTTTAATTAAGGATGAACAGATCTAGTTTTGGAGTCATTTTGGGTCCCAAGATTAGACCTTTAAGATGGAATCTCGTTTTTGAGCTTAGGGTTGCCACCCTCAAGGCTAAGAGTAGTCCATAAGTAGTAAAGTTTCGAACTTGCTAGCCCATTCATAGTCATGCATGAGATCTAGCCCTCTTTTTGGAAGTGGAAGATCATTTTTGGAGTTGAGTTGTTTGGGGCCAAGTAAAGTCACCAAGTCCGTGACTTTATGAAATAAGACATGGAAAAGGATCTGGATCTGAGTTTGTAGCCTCTAGAGTGGTGTAATAAGCACTTAATGGAAAAAAGGACTTAACAGGAGATTTATGCTGAGCGTACAAGGAGGTACGCCCAGCGTACGCACTACCTGGCCAGTACGCTTAGCGTACGTAGTGGTACGCGCTGCGTAATCCATCTGTTTGGGTTTTGTATATTTGGGCCGTGTTTTAGGCCATGCTTTGGGTCTTTGGTCTTCATGGGCCATCAGGAATCAGCTAATTTGGTTCAATTGTAAGTTTTGGGCTTGGGGTAAGGCCTATTAGAGGGATTGAGCCCAATTTGGCAAATTGGGCCATTAGTGGGCTTGGGAAGCTTACATAGTATTGGGCCTTTTATATTATGGTTTGGGCCTTAGTTATGGACCAAATTGGATTAGGGGTAAAATGGCCCTTTTACCCTAAGAAGGATTATTGAATTGGACTAATTGGTATTTTGGTATTGGTAGCTCGGGGAATCGGAGGATCAGCAGTTCGGGAATTGCCAGTTAGCAGTCAGGAGGAGTATCAGCAGGGTTCAACAGTGCAAGGTGAGTCTCCTCACTGTGTGCATGGGTCTACGGCCATAATGTCGGCCCATTATGTTTATGCTTATGTTTATGAGTAGAAGGAAGACTCGGGGGTTAGCCCTAGGCATTTATTGATATATGTTCCGGGTTATGTCTTGATGTTGGGCGAGGCCCGATGAATGTTAGGATGCTAGAGGTCTTTGTGATTCTTGCATGTGTCAGTATGGTAGGTTTCGGACCGAGGGTCCGATGTCGAGGTAAGCCCGAAGTATGTTAGGTAATAGTGTGTCTCCGGACTGGGGTTTCGATACCAGGGAATCCCGAGGAAGGTTCTTAGGTTGAATGTTAGATTATACTTGTTGTGTTCGTGATACTTGTATGTGCCTGGTAAGGAGGTGAGTGTGAGCGAGGTCCCGTATCTCATCACTAGCTGAGTATGGATGGGGTTCCATATCTCGATATTAGTATAGTAGGGGCGAGGCCCGTGATAGGAAGGGTGTGAGTGTGAGCGGGGGCCCGTATCTCACTACTAGTAGAAGTATGAACGGGGTTTCACTACTTCAGTAGCAGACTAAGGGCGGGCCCCAAGTCAGGCAAGGCCTTAGAACATGGTTCAGTTAGATTATGTTTTGTATGCACTAGTATGATATTTTGTTTGTATGTATGTGTATGGAGGGCGAGGCCTAGAAACAGGCGGGACCTATGAGAAACAAATCTGTATATCGAGCGGGGATCGATGCCAAGTGAGACCTGATGGCAGACGGGGCCTGAGGCCGGACGGGGCCCGATGACAGGCGAGGCCAGATGCAGTGGGCGGGGGCCCAGTATATGGTTATGTGTTCCTGGTTATGCGTATATGGTATTTGGTTGGTTGGGGAACTCACTAAGCTTCGTGCTTATGATTTTCAGTTTTAGTTTCAGGTACTTCCGGTAGTGGCGGAAAGAGCTCGGGGTGATCGCATGGCACACACCAAGAAGTTTGGCTTGAGATGTTTACTCTGATAATAAGAACATGTTTTAAATTAACACCCCGACTTTATGTTACGACTTATGCTATGAATTGATAGATTTTGGTTCGATAAATGATTTAAAAATGAGATTTTCGGTCATGATTTTTGGGATGTTACATGGAGCTTTTTTTTTTTTTGGTAAAAATACACTAATTCGGGGATAAAGAACCCACTAATCTGAAATTTTGTTGGGTTTTGTTGATTCCTTTTGTTTTTTCAGAGTGTTCACAACAATAGAACGGGAAAATTATCCCAAAGCTTATTGTATTAAGGAGGAGCTATGGCAATTGGGAAGTCTTTAGGAGCTAATTGTAAAAAATAGGAAGGTAATTTTCTTACTTTCATTTTTTTCTATTATGATATGTCTTTTGTTAAGTTGCAGTTAATCTAATTGAAGATTAAATTTATCTTAACATGAAGCTAAGCCTACTTGAAATCACAGTCAACATATCAGATGATGATACAATTACATTTACATTTATGTTGGTACCTTGGATCCTTAGGAAGTTGTATGCATTCCACATGATGTTCAGCTAACGCACATGTAGTGATGAAATACACCAAGAAATGTGAGGTAACGGTTAATATAGCTACCCATCAAGTAATTAACATTTCCGTTATGTGTTAATTTATCCAACAAAATCTAATATGGTTCTTGAAATTTGCAGATGATAATGATTTTGGGAATCAATGTCCAGTAGTATATTATGGAAATGTTATATCTTTTAAGGCATTGTCATTCATTCTTTTAATTGGATCTTTAGTAGGAATAGCAAAAGTCGCATATCTTGGTCCCAGTGGTTGCAAAACCCCCCTTTTATATGACTCTTTGTAATTGGTTTTTGATTTCTAGCTTTTGCTAGTTTTTCTTTATAAAATTGTGGCTGTGCAAAAAAAAAAACATCATTGTCCTCAAAAGGGGTATAGTATCTCAAAATAAAGGTACTCAAAGTCTTGATAGTATTGGTGGAGTAACATAACTGAATTCTCATATGAACTGAGGGTTTGAGTGTTATTTGTTGAATCCAAAGGTAATATGAAGCACTAATTCACAACCATGTTTCACCTACAAAGAGAGAATTGAGAGCAAAAGAAGCCAAGAAATTCAACTTTATTCTACACAAATATCTCAAGTTCAGTAACTTTATGCTGCATACATGTGTCTTGGAAATGCAGTTTTGACATAAAACTGACGAATAAAAAATCAAATTTGTTTAAACAGGCAATGCACTTTTAACTAAAAAAATAAATTTATTTTTGA